>NW_004443944.1:27493821-27546415 GCF_000243295.1 Trichechus manatus latirostris | reverse complement strand
CCAGGTAGCTGTTTTCCAAATTTCTTGGCATAGACGAGTGAGCACTTCAGTGCTGCATCCGTTTGCTGAAACATCTAAATTGGTATTCCGTCAACTCCTGGAGCCTTGTTTTTTTGCCAATGTCTTCGCTGTAGCTTGGACTTCTTTTTTCAGTACCATCAGTTCTTGATCATGTGCTACTTCCTGAAATGACTGAACATTGACCTATTCTTTTTGGTACAGTGACTGTATTCCTTTCACCTTCTTTTGATGCTTCCTGCATCGTTCAGTATTTTACCCATAGAATCCTTCACTATTGCCAACTCAAGGCTTGAATTTTTTCTACAGTTCTTTCAGCTTGAGAAATGCTGAGCGTGTTCTTCCCTTTTGGTTTTCTAACTCCAGGTCTTTGCACATGTCATTATAATACTTTACTTTGTCTCCTCGAGCTGCCCTTTTGAAATCTTCTGTTCAGCTCTTTGACTTCATCATTTCTTCCATTTGCTTTAGCTACTCGATGTTCAACAGCAAGTTTCAGAGTCTCTTCTGACATCCATTTTGGTGTTTTATTTCTTTCCTGTCTTTAATGACCTCTTGCTTTTTTCATGTATGATGTCCTTCCACAACTTGTCTGGTCTTCGGTCATTAGTGTTCAGTGTGTCAAATCTATTCTTGAAATGGTCTCTAAATTCAGGTGGGATATACTTAAGGTTGTACTTTTGTTCTCATGGACTTGTTCTAATTCAGCTTCAACTTGAACTTGCATATGAGCAATTGATGGTCTATTCCACAGTCAGCCCCTGGCCTTGTTCTGACTGATGATATTGAGCTTTTTTATCATCTCTTTCCACAGATGTAGTCGATCTGATTCCTGTGTATTCCATCTGGTGAGGTCCACGTGTATAGTCACCGTTTATGTTGCTGAAAAAAAGTATTTGTAATAAATAAGTTGTTGGCCTTACAAAATCCTTTCATTTGATCTCCAGCATCATTTCTATCACCAAGGCCATATTTTCCAACTACTGATCTTTCTTCTTTGTTTCTCAATTTTGCATTCCAATCACCAGTAATTATCAATGCATCCTGATTGCATGTTCGATCAATTTCAGACTGCAGAAGTTAGTAAAAATCTTCAGTTTCTTCATCTTTGGCCTTAGTGGTTGGTGTGTACATTTGAATAATAGTCATATTAACAGGTCTTCCTTGTAGGTGTATGGATATTATCACTGACAGCGTTGTATTTCAGGACAGATCTTGAAATTTACAGTATATAGTACATACAAAAATCCTGATGACAGGATTTTTTCAGTTTTTAAAATCAACTTTACTGAGGTATAATTTACATATAATAAAATGCAGACATTTTAAGTGTACAATTTGATGGGTTTCAACAAAACTTTTAGTTAAAAAAAATTTAAAAGTCAGGAGAAGACCTGGTTAGAAGAAAAAAGCACGTGATTGAAAAATGAAAAGAAAAAGAATTTTTTAAATTGTGCTTTAAGGGAAAGTTTACAGCTCAAGTTAGTTTCTCATACAAAAATTTATACAGACTTTGTTATGCGACCCTAGTTGCTCTCTCTATAACGTGACAGCACACTCCTCCTTTCCACCCTGGGTTTCCCATGTTCATTCAACCAGCGCCTGTCCCTTTCTGCCTTCTCATCTTGCCTCTGGATAGGAGCTGCCCGTTTAGTCTCATGTATCTACTTGAACTAAGAAGCACACTCTTCACGAGTATCATTTTATGTCTTATAGTCCAGTCTAATCTTTGTCTAAAGAGTTGGCTTTGGGAATGGTTTTAGTTCTGGGTTAACAGAGAGTCTGGGGGCCATGTCTTCCAAGGTTCCTCCAGTCTCAGTCAGACCATTAAGTCTGGTCTTTTTACTAGAATTTGAGTTCTATACCCCACTTTTCTCCTACTCTGTCAGGGACTGTCTGTTGTGTTCCCTGTCAGGGTAGTCATTGGTGTAGCTGGGCACCATCTAGTTCTTCTGGTCTCAGGCTGATGGAGTCTCTGGTTTATGTGGCCCTTTCTGTCTCTGAGGCTAATACTTTCTTTGTATCTTTGGCATTCTTCATTCTCCTTTGCTCCAGGTGGGTTGGGACCAATTGATGCATCTTAGATGGCCACTCGCTAGCTTTTAAGACCCTAGACATAACTCACCAAAGTGGAATACAGAACATTTTCTTAATAAACTCTGTTATGCCAATTGACCTAGATGTTCCCTGAAATCATGGTCCTCAGACCCCCACCCCTGCTACTCTGTCCCTTGAAGTGTTTGGTTGTATTCAGGAAACTTCTTAGCTTTTGGTTTAGTCCAATTGTGCTGACTTCCCCTGTATTGTGTGTTGCCCTTTCCTTCACCTAAGGTAATTCTTGTCTACTATCTAGTTAGTGAATACCCCTCTCCTTCCCTCCCCACCCTCGTAACCATCAAAGAATGTTTTCTTCTGTGTTTAAGCCTGAAAAAGAATAAATTTTAATCAACCCTTCATCAAAGCCAAATGAGAAGAGGGTGCTGAAAGAATAGTAATAATACTTGTGATGGTTAAAATTGTGTGTCAACTTGGCTAGGCTATGATTCTCAGTGTTTTGGCAGTAGTATAATGTGATCACTTTCCTGTTGAGACTTGATATGTGATGACTCCCATGATGGAATATGCTGTCGGTAGCCAATCAGTTGAAAGGGAGTTTCCCTGGGCGTGTGGCTTGCATCCGAACATAAGCAGATGTTCTGGCAAGGCTCAAGGGCTTTTGCTCATTCTGGATCCTGCAGCTGGCTCCTGTTCATCAGACCTCCAGTTCTTGGGACTTGAGCTAGCAGCTGACCTGCGATCTTGCCTGCTCATCTTGAGATTCATTGAGCTTCACAGCCTGTGAGCAAGAGCCCTACTCTCCAACCTGCCAGTCTTGGGTTCATCAGCCCCTGCAGCTACTTCAATCAGGAGAAGCCTCTATCCTGATCAATGGACTTGGGACATTACAGCCTCTACAACCATGTGAGCTATTTCCTTGATATAAACCTCTCTATCTCTATATGTTTATACGTTTTACTGGTTTTGCTTCTCTAGAGAACCCAGCCTAAGACAATACTCTAGCATTACTATTCGCTAATGTTATAGCCATTGTCACTTTCATTTATTGAGTGTTTACTATAAGTGCTTTATAGGGACTATCTCATTTAATTTTCACAACCATCCTATGAGGTAGGTACCATTACCCTCATTTACAGATGAGACATTTCTGGCACAGAGAACCTGGAAGAAGAAGCAATGACACTGTCATTTAAACTTTTTCCTGTGGAATACCAACAAAAGGCAGGAGTGAATTTCCCAAACCACAGGCACTGCTCAGTTTTAGGAAGCATTTACTTTGAGGAAGTAGTTTATTTAAATATTCCAATTTAAAGGCAGAGATTATCAAACTTGATAAAAAGCAAGACCCAACTATATGCCATCTGTCTATAATAAACAAACTTCAAATATTAAAACACAAGTTAAAAGTAAAAAGATGAGAAAAGATATATCATGCAAATATTAATCATAAACCAAAAACCAAACTTGTTGCGGTCAAGCTGATTCTGACTCATGGTGACCCTGTAGGACAGAGTAGAACTGCCCATAGGGTTTCCAAGCCTGTAATCTGTCTGGAAGCAGACTGCCACATCTTTCTCCCAATGAACGGCTGATGGGTTTGAATTGCAGACATTTTGGTTGGCAGTGGAGCACTTAATCAGTGCACCACAGGAAAGCTAATATCAGACAAAGTAGAACTAAAGCCCAAGAGTATTATCAGAGATAGGGATGTTTCATAATGACTAAGGGGTCAACACATCAAGAAGACACAACAATCTTTAATTTGTATGCACCCAATTCTAGAAATTCAAAATATATGAAGCATAATTGACAGGAGAAATAGACAAAACCATAATTATAATTGGAGATTTCAACACTCCTCTCTCAGAAATTGATGTGACAGAAAACCAATAGGGATATAGAAGACTTGAACAATATCATCAATAATGATCTAATTGACATAAAATAGCACACCCAACAATATGCATTTTCTTTCAAGTACACAGGGAACTTTCAAGATAAACTATATTCTGGGCCATAAAAACAAATTTAAAAGGATTGAAATTGTTTCTGAACAGTCTGATCCAGTATGTGTGGGGTGGGGCCCAGAAGTCTGCATTTTTAACAAGTTCCCCTGATGGTTCCTGTACCTTCAAGTCTGAGAGCCGCCGTTCTGTGACATCACTTAGGCCTCTAAAGCAGCACTATTCAAACTTTTTTTTGACCACAAACCACAGTATGAAATTTTACATTGTGACCCAGGACCCACATACTTATAAATACCTGAAACAAAAGTTTCACGAAGCAGTATTTATCCTGACCTAATGCCCTCCAATGTTTTCCACTCTCTTTCATTACACTCACTGGACCAGACCCACTCAATCAGTGGGTCTCCACCCTGGCTGCACATCAGAATCACCTGGGGGGCTTTACAAATTCTAGCGCCCAGGCCATATCTCTGACTGATTAAATTAGAAACTCTGAGGGTGGAACCCAGGCTGCAGTATTTTTTTAAGCTCCCTCAGGTGATTCCAATGTACAAGGGCTGTACATTGGTTCTCAAAGTGTCATCCCCAGAGAGCCACATCAGCATCACCTGAGACTTATTAGAAATGCAAATTCTTAGGCCCACTGAATTAGAAGCTCTGGAGGTGGGGCCCAGCCATCTGTGTTTTAAGGAGCCCTGCAGGTGATTCTGATACAAGCTCAGAGCTGAGAACCACTGGGCTAAGTTGATTTCTTGATCTATAAATGGGTCATGGCCTACAGTTTGACAAATATTGCCCCAAAGGAAGCCCCAGATGAGAGATTAAAAGTTAGTACCAGGGAAACCTTTGCCTTTCGTGGAGAACTGGCGAATTTCTTCCTTTTTTAATATGAGAGCTGCATTCTAATCTATTCTTCTGGTGTTCACTACAGGGAAGCTCAGGGTCAAATTTAACCTTAATCTCAGTAATAAAGATCTTTATGGATCCTTTCTGCTTACTTCCTCTTGTAATATGCATCTCAGGAAAGGGGCAGAGTGGCAATAAGGGGCAGTCACTATACTCTTGGAGCTCAACCAGGCCAGAGAAGGGGTGGAAGCGGAGCAGGGAGAGTAGCTGAGCACAAGACACTTCCTGTGGCTTCGCAAGCTCACTGAGGCCTTGAGCGCCCAGCCCGGCCTGCAGCTCCCCTGCCTCAGCCAGCACCCTGCTGTGGTTTCCTGTTTGCAGCTGCTGTACTGGGGCCAGCCCCCACCCCAGCCAACATTTGTGTGTGTGTGTGTGTGTGTGTGAGGGTGGATGTGCTGCCCGGAAAACAGGAGGAGGCCAGGGAGAGGTCAACCTGGAGAGCTCCCAATGGAAGGAGAGGAGAGGCAAAAATTTGCTGGAGGGAGCCCAGGAAGGAGAATGAGGCAGAGAGCAAAGGACCCTAGGAGCCCATCACAATGGGTTCTAATTAGGGTAGGCACTAGGAGGCCTATCCTCCCTTGTCTCTCAACTCTGCTTGCAATTCCACCATTATTGCCACACAAGGGCCTTTTTTGGGTATCTGGAGCGAGACAGACCTTGGCTGACTTTGAATCCTGGCTCTGCACTTATTAACTGTGGGTCCTCCAGCAAACGTTTCTCCTAAACCTCAGTCTCCTCATCTATAAAACGGAAGTGCAAACCCCAGAGTTGTTTTGAGGCACTTAAAGGGCCTAACACAAACATAGTGCTGCTCCTGCCTTAAGGGCTAGTAGCCCAGAGGGAGGCGGGGGCATCCAAGACTATCAACCCCGACTTTTGTTTGCAAAGGATCTGCACCTGGAGAAGTGCAATGTGACATATCCCTACCTCTCTTTGGGCCTCTGTTTCCTGATCTATACAGTGGAGAGAGGAAGATCCATGAAATGACTTTCTGGCTCTGTCTGTGACTCAAATCACAGAGACACTGTCACATCTCAGTTTTTTTGCCAAGTGATCAGGATGCTGTGTGTCTTGGGGAGGGAGGAATCATTTCCGGCCAGGGGAAGGAACTATTCTATTACAAGTTCCCATTGCCAAAATGTTGGCTGAGCCTGGATCCCAGCTCTGAAATACAAGCTATGGTGCATTCACACTCACTTTTAGAAATGCAGGTTACTCCACTGCTGACGGGCTCTCATAGCAGCAACGTGACGGTCAGATAGTGAGATGCCCCAGTCCTTCACATCTGGTCTCTTAGCCTGACCCCCAAGTCACATCACAGTTGGCTCTTGGCATTCGAGGGACAAGCCCTGACATCAGTGCAAATTTCAAGCTGTGTTTTCCAAAGTGTGTGCCATGGAGCACTGGCTTCCAGTGACCAAGGACCATGTCCACCTCACTCACCAGTGATGCCCAAGGTCTGGTACACTAGTAGGCTCCTCCCCTCTCCCTGAGGCCGCCCCACACAGTGGATACTAGATAATCATTTGTTGAATGAATGAATATGAAGTATTACTAAGTACTGCATGATGAAAAGTTCCTTTCTTCAAAAGTGTTTGGGAAATGCCCAATTAGACAAAGTCAAAGTCCTGAGAAGTCCTGTCTTAACATGCATTGCTAATGGTTAAAACCTCTCTCCCTCAGAGCAGAATATGATTTTCAGCCTCTCCCAAACTGACCTTCCCATCCCCTCTATCTCATAGCAAGTGGTCAATGGAACCCACTTTGAGGGTCACTGTCCTTCAGCCTCTTATTTCCCCCATAACCCATACCCACTGCTAACCATGCCCTTGTTGAACAACAGCTCCCGTTGCCTTTGGGAGAAAACCCAAGCTTCTTAGCCTGGCATTGAAGGCCCTTTGTGCTCTGGCCTTACCTGCTTTTCCTAGTCTCCTGTCCTGTGCTGCAGCTACTTATGTAAAATGCCAGGCCTTCTCAGGGCCAGGCAGTGCCTCAGCCTGAGCTCCTGTGGAAACATCCTTCAAGTTTCAACTCAGTCTACTCCTCCATGAAGCCTTCCTTGACTGCTCCAGAGGTAGCCGCCCCTCCTCTGCCCTCAACACTCGAATGTTGTCTGTCATTGCCGGTCCCCACCTCCCCACAGCCTGGGAGTGTGGGGGTCATTTCTGGGCCCTGCATGGTCCCATACAAGACTGGGATTGGGAAATCTATGTTGGCTGAATGAATGACCAACAAGTAAGGCATAGCCTATTCTCTGGGAAGATCTGTACTTCTGGAGGTTCCTTTCCACCCTCCCTGAGGCCTCCCCATAGAGGGAGGGTATGGAGCAGGGCTGAGCTCACCCACCTCTCCTGCTCTGACTCTCCCGGATGAGGAAGGCCCCTCCGGGGTTCCCAGGCAGCAGCAGCAGTTCCTCGGCTTTCTCTCGGCTCAGGCCCTCATACAACCACCTGGGGAGGAGCAGAAAAGAGGGCCTTGTTGAGGTGGGGCCCACTGAAGAAGCACTGGGACCCCTACCCCCTTTGTGTGACCCTGGCAAGGCCTTACCCTCTCTGGACCTCTATCTACATCGTGAAGGGCTGCCTTGGGGTCTCTGAGGGCCCCTCCAGCTTTACCCTCCTGTGCCTGGCTCCAGAGGCCTGAGAGGACGTCATGGGATCAGCCCTAGCTTTTTCTGCCTGGATTCTCATTCCCAAATGCCCTGGAAGGCCACATAGGGTGATCCCAAGCCTCTCTCCTATCACTGCCCAGTCCCTCCAACTCCCCTATTCTATCCAAACGGCCCTCACTGTTCCAAGAATTGCCCCTCTATTTTCTTGCCTCAAGACATTTAGGCAGCTTTTCCATCTCCTGCATGTCCCTTTTCCCATTCTCCATTACCAGAATCCTGGCCACCCTCCAAAGCCCACACCACAACACCTCCTCTGGGTTCCCAAGTCTGATTCCCTTCCCGGCCCCCAGCAGAGCACTGTGCAGAATGGAGAATGCTGTGGGAGGAGCAGGCAGCAATTTCCCTAAGGTGAGGCCTGGGGCAGAACTCACCCATGGGAGACTTTGGCTACATTGATGCTGGGGATGCTGTACTCTCTGCCTGAGACTTCTGACAGCACTGTCCACCAGTCTCCATCCCTGGAGAGAGAAAGGAGAGGTGGGGCCCCTCTCAGAAGGACTAGGGCCCCAGAGAACTGTACTGCCTGAGCTTCCCAGGCTTCCTGGCACCAGCCAGCCCAGCTACCTCCTGGTATGGTTCAGTTTCCCTACAAGGCCTTCTTTACCCACCGCCTCTCCCTGCAGGTGTGTGGAACTGCTGAACTCCCACTATTAGGGCCACCTGTGAGCTTGGCAACAAAGGCCTATGTTCTTTTCTCCCTGGGGGGGAAGGGCCCCTTCTCCTAGCCCCCTGCCTGTCTCCCACTAGCTCATCTTCAGGTCTCCAGAAGGAAGGAAGAGAGTATCCTGCCCTAGCCAGCACCCCACCTAGTGCCCCTCGAAAGACTTACTCAGAGACGATTGTCAATGGCTCCCCCAGCTTCAGCGGCAGCGCTGCCTGTTCACCCACTGGGTAACTGCCCAGGGCCACAGCTGTGGCTTTGCTTTTCTCTGGATGGAGGGACAGAGACAGTCGCCCTTTTGGCCAGTGCTCCTATCAGACATGAGGTCTAGTGGAGTCTGGCCTGGATCTGGGCTCCCATTATCAATCTTGCCATGGGCACCAAGGGCACTGCCCACCCCTGCGGGGAGGCATGTCTTCTTCCTGGGAGAGCAACCCTGGACTTTGAATCCTTTCCAGCAGGGCTCTGTAGAACCCTGGGAGTGCCCAGATAGCTCTTGGGGTCACCTCAGGAAGAGGGTGGGTGTGGCAAGAGGAGTGGAGCTCCTGACTACAATCTCCTTTTATATACAGCTCTTTACAGAAAATTTTGATAAAGGGACTGTGCTGCTAAGAAAAACTTGAAACCTACAGCTCTAACCAGGTTCAGCTGCTAATCTATGATGGAAGAGACACTGGATGGACTAGCTGTGAAGACTGGGGAAGGAGACACTCAGGAAAGACTTGCAGCTGGGGCCTGGTTTTCAAGTCACATGGGTGCCTCGGGTGGGCATGGGAGTAGCTTTCAAGCACTGAACATGTGGGTGTTGGGAAAGGAGAGAGAGAAGGGCTGGGAAGGTCTGAAGATGACCTTCCCTTCACACAGTGGAATTTCACTGGTCCCATCATTCCTGGCCCTTGGTTTCCTTGTGGGGATTATATTCCTCACCTCTCCAGGCTGCTGGAGGGGCCCATGAAATCACAGACATGAACAGGCTTTGTAACTATCAAGTACAGTGAGTATGGGTAGAGTGGTTCTCTCTGGCAGCACCGTACCTCTTCCTAGGCCCTTGTCCAGAGCAGCAGGTGTAGGTCTGTGCCGCCAACTAACAAGAGGTGTCATTCCCAGGCCCACTATGCCAGGCTTGGCCCAGAGCAGTTGGCCAGCAGATGTATGTGGCTCAGCCAAGTGTCCTGGCCATCCATGCTGCCATCATTTATTGAGCACCTGCTGTGTGTCAGGCCCTGATTGGGTGCTTTATGCACCACCTTACTCGGTCCTCACAACTGTCTCTGAGGTCAGGTCTACAGTCATCTCTATTGTACAGCGAGGTAACGGAGTCTCCGATGGGCATGCAGCCGGGAAGTGAGGGGACAGCTCTTACGCCACACTGCCCTGTCTCTCTCCTCCCATGGGGCACTGTGGGGTGGCTGTTCACTGGCCCAGGGTTGGAGGGAAGTGGGACTGGACAGCAGCAGTGCATCTCAGGAGGGGCCCAGACCCAGTGGGTCTGTCCAGCCAATCTGTTCCTTCCGCTTGCTGACCTTACTCCCCTCGAAGCCAAGCCCTCACCTTCCCCTCACCCCCCATGCCTAGTCCTGCCCAGGCTGCTCAGGGACCATAGCCTTCCCTTCTCCCCAGGAGGCTGAGGTTCAGAGGGGAATCACTGGCCCGGGTCACAGAGACAGAGGGGACCAGGAATAACTTCCCAAGCCCCCAGTCACATGAGGAATGATCCTGAGGATGTGGTGGCCATGTGGCCCAATTCTGGGGCTGGACAGCAGGCAGCAAGCGGCTCCCTCAGCACAGGACACTCATTCGCTCACCTACCTCAGGTCAGCCTGCCCAGCCTAACAGGGCATCCCCATGCCTGCCAGGGTCTTCTTGGCCTGGAAAACCTGCCCTCCACAGGCTGCTGGAAGGGACCTCACCCAAACCCTAGTCCCCTGGGGTGGGGTGGGCTCCTTATCCTATCTCAGTAAGGCTCTTTGTAACAAAGAAAAGAGGAGAGACTTGTTAGCACACTAATACATCAAACTATGAAAAGCACTCAAGTTCAGCAAGAAAGGTGTATCTGTCTCTTAGATGCTCCTTTCTGAAGGAGTCAAGGTCACAGGACTCTGCGATGCCCTCTTGATGGAGCTGGGACCCAAGGCGGTGGTGTGGGGGGACAGAAGGATATAGACAGGACCCACAGGTTGTGGGGGGAGACCTAGAGGTGGACACTGTGCAGGGAAAGGGAGAGGATGCCCTGGCCCTCCTGGCTCTCTGTTGCGATGAGAAGATGGAGACTGTGATTCTGGAAATGGACAGGTTCCTCCACATCCTTCCAGACACACATGGAGACCTTGTAATGACCCCAGTCTGGAGCTACTCAGAGCCATGTTTGCAGCACAGGGCCTGGCTGACCCAAGGAAATGTCTGATACTTGAACTAACAATGCAAACAACAACAATGCCAACAAGCCTGTGGAGGTCCTCCTCTGACAAGGGTAGATGGAACAAGGTGGCTGGAAGGGCCCTGACCTTGCACCCCCTAAGGGTTAGCCACTGAGCTGCCTGTACTGTTCCCTGATTGGTCCCCCCTCTCTGCCCAGCTGATTCACCTTTGTCCTTCACTTCTCAGCAGAAATGTCCCTACCTCCAGCAAGCCTTTCCATACTAGGACCCTCAGCACACACTCTCAGAGTCTCTTAAAACATACTGTCTAACACAGTTGTAATTAATAACTAGTGTATCACCTGTCTCTGAGTCTTGATTGTCCCTCAGGGCAAGGACTGTGCCTGTCTTGTCCACTGCTGTGTCCCCAGGTCCTGGCATAAGGCCTGGCACAGTAGATTTAAGATGGATGCAAGTCTGAACGGATAAATGACTCATGGAGGGGGGCTGGCCAGGGACCGGGGCTGAGACCAACAGAGAGAGGCTCACCCTTCCCCAAGGAGACCCTGGCGGAAGGGAGACAGCAGCTGCCCTCAGGTCCCACGTGCAGGGAGGGCCCGGGCCCACCCACTCATTAGCACATAGGGGTGGTCACCACCCTCAGCAGCCCTGGGCATGACTCAAAGCAGCCTGAGGCCACTGCCTGTGGCTAGATTCAGAAAAAACCGAGGTGGAGGTCCCTGTGGTTTTCAGATCTCTTCCTGTGGGGCCTCCTCGGCCCCAGGCTCTCTGTGCAGATTGGGTGGCTAAAAGGCGACCACTGCCTCCTCAACAGGACTCCTACAGGGTCTAGGGTCCTGATGCCTGTGGGGCCTGGGGGAGGCTGGAATTAGGGTCTGGGTATTGAGCAAGACCCTCAACTAGATGGATTGACACAGTGGCTGCAACAATGGGCTCAAACAGCAACGATTTTGAGGATGGCATAGGACTGGGCAGTGTTTTGTTCTGTTGTACACAAGGTCACTATGAGCCGGAACTGACTCCACGGCACCTAACAACACCACTGAGGATTGCAGAAGCCCTGGTGGCGCAGTGGTTAAGCACTTGACTGCTAACCAAAAGATTGGTGGTTCGAACCCACCAGTTGCTCCACAGGAAAATGATGTGGCAGTCTGCTTCTATAAAGAGTTACAGCCTTGGAAACCCTATGAAGCAATTCTACTCTGTCCTACAGGGTCAATATGAGTTGGAATCAACTCAGCGGCAAGGGGTCTGGGTTTGTTTTTTTTACTGAGGATTGGGCTGAGGAGTGGGAATGGCCCCTGCCATTGTAGGGGAGTTTTCAGACTGGGGCCAGCTTCTGCCCGAACACTAATATCCAGACGTCTTGGTTTTTCAATCTCCTGTTTAATTGTGGTCCATATGCCTCCTCCTCAAAGTGCAGCTTGATTTAGGGCGATCAGGAGTGATTTGAGAAAGGATTTATGTGCCATTTGGGGAACAAAAAATTGACATCAAATGTTAGACTTTCCAGGATATTTTGATTATTCTGTTGTCCTAAAAACTAGGAATTTTTAGTCAGGACTCTTAAAAATCATGGTTAGAGGTTTAGCATATGTATAGTACGTTAATTTTTTCCAATTGAGATAGCTCTAATTTTGCTTTAAGTATTTCACAGCATTTCTTAGGGTTAAGAGGAGACACTGTGGAGCATCACCATCCAATAGAACTTTTTGCAAGGATGGAAACGTTCTATAATTCTGTGATGTCCCACACTGCAGTCACTAGGGCTATTGAGCACCTGGAATATGGCTATTCAGACTGAAGAACTGAATTTTATTTCATTTTAATTAAATTTAAATAGCCATACGTGGCTACTGGCTACCGTAATAGGCAGTGCCGCTTTGGAGAGTTACGGAAGTGGGGGGTTGGATTTAGGAGTTACCAGATGAGTTTCTGAGTGAACTAGTTTAGGAGGCAACCTTTGGAGACTCCTGGAGAACTATCATACCCTCCTGGTTTGATGTTCTGGTTAGTGCTTGTCACTCTCTCATATTGTCTAGTTTATCTGGGTTGTTTAATGTTCTTATTGCTGAAATGGAAGCTCCACAAGAGCAGGAATCCTGTCTGGGTCACTCACTGGGACACAGCAGGCACTCATTAATACTTGATGCAGTGTTGGAGGCACTGGTCAGGAGGGCCCAGATCCTCATGGTGCCTGGGAAGGGGCTAGCTGCCCCATGCCCCGTGGCCTACCTGCTTGCATGGGTACACGTCCTTGGCCTTGGACTGAGGGGCTTGAACTTGGGTTTGGCAGGGTTTTTCCTCTGCTGGGCAGACTTCCCATCATTCGTCAGCAGAACACTTAAAAGCACATCCCCGAGAGAAACCTGAAAGAGATGCTGCAGTGGGGACAGAGCCCGTGGCTCCCGGCGTGCTCTCCGAGCCTCTCCGCCCCAGCTCAGCCCTGCTGATCTCTTGCTGATCTGCTGCCCCTCAGGACCAGGTTCCAGCCCCTCCACCAGATTTTGAAGACTTTCTGCAAACTGGACTCTGTTTTCTCCACATCTTATCTTTTCTATGCCGCAGTCATACTCGATTCTTTCTGTTCCTGAGCCTTTGCTTCTGTGGTGCCTCCTCCCACTGGCTGGAATACCCTTTCCTCCCTTTTGGGCCTGTCTGGATCCCACCCTCCTCCAGGAAGCTTTCCTGAATTCCCCAGCCCTTGCAGATCACTATGGCCCACTATGAATCAATTCTCTGACCTGGGGCCAAAGATGGCAGGGAACAGGAGCAGGGCAGTGAGCTCACTCTATACCAGGAGCCATGGCTAAGGTGAGAGGTAAGGGAGACCCAAGGGGGATTGGGAGCTGCTATGACAAGCAAGGTGGCACTGAACACACTGTTACTGGCGTTATGGGGCAGAGTAAGATTACTGGGAGGCTATATGACACAGTGATGACTTGCGAGGCTTTGGAGGCCACTTCCCCTCTCTGTGCCTCCATTTCCTCATCTGAAAAATGGGGATAATACTACACAACGTATCGGTCAGGGAGACAATGCACGTGAAAGCCTGGCTAGGACCTACTTTTCCTTTATCGTGCCCTGAATGTCACTTCACTAGAGGCCTCTCCTGGGAGCCTTCCCACCCTCCTTTTTTCTCTCTTTTGGCTCCCTGTTGTGTTCCTTTGAAAGTTTTAATTAGACTACTGGCTTTTTTAATCTGCCATTATTCTGTAGCTCAGTAAGGACAGGGACCTGTTTTGTTTAATGGTTTCCTCAGCATTTGGTGAGGTACCTGGTTCAGGGAAGGCACTCGGTACACATTAACTAATGAACAGGTATCTTATCTTTAGAATAATCTAAATCCCCAGGTTTCCAGACTAGTGCTGATTTTAAATATTCTAACACTATATTAAATGTTTTTTTAGGGGGGGCAGGGGCTGAATTTTATATTTCTTTTCAGGTGGTTTTATTCTTTTCAGTAGAGACAGGGTTCCATTCAGCTCGTATTCATCAAGCACCTGAGCTGGGCCAGGCCTGGCGCCAAAGGCTGCGGATCCGGGGAGGAGGAAGTCAGGGTGTTTGCCCTGGAGGAGCTCATGGACGGGCATGGTAGCTGCCTTCGTTGCCTTTGAACCCTTCACTGTGCCCATGTAAGGACGAGTGTCCATCAGTATCACCAAGGAACTTCCACGGCCTAATGGGCCAGTTGTATCTGGGCAGAAGGGTCCATGGGGAGGTAGCACTGTCTTAGAGGATGGGAAACTCCCCGTCTGTGCCCTCTTTGTCCTTCAGTCTCATGGCATCAACATAGATTTGTTGCTGCACCCCCCCCACCCCAAGGGGAGTTCAGGATTCATGGGGACAGATAACTCTTCAACACAAAATGGGTCCATCACTCAGAAATGGCTCCTGACAGCCACTTCCTGCTCAGACTTTTGGGATCTGAAGCCTTGGCAGACAGAAGGTGCTGCTGCCTCCTGAGGTTTCTGATTCCTTTCCTGCTACAGCACCCCTTCAACTCCGCTTTTCAATATCCCTGCTGCCCCCCAGCCTTTCCTTTCCTGTTGGGTATAAGATATAGGCTATATGCTTTAAACTCTGCAGACAGGTGTGCAGAAAGTCCCAGGGAGAGAAGATCTGCCCTGTGTAGCAACCAGGCTCTAGCTACGGGACCTCAGGCAAAGCATGTAACCTGAGTCTTATCTGTGAATTAGGACTGCTAATACTGACTCCACAAGGTTGTGGGGAGCATTAAAGCCTGGCACAGATGGGTGCTCAGTAAAGGTTAGTTTCCTTTCCCCTCCGTCAGCAACACAGTCACCACAGTCACCACCTGCAATACACTCAGAGACTTTTTCCCACTGCAGGTGGAGCTGAGGGATGGGCCCCAGGCCAAGGGAAGGAGGAGAGCTGCACCGTGCTGGGAGCCCCCTACCCCCTGCCGCCCCCAACTCTCTGGCAGCTCCATTTACCCGGTCTGGTCAAGGCCAGGAAAACCTCTGGGGTCAAAATGAAGGTCAGCGGGTGAGCAGGCTAGCAGGAGGAGGTACTGGCCAAATTTTGTAAGAGAGAATCACAAATATTGAGCAACTTACCATGTGCTAGGCACTTTCTAGGGGCCCCAGGCCAGTGCCAAGGAGCCCTGGCAATCTGGTCCTGTAAAGACTGCAGCCTTGGAAACCCTATGGGGCAGTACTACTCTGTCACACGGGATCCCTATGAGTCGGAATTGACCCCAAGGCATACAAAACAACCAGGCTAGTGCATGGAAGGAAAAAGTTAGTAAAAGGCAGCTGAGATCAGCATACTAGCCAGAACAGTTTTTCTGTTTCGCTTGATCCTTACAACCCTGTAAGACAGGTCCGCAGGGTTTGCGTCCCATTTCAGATACAATGATCAAGGCCCACAGAGAATATGAATGTCATGCTCATTGCTACACAGCTGGTTAGTGCAGAGCGGGGACTACAGTCCATATCTTTGGACTCTCAGCAGAGTATTTTTGTGTTTCTAAAGATAATTTTCAGCAGTAGGGGTAAGAGTGATGAATTTGGACCAAGTTAAAGGGAGACCTTTCCCTCTTTTGACTGAGTAATATCACCCTTTTGAGAACTGTAGACTCTAGAGCTACCATTAAAGAAAAAGCCTTCAGAGATTATAGTGCAGACCCCTATCATTTACTGAATTTTAAAAGGCTGTGGCCCAGAGAGTGGACCAAAGTTACACAAAAAGCTGGTAACCAAGATGGGACCAGAGCAGATGTGAAGACAAGCTGGAGGAAATAATGTAATTCTCCAGAAGGCAGTCAAAGGTGGAGGGAGGATGCCTCAGCTCCTTTGGGGATCCGAGAAAGCATCCCTCCTACAGCCTCAGCAGAGCAACTTCTCTTCTCCTTGAGCTCGTTTCCCACTGTAAAGCCCACCTTGTCCTCCAGAGTGCCCTCAGAGTCTACTCCTGGCCCCCGAGGGGGCCATCCTTCCTCCCTCATCCTGAGGCCATCGGAAAACAAAAGCAAGCATACTTACTCGCTTCCTGTCATCAGAGGCTTGGGGCGGGGGCGGGGGCGGGGGGCTCAGCTAAGACGCATGCTTTGGCTGGACAGGCCAGGACTCTGGGAGGTGCCCTTCTTGAAGTCTGCCAATGTCCTTGGTCCTAGGAGACCCAGAACTCTCTCGGCCGGGGAGAATCTTCAGGGAGCCGCTGCAGGTATTGGTTTGGGTTGCTCAGCATCTGCCTGTGGTCAGCAGTCTTTGCACCTGGGATGGGACAAGAGCCCCATGCTTCTGAGGGATCATCGGACTGGGCATCCCTCTCAAGCAGAGCCAGGCAAGGGAAGAAGGCCCAGGGCTCTTTGAGCTCTGTGTCACAGAAGCTATGGGTGCAGGGTCCTTAGAGCTCCCGGCTCACATCTGCAGACTCTTTGTGGTTCTCACAACCACTCATTTCCTCTGACAGCATCACAGACCATCGAGGAGCCACCTTCCCTAAGCTCCTGTTTCTGGGGGAGAAGCTGCTGCCTTGTCATGATCCTGGAGCAAGAGGTTTTTCTCTGGCTCTGTGGTTTGGTCTCATCCAAAGTACACAGGACTGAGGTAGAACGGAACGCAGAGTTTGAGCAGGGTTTCCCATACTTGCCTGAGCATAATCATCACCTGAAGGACTTGTTAATATTAGGGACTCCTGGAATCTTCCCGCACCTTCTAAGTCTCCAGAGGAGCCTAGAATCTAAATTGTCAACACTCCAAGAGATTCATTTGATTGGCAATTTGGGAAGCACTGCCTTAGTGATGCTTTTCAACCTTTAATGTATAAAGGAATTGAATCACTTGGGAATCTGGTTAAAATGCAGATTCTGATTCAGTAGGTTTGGGGTGGGCTTCAACATTCTGCATTTCAAGCTCCTTGGGGATGCCAGTGTTTCTGCTCTGAGAACCATACTTTGAATAGCGAGATCTGGACAGTGGTTCTCAGTGTAGTTCCCAGATTAGCAGCCTCAGCATCATCTGAGGATTTGTTAGACACGCATTCTCAGGCCCCATTCCAAATCTACTGAATCAGAAACACCAGGGGTAGGGCCCAATGATGTTTTTACAAGCCCTCCAGGCAACTCTGATGCATGCCCGAATTTGAGATTCACTAATCTAGGATAAGGAGCCCTGGTGGTGCAGTGGTTAAGCAGCTGCTAACCGATAGGTAGGTGGTTTGAACCTACCAGCTGCTCCACAGGAGAAAGATGTGGCAGTCTGCTTCTGTAAAGATTACAGCATTGGAAACCTTATGTGGCAGTTCTACTCTGTCCTATAGGGTCGCTGTGAGTTGGAACTGACTCACTGGCAATGGATAATCTAGGATAAAGAATCTTTGACAGAATTGCCTTTGACTGCTGTGCTACCTTCCCTCTCCAGTTCATTAAAATTTAAAGAACCATAACCACTTGCTGCCTCCCCTTTAGGGGGCTGAGTATTTCTGAAGACAGATGCTCTTTAACACAATATGGGTCCACTGCACTGAAATGGCTCTTGACTCTGGCTCAGACTTCTCAGCCTTTTCTGGTGGCTTACCAATTAGAGCACCTTCTAGCTGAGGTTCTCAATGTTTCTGCTGGCCCCTAAGTCTCTCCCTTTCCCCCGGGGAAGGTTGGTTTGATATTTAACTTCACAGGCAGTTGGCACGCAGAGCTGGAAGAGGCAAGTGTAGGCACATCCTCTATAGCAAAGTTCTAATCAGATGTTAGAATGGATGACAGCTACTCAAGGATGTGGACCTTGGCAGGGAGGAAATTGAGCATGGGCCTAGCCAACTGCTCTTGTGTCCATACCACTCCAATACTGCCCTTCTTATCTGAAGTCAAACTTTCAAGACTGGCCTCAAGGTGAGGTCCATGAATGAGGCAGGAAGTAGGGAATGACCATCTTTGGCCTTTTCTTAAAAGAATTCCACCATATAGCTCCCTTCAGGAGGCACCTAAGAATTAGAAAGAGAAGTTTACAATTCTCTAACTGCCACTTATTAGTTTTGTGACCATCTGTAAACTAATTCTGAGCCTGTCTTCCTATTCATAAAACGGGAATAGCATGTATCTCATTGGGTCCATAACATGAAACTTACAGGAAGGTGCTAAGTGCCTGGTATATAGTAAGTACTCAATAAAAGGCTGAATAAAACATGAAAATGTGATAAAATATGATTTTTAGAAGAACCAGGAACTAATTTTTCGAGCTAGATGACCTTGACCAAATCGCTTAAGTTTCCTCAGCCATTCTGTGTCTGTAAAATAGACACTGCGCACTTTGCAGGGTTGCCATAAGAACTGGATACGAGGTATGTGGGAGAGCTTGGAACAATCATCTTGTGTACCTACCTAAGTAGAGTCTACTTGGTTACCTCCTTGCTTTTCATGAAGCAGGCACTCAATTTTTTTTTTTTTTTTTGTATTGAATAGGAAGAAGGAAAATGAAAGTGAGAAAAGGAATGAGTAAGGTAAGGGCCTGACTCCAGCAAAAAGTCTAAGGTGGGAAAGCAGACCATCATCCATTCCATATGTGGCTCAGACGGATGGAGAGCTCTGGCCTGGTAATCTCTATCTGCTCACGTGCATTTGTTTCATCCTCTCTACCAGAACGGGCAGGGTCCCTGTCATTTACCGATACCCACCATGGATGCAGCAACCTGGATGTACTTATGGTAGCATAAGGACGACTTATGCCCCCCTGGATTGTTCAAAAGTGATCTGAGATGATGGGCTCATAAAATTATTCTTGTTTCGGTACAAAGAGCCATTTCTGAAGAAATACAGCTTGGTTTCTTAGAGGAACCCAGACAAGTGGTTGCAGATTATTACACAAGGGATGGAGACCAGCAACCCTGCAGACATGGTAGACCTGAGATGTGGAATGCCTTTCCAAGACCCCAGCTTCTTCTTCAAACAGCACAGTTAGGCTTCTCACGATTTTTGGTTTGAGGGGAATATAAGCATGTCAGACGGACCTGGGGTTCAATCCTGGCTTGGCTTACTGGCTGTGTGACCTTGGGCAAATTATTTATCCTATCTTAATTTCCTCACTGTAAATGGACAGTGTTGCTGGGTGGAGTAAGTGATCACGTGAAAACGCCCAGCATGGAGCCAGCATACAGTAACTCAGTTTCTCCCTGAGCTCCAATAAGTAGCTTGAGAGAAATAACACCAGCAATCAGCAATCAGGTAACAATGAGACGTATACAGCTTTATTTAATAATTTGTTAAAAAGTTGCACTCTGGCAGAATGACACATTCCCTATCTCAGCAGAAAGCAAACAATGTATCTGAAAAGCCCCTTCCCAAGATTCAGACCTCTGTAACCCTGAGCTTACATCTGATGCTCTCAGAAGCTGGGCCCTTGCTGTGTGGCAGGTGGTCTCTCCATGGTTCTATCACCCTCCTCCCAGCGATATTCTCTGACTGGTTGTGATCCCTCACAAAGCAGTGGTCAGGAGGCTGGAAACATGGACAGGGCTGCCCTTAAAGATTGGTCTCTTCTCTCCTACTACAAAAGGGAGTTCAAGAGATTAAGAATCCTTCTCAGAAATCAGTTCAATATATTTAATTTAGTTTCTATTTTTCAAACATGATATTGTGTTAATGTCTGTTCCTCTCGCCCACCCATTTTCTTACCACCTACATATTTAGGCCTTTTTTGGGGACCGAGGGATAGAGAAAAAGTTCTCTCTCCATCACAGACATGGGAGGCATTTCTTGCAGATGCTCTGTGTCGTTAATGGCATCCGACATGCAGCAAGAGCCGTTTTGTTCCTGCAGAGACCTGGCATTTTGTTTTCCACCTTTCTGTGCTAAGAGAGTCCAGTAATTAAGCCACACTCACTCCTTGGGAAAAACTCCATGTTGCATCAGAATCTCATTGTTCACGGACTTCGAGCAGAATATATCCCTCTTTTATTTATAAAATAAATAGTATTTGTGAGTTCATTTGGACAGAAAGAGGTGACTGGTCACCCTGCCCACCTCTCTGTGTAACAGGCACCCTTTTATTGGTCACAAACAATCAGAGGTCCAAAAAGTAATTATGACCTTCCACATCCCTCAGAATTTCTCTCTCCTGAAGTCACTTTGCAAATTATATTGACCAATTTGGAACCAAAAGAGAATGCAGTGGCCTACACAACATAGAAATCTGTTCTGCACGTTTCCCCTAAAAACACTATTGAAAATGCAAAAAAAAAAAAGTCCCTTTTTTTGTTTTTTGCAGAAGCTGTACAAGAAAGCATGTCTAAAATCACAGAACTATGCACACACAAACACAGACATGCGAGCTTGCACACACAAGGAGTTGGGATCAAAGAATCTTATCAGAGAACAAGAAAAAGCTGGCAAGAGAAGACAGATATGGAGATTTGACCTGCTAAGGATGTTGGAATGTTACAGTAATGGCATGGACGGGGTTCTTGGTACATACAAAAAAGAGGGCGGGCAGGCAGAGAGAATGATAAATTCAGGCTACCAGAGAGAGAGATTCAGTGGCCATGCATGAGTTAAAGATGGTAGATGCCAATTTGCTGGATGAAATGTTATATTATGGAGTGATCAGATGGATTTGCATGGTCCAAGGGAGGGGCATCTGCTTAGCAGGACACCTCCATGGTCTCCTGTTTGTCTGGGTCCTCAGAGGACTCAGGGACTCCTTGAGTTCCATCTGACTGATTGCTGATGAGAGACCGGCTGTAGGGACTTTCTCCAGAGCTCAGGCTACTCGAGGTTGAGTGGGTTCGTGACCGGGCGAGTCGGGTCATGCTGGCAGATGGTACTGTAAGAAAGAACCAAGAGGACTAGAAGATGGGGCCCTGGTTAAGCTCAGCTAAACTAGAAGTTTCACCAAAGGCTTTATGTTTAGCTTTCCGAACTCGTTTAGGATGACACCCAGGGACAAGATACAGCCATCCCCATTCTGTACTATTTGTTCTAGGTGAGTGGCTATATGCAAGGCTGCTTTAATCCTTTGGATGTGGTTGGAATCTCCACTAATTCTAGTCCACAGCAGAACAAAGGGAAACCCTAAGCCCAGAGTATAGCCTCTTAGCTGTGCCCACGCTATTCATACAGTTATTAGGAAGGAGGTTTTGGGAACCCTAATAGGTAACCAAAACCTGCAATGCATGCAAGACTAAACCAAGGAAAAGAAAGATGAACTACACAAGTATGAAGGTGTTTCACAAAACAGTGCAAGCCCGATACAACGAGACTACCATCCATGTCCACAGACTACCCTTGCTATCTGGGGAGGAAACACGTAGGAAGGTGAGGGTGTAGGCAAGGGCAGATGGGCTTGGAGCTGATCTCTGCACAGGGAGTGAGGTACAGGTTGCAGGGGAGGGAAGAGGACTGGGGACAGGTATTTAACTAGACTCCTGTTCTGCCACCGCTTTGACCCTAAGGTCCTTCCAGCTTGGGCAGGACAGGGCCTTACCTGGCATAACTTCCCTGCCTAGCCTCCTGAGGGACCAGCTACTACCCAAACTGTCACTTCAATGCAGGGGTCAAAAGATGCCAACACCTGCAGAGTTCTCTGGCACACGCAGGCTCTGACACTCCTATTTTAGAGTCAAGGCTGCCCTACAATCTCTGGGCCTGGGGGTTAACTCAAGGATCAGTAGGTAGTGGTGGAAGAGGGGTCATGTTTGAAAGGTATAAAGTTTCAGCTTCTGCTGTGATCTTGGACTTGGGATGATGAGAGGCATTATAGCCCTCTGCTTTCTTCCTCCTGGGGAGCCCAGGATGGACCTGCAGACTAACCTTCTTCTGGCACAATGAGCCACGTTCTATCAGGCTCTCACTGCACAGGAAACCGCGGACATGCTGCAAGCAGCCAGTGCAGCCAGGAGGGTGTATGGCTGGGAGGCAGGGGCAGGGCCAGCACAGAGGAAGGTACCTGACTCGGTGCTCAGGTGACTGAGCTGCACATACGGGACTGGAAGCAGGGTGGACACAGGAAAAGGCAGGTTAGTGACCCGAGAGTGCCAAGTGGCAACTGGGGCTGCCTAATAGACACTGACAGAATACTCTAAGCCAGGGGTGAAATTTTATTTTAAGGTCTTAGAGAGGTGCTGAGGTTGAATAGCATCTCAGATGCTACTTCCCTCAACCAGTCAAAGGCAATTAATTGTTTTCCCATCCACTATAACAGTCATCTTGCTTTGGCTCATAAATGGGCTGGAAGACAAGCTGTTTCCTAGGAAAAGAAATGGAGAATGGGCTAGGAGAGGGACTTCTGCTCTTCCCAGTGAGCCAGAGGGAAGTGGATGTGGGCTTAGTTTTTAGGGGCTCACAGACGAGGACCACACAGCCACTCCAGACAAAACATACACAGTCTGCCTGCTAAGTACAAGGCTGCATCCAGGGGCCCAGCTATTGCCCAGAGCAGCTGACCAGGTAGCTCACCATGGCCACTATCCACAATGATACCAAACACAGGGGGAGAAAAAAAATCACTCTACTGGGTAATGAGCTTTATACCTGGATGGAAAGGTTTTCCTTCTTAAAACTCCAAGAAAGCAGCAAGTGTAGATATTCTATGCCAACTGAAAAAGCTAGGGGTCACACAATACAACTGACCAGGACAGTGGCATATAATGTGGACACATGCTTTGGACTTATTCTAAAATACTTTGTAAGTTCATCTTCTGTGATGGAGCAGATTTAACTGAGGACATTACCCTTTTCTTTTGCAGTCTCTATTTTGTTTCTCTAGGCCAGGAGCCATTAATCAGCTGAGTTCAAATGCAAATCATACTTTCATATTCAAAGCCAGGATAGCCTAAGCTTTAGTGGTTGAAAATGTGGGCTCTGGAGCCAGATTGCTAGGGTTTGAAACATGGCTGTGTAGCTTACATGTTTCCCTGGGAAAATTTGCTTAACCTCTTTGAGCTTCAGTTTCCTTTTCTATATAATGAGACTAATAATAGAACTTACCTCTTAATGTTATTATTAGGATTAAATGATACAATGAATATACTGCCTGGCCCAGGTAACCGTTAAGGTAAGTGTTAGCTCATCTTATATATATGCACAAGATGAATGCTGTATAAATGTTTTGGTGTTAACTTGACTTAAGGCTAGCCAGCAAAGAGGTTATGCCCTGAGAAATGTGGGCTCCCCAGATGTCAAAATGACCCCACTGTCAATAAATCTCTGCTAGACAGAAAGTTGTATACTACTCACTGTAGCCCATTCCCTGTAAAAAGTACTTGAAGGCCTCGGTGAGCTTCCCAGGCTAGGGGGACAAAATAAGAATGCATTAATCTTTGCATAGGCAGAACGGTAGAATCAAACAGGCACTTGAAAAAAAATCCCCTTACCTGAACCACCTGGGGCAATCCCCCACAGTCTGCCATCTAGAAGAGGAGAAAGTGTAAGTCAGCTGGGATTTACACTTAAGGGAAGTGCTCTGAACATCCTTGAGTCTTCTCAAACTGGACAGAATTGTATTTTAGGTTCCTTCACTTGAGGTTTAACTGCACCTTTATAAAAAGACTTAGATTTGAGCAATAACCTTGAATAGAAATATGAAAAGATTATTCAATGCTTTCCAAGTCTGTAAAATGCAGGGTATGGTTTTTCAGGCCATGGTGGGAATTTTCTGTCAGGCATGATAGTGAAGTTAACTACTACCTTCAACCACGGTCTGTATCCACCTGAAGAACGTTCTCTTCAGTGTCCACAAACACTGAGACCCGAACTTCTCATGGCACCATGCTTTCTAAATCCCCTTCCAACTCTGTGATTAAAGAGAGTTCCCCATTCGGGTGCTGATGGTGAATTTGGTCAACTGGCTTCAGCCACCTCCCTCTCATGGCTCGATCTGTGGGGCTGCCTCTCACGTCATAAACCTTTATAGCTGGTTATTCTCAGCTGTGCAAGGATTTCTAGGGTAGGACTTCTCCAACATTACTGTGCATTAGAATTACCTGGAGGACTTGTTAAAACTCAGATTCTTAGGTTCCTCCCCAAAGACTATGGTTCAATAGATCTGGAGTAGGGTCC
This sequence comes from Trichechus manatus latirostris, assembly GCF_000243295.1. NCBI lineage: Eukaryota > Metazoa > Chordata > Mammalia > Sirenia > Trichechidae > Trichechus > Trichechus manatus. The sequence goes on along the minus strand of NW_004443944.1, from coordinate 27,522,243 downwards.
AAGAACTTGCATTTCTCAGAAGCTCCCAAGTGACACCGATTCTGCCAGTCTGCAGAGAACACTGTTTCTAAGGCACGATAGCCAAACATAAGCCTACCCTCTTCCTTCTAGCTGTTATGCACTCTGTGATCATACAGCATCCCAGTCGGGCTGACAGGGATTTTTTTCTTAAGGAACACGAACTCCATGGCTTCAATCCACTGGCACTGAAACTTTCTTTGAGGGGAATTGTCATCTAGCAAAGAGGAATGCCACAGAAGGTGTAGTTGTTTGACAGTAACAAGGAATAGTCTCCCGAAAATTCTGAGCATAAGATCAGAAACGTGTAACTTGATTTAAGTATGAAACAGACCAAAATGGCACAGGCTGTACTTTATGAACTTAGGAGTCAAAACCAGATTAGGACTATAAAACAGTTCTCATACGCAGAGAAAGAATACGGGGAGAGACTGTCAAATAGTTTGAGATTCAGTTCAATCGGCCACAGGAGTGATCTACTCTATTCCATGCTGTTGTGGATGGGCATTTTTGCCCAGAAATAACTATGGCTACTGTAGAGTTCAGTTTTATGCTTTTGAATATTAATTCAATCCTGCAGTGAAAAATTAATTGGAAACCACATACTTATTTTGTTTGAATTCGTATTTCAGACTAGCCCATCAATCACCTGGAGCCCAGAACATTCTGAGTTTGGTCACCTTGGAGCATTACCCTCATGTTACATTTCTAGGAACTATGGGCTACTTATTATGACAGCACTTTCCCTTTAAGCATACTTCAAAGAGAAAGGGAAGATGACAGAGGTCTTTCAGGCTGGGGAAGTGGCAGAAAGCTACATAAGATCAGCACTTAAATCTACAGTAGTCCAGATTCAAACTAGGAGGTCAATTACCTAAACATTTTAGTAAAGGCTCTAGAAAAAGCTAGGTTGAGACAATGCTAGGTTGGAACTCTTTCCTCAGGTCCAACCAAAAAGGGAAGAAACTTGATACTATCCCTAGAAATTTAGTACAAGAGTTGCCTTATTTGTAATAAGGGAAAGAAAATGCATCTTTCTTCATTAGCAAGTTATCAAAAGATTCCTTACCAATACTGCAAGATTAGCATGTAAAGAATTTCCATCCAGTATCTTATTTAATTCTCAAAACAACATTTTAAAAAGTTTATGAAGTTTTTAATGATATGGGAAAATGCTTATATCATAAAGTTAAGAAAAACAGTACAAAGCTACAAATACACTGTGATCTTGGATGATGTAAAAATGTATAGGAAAAACACACCAGTATTTTCCCAGAGATTACCTTTGGGTGGTAGGATTATGAGTAATTTTTATTTATTTTCTTCTTTCTACTTTTCTCTATTTTCCAATTTTCTACAACGAGAAAATACATTCAGGAAAGTTTTTTTTTTTTAAAGAGAGAATCATAGAGACAGAAGCTTTGCTTCTTTCTAGGCAACTATTCCATAAAACAGAGAAGATCTGAACCATGTATAATTTACTCACAAATGGCTGGCAGTGAAGAAGATGTCACATTACCTTTAGCAAAGTTGTATTTATAGGATCCAGGCGAGAATTGCATTCAACCTTTAGGAAAAAAAAGGAGAAAGAATTTTATCAATTGCTAGAAAACTAAGACATACTTGGCATGAGAATGATCTTGCAAGAACAACAGCTCAGTTTGGAGATGGCTGAACCAGGCAAAGAGATTAGCAAAATACAAGGTGGGATAGTTACACACACACACATAAACAATGTACTTTATAGCTGGTATTTCTGAGGAGATCTAAAAATCTGGCTAATTTCATTTTCTGAATCTATTATAAATAGGGTCTCTGAAGAACTATATGCTGAGTGTAATTCTTTGTACTGGTGACATAAAACAGGGCAAGTTACCTTACGGGTTTAAACTGTGAGCTGGACCATGGCCCTCTCCTGCTGGGTTCTCCATTGCTTCCAAGCACAAGTGACGCTATTGACTGAGCCGTGCTTACCTCCCCTGCTCATATCTCACCCCTCTTCTGGGCCACAGAAGTGCTGGATTTCTCATTCCTCACACTTGACTCTTCTGTCTCAAAGTCTTCAGCCCTCTCGTCTGAAGTTGAATCTCTGTCTTGATTTTTCTCTCATTGCACCCGTTTCTTTTCTATTATAGCACTCATCATAATTAAGAATTACAATCTTATGTATTACATGTTCAGTATCTTGCTCCCTTGTATCCATGAAGGCAGGGACCTCAAAGTAAATGTTTTGGGAAAATAATCTCTAGGTTTAGCAATGTTTTATGGCTAACCTGGTCAGTTTATCTGTCCTTCTACACGTTCGCCAAGCACACACAAAATACTGTGCTAAACCAAAACCAAACCAAACTCACTGCTGTCAAGTCAATTCAGACTCATAGTGATCAGGACAGAGGACAACTGCCCCATACAGCCCCAAATGCTGTAAATCTTTACAGAAGCAAACTGCCACATCTTCCTCCAGTAGAGCAGCTGGTGGTTTCAAACTACCCACCTTTTGGTTAGCAGCCCAGTCCTTAACCACTGTGCCACCAGGGCTCCTTCCTTGGTTTGCTACTTTATAATTTATAAGAAGTCTTGATATTTGGTAAGCCAACCACAATTTTTTTTAAGTAATATTTTATTTTTGGTGAAAATATACACAGCAAAAGCCGTTCCCATTCAACAAGTTTCTAGCCATAATGATCAGTGACATTTGTTACATTTTACCTTGTCTCAGTATTCTCATTAATTCTGTTCTAGTTGTTTCACTCCCACTGATTAAACTTTCTGCCCCCAACTTTCTTCTCTATGCTTTAGAATAGCTGTTGTCCATTTGGTCTTATATAGATAATTTTTAAAAGAACGCAATACGCAAGGGTGATGAACACAATGGTTGATTTTTGACGTATGTACTTTCCCTCCCAGCTCCCCAAATGCAGTGACTGCCTTACTTATTTTTGTATTCTACATAGCACTGAGGAAATAGAAGATGCTCAAAAAATGACGTTGAGTGAATAAGTGAGCAAGAATAGCTACCAACAGTGACCAGAACTTGTGGAGTTTCTCCTTGCTCTCCTATTCATGGATCTTCCTCTAATCCCTGCCTATTTACTGGGTAAAATGCTCTGGCAGGAAGCTAGATCTGACTGTGTCCAGAAGAACATCCACTTTGTGGTATAGGTGGGGTTCCTGAAGTTCTTCTCTATAAACGAGGGTGTGGAAATCAGAAAGAGAAAGAGGATTACTTACATGGCCAAATTATATAGTCTGGAAAAATAATTGGAAATGTTGCTTTATGTACATGCAATTTTAAAAAGGCAAAAAAAAAGGCGGGGGGGCAAAAATTCATGGAATACTTAATTCAGTATTATTAGGGAATTCTGATTATGGGTATTTTCTACAAACAGAATCCTATTTCCCTGTTTTTAAGTATATGTTAACTTAAAAAATGCTTTTGATGGGTATTTTTGCAACAATACTTACTGAGGGTTATTTGCCTCTGGCTCAAGCTATGCCATGTATTTTACAGGAGACATAGGATGCTTTACAAGGCAATTCAGGAGGTGTGAATATATTCTGTTGTCACATCTATCTCACCCTACAAACGTCCCCTCTACCCCCCAAACCTTCTCACCTATTTCTATACCTCTGCCAAAAAATCTCACTCCCTAATGTTTTGCTCTGAATAGGGCAGAAGTGAAGGTTGCCAAAGAAAACCAAGTAATTTCATACAGACACTTAGTTAAGTTATATATGCTGTGTGAAAGAAGAAATGCAAATGCTAATGAAGTATGAAAAAGTGTCAATCTATTTGAACTCAAAGAAATGCAAATTTAAACAGTGGGATACCATTTTTACCCTATCAAATTAACTACTAATAAATCCAGCGCCGGACTGGGTGCTATGAAACAGGTACTCTCACATATTGAACATGGCTATATACACCAGCAATACAAACATTTTGGCCCTGCAAGGGTCTTTCAATCTCCAGGTCTTTGCATCTAGAAAAATAGCCTTTTCTGGAAAGGAATCTGGCAAAACCTTACAAATGTTTTTGATTTTTGACACATTAACTCCAGTTCTGGAAATCCATCCCAGCAAAATAATCAAAGATTCAGTACAAAACTTTATAAGGATGTTCAACAGCAATGTTATTAATGGTGCAAAATCAGAAATGAGTAACAGGAGAATGAGGTTAAATAAACAATGGTACATCTATAAGATGGAATATTATACAAACATAAAAAAGTATGTTTATGCTGACTACATTCTGGAAAAATACTATCAATAGTGTTAAGTTATTAGGTCCAAAACCTTGTATATTTAATACGACCCAGTCTATGTTAAAGAAAAAGATAATAGTTTGTCTTTGAGCAATGGGATCATGCTTCCCCGTGTCCATCCTTTTATTTTTCAATTTTTTTCATTTTCCACAATGAGCATATTTAATTTTTATTAATTTGTTAAGTGCCTGAGAAGGAGGTACAGAAACACATATAGGCTCTCAGCAGCCTTCTAACCTGCTAATATAGTTCCAGATTTACAGTGGTTGCAGAAGGCTGAGGTTGCCAGAAATTTGAAAACAAATGGTGTTTAGTTGTGCTACTTTCCACAAAATGAACTGCACCATACAAAGCAATCAAAGGCAGCACATATACCATCTGATGAAACCTAGTGACTGATGAGAAATTCATTTTCCAAAATGTATAACAAAGAGCAAACCTGATCTGTGCAATCAGAAATAGCAAAAACTAGTATTTACCAGTTGTTTCTAGTGTGTCAGCAGTGTGCTATAAACACTTTCTTACATTTTCATTTCATTCATCTTTACAACATCAGGATATACTTACCACAGCCTCAACTGCAGGTGAACTGTCCCCTACCACCAATAACGTAGAACACCTAGGCATAGGCAAAATAAGAGCTGTCATCAACAAATAAGCACATACACGTCATTGTATACTGAACTGCCTCTCACAGAGGCAAAGATATTTAGCAACTTAATGGGGAATCTGAAGGACTTACTTTAACGTTTTTGTGTTACCATTTTGGCCCAGCAAGGGTCTTTCAATCTCTAGGTCTCTGCGTCTAGAAAAATAAAGCAGAAGCAATGCTGTTTTCAGATAAAACCATAGCAACTTAGGTTATTTTCTGGATGGAAAACCAAAATGTATCAAGAAATGTGAAAAGTCTCTTTCTTTTACACATAATAAGGGAAGGGGACCCTTGTACACTTTTTTCAGGAGTAGCCATTTCAGTGGCTCCTGGCTCAACTGTAAAGGGCTCTGTAGGATGCTAAAAGGAAGCAACTTCACAACTCAACAGCAGTGCTCCAGAAATCCTCAAGTTCTGTTTAATTTTTCAACTACTTTATGGGAATAAATTTCTTAACAGAAGGGAATGACTTACATTTTTTTGGAGGAACACTTTGCTTGTAACTAGTACAGTTTAGCACAGTACTTAATAAATCTTTCCGATTTCAACTGAAAATAGGGAGGCTCTGTGATAAAGAGCTAGAGAGACCAGGTTCAAAATCTGGCTTTTGTTCTTTACTCACTGTATAGTTTTGGGTAAATTACAGCTGGCTCATTTCCTCAATCTTTTTCCATGTTCCAAGAGCGAAAGCTAGAAGGAGCGAACATTTTTACCTTGGAGAAACTGGTCCCAAGGTAAGAATCAGGCTCTCTCAGTGACTGGGGGAGACATGGCAGTGGTTTTAGGGTACACAAACAAAAGAGAATTTTTAGTGTCCATGTGTTCTTTGTGCCTGATGAAAAGATCAGCATAGAGAAACAGAAAACAAGGCCCAAGACCTGTATCCTTTGCCTCCCCTGTACATATTTTCCTGTGCATTTTACTTGTGTGTGTGTATAATTTAGGTATCTTTTGTTTCGAAACATCTTAACACTTCAAGTGGTATTTGAACATGCCAGAAACAGCTTTCAGTTCGCTCACTCTTCTTGAAAGCTGTGTTCATATCTGTCTATTCTACTGTGGTGAAACAGCACGATAGCAATCCCATCTCACAACACTGAAAGAAGTAGTTTATTTCTCCTTTCTTTATTCTTTAACTGTCAATTATCTTTTTAGACCTGGTCCACATTTAAGTGAAGGAATAGGAAACAACTATACCCATTATAGGAACTCAGGAAGAGCTGTAGGTTTTCCTGGTTGATATCTTGGGCAATATGCAGTCTGTAGGTTTGAATCAGGTCCATGTTGGCCTGCAACTCTTCCTAGAACAATTGAAAGAAGACACAGGTAAACTTCTAAGGTACAGAACAAGTCCATCTTGTTTGGTCTGTATTCTCAATGCCCATGATGGGAACTTGTGCAGAGCCTGAAGTCCACTGATGTACTAGTAGGCTGAATGACTGAAAAATTTATTTGCATCAGACTGGTTCAGTGCCATAGGTGCACCAAAGAACCTATTATGGAAAAAGTTGACACTTAACTGCAGCTGAAGTGCAAAAACTTGGAGATCACTCTGAACACCCTTATCTGTAGCACAGGGGAAACTGTGCTAGACAGGGATTCAAGTACTAGCTGTTGAACTTAGGCAGGTTACCTAATCATTCTGAACCTTAGTTTCTTATTTGTGTTTGTTCATGTTTTGCCATTTCTCTTAAAAATAGAGATAGTTATTATCTGTAAAATGGAGATAATAACCAGCTACCCAACAGGGCTGTTGTAAAGATTAAACAAGAAAAGTTATATGAACTGTAAAGTGTAAAATAAATGGAAGGTAATATTTCTCTTAATATCCATAAATCTGTATAATTAATTTATATCTTCATTGATATAATCAGTATAACGATGGGCTCAAGCATAGCAACAATTGTGAGGATGGCGCAGGACTGGGCGAGGTGTCTTTCTGTTGTACCTACAGCCGCTATGAATTGGAACTGACTCGCCAGCACCTAACAACAACACTATGCATTATAGAATTATATATTACATTTGATTTATGGTATTTTATTTGGCCAATTCATTATTTATTTATTTTAATCTTATTACCAATACTATCCAAGGTCTAAAATAGTATATATAGTGAAAAGTAAGTCTCTCCTCTCACCACTCATCTTCCAATAGTCCTTCCCTTGCTGGCCTTCTTAGAGGCCATCAGAACCAGTTACCAAGTTCTTGGGTACAAAAGAATGTATGTACATACATTACACACACATACACACCCAATAGGCAGTTTTAAGCGGAAGGGAACATTTTTGCACTGGAGGAAAGGAATGTCAGTTAATCCAGAGCAGTGTGTAAAGGCTACCATCAAGCCTTGTAGAGAAATAGATATAAGGAGAACATTGGAAAATGTTTGAATTCTTACCACCATATAGGTGAAGTAAGCCAAGAACACAGTTGGAAACTGACCAAATGGGTCAGAGTCTACCTGAAGCTGAAGGGCGCTAGAATCACTCCTAGGAAGAAAAGTGAATAACAAATGAAGCAAACAGGAATTAGAGGTGAAGTGATCTAGCCAGCTCTACCTTAAAGGACTAGAGAGGAACTTGAGTAGCAATGTTTGAGATAAAAAAGGGAAGAAATTATATTAGTATGAAAGGGGTAAAACTAGGCCTAAGTGCTAATGAAATTTCTTAGGCAAAGCTGTTGTATATAAATTCCCCCCTCTCATCTGTTTCTAAAACATAAATGTCTGCTAGACAAACTGTTCTTTCATTTAAAATATGGTAAAGATCATTCCTTATCAGGACATATGAAGGTGTCTCATTTATTTACACTACCATCAACAATATACAAGAGTCCCTGTTTCCCCATACCCTTGCTAGTATAAACGAACACTCTCTGAATTCTGCTAATCTGATACATAAAAAAGGGGGTATCATTGTGGTTTTTTTCTCTTAGTAGTGAAGATGAGTATTATTCATATTTAAATGTCATATTGTTTTCATTTAAAGGCAATAAAAGCAACATAAGCATCTGCTTGCTTAAATTGTAAACGGACTCTTTTGTGACAATCCATCATCTATGACTTCATATATTTTTAATTAAGTGCACATTATATACAGTGCGAGGATATTCTTGTTTGTTAGAAATCATTAAAATACTGGCCTTGGCATTCCCCTCATAGGCCTATTTAAAATAGGATTTCTAACATAGTCAAATACAAATAACATAAAGCCTCTTTCGTCCACCTCAGGCACTGTCAGAAAACTTTAGGAGTAAATGCTTGCGTATCATACACAAAGCCACCCCAGGTTACTTACTACTCCCTGAACACACTTTACAGTTCCTTCCTCATTGCTTTAGAACAAAGCATTCCCCCTTTTTGGAATGATCCCCTTCTTCCTCAAATCTAAAACGTTAAATTTTTATCTATCCTTCAAGGACCAGCTGGGATACCTCCTCTATCCTGAAGCGTTCCCTGATCCCTAGTCAGAAGTAAATTTCCCCTGCTTCTCAATTCCTCTAGGAACCTCAATGTGCTTCTCCTAAGGCAGCCCAATACCGTAGGAGAACAGCTTCAGAGTCATGCAGATGAAAGGAATACACAGAGTCACTATACCAAAAAGAATTGATCGACGTTCAAACATTTCAGGAGGTGGCATATGATCAGGAACCAATGGTACTGAAGGAAGAAGTCTAAACTGCACTGAAGACACTGGTGAAAAACAAGGTTCCAGGAATTGACAGAATACCAACTGAGGTGTTTCAACAAATGGATGCAGCACTGGAAGTGCTCACTCGTCTATGCCGAGAAATTTGGACGACAGCTACCTGGCCAATCAACTGGAAGAGGTTCGTATTTATCCCTCTTCCAAAGAAAGGTGATCCAACTGAATGCAAAAATTATTGAATAATTAATATCACACACAAGTAAAACTTTGCTGAAGATCATTTAAAAGTGGCTGCAGCAGTACACTGACAGGCAACTGCCAGAAATTCAAACCAGATTCAGAAGAGGACAAAGAACAAGGGATATCATTGCTGATGTTAGCTAGATCTTGGCTGAAAGTAGAGAATACCAGAAAGATGTTTACCTGTGTTTTATTGACTACGCAAAGGCATTCGACTGTGTGGATCATAACAAATTATGGATAACATTGTGAGGAATGGGAATTCCAGAATACCTGTGCTCATGAGGAACCTGTACATAGATCAAGAGGGAGTCATTTGAACAGAACAAGAGGATATTGCATGGTTTAAAATCAGGAAAGGTATGCATCAAGGTTGTATCCTTTCACCATACTTATTCAATCTGTATGCTGAGCAAATAGTCCGAGAAGCTGGACTATATGAACAACGTGGCATTAGGATTAGAAGACTCATTAACAACCTTCAATATGCAGATGCCAAAATGTTGCTTACTGAAAGTGAAGAGGACTTGAAGCACTTACTGATGAAGATCAGAGACTACAGTCTTCAGTATGGATTACACCTCAACATTTTCGTTGAAACATCTCAGTTGGTATTCTGTCAATTCCTGGAGCCTTGTTTTTCGCCAGTGTCTTCAGTGCAACTTGGACTTCTCTCAGTACCACCGGTTCTCAGTCATGTGCTACCTTCTGAAATGACTGAACTTCGACCAATTCTTTTTGGTACAGTGACTGTGTATTCCTTGCATCTTGTTTTGATGCGTCCTCCATCGTTCAGTATTTTGCCCATAGAATCCTTCATATTGCAACTCGAGGCTTGAATTTTTTCTACAGTTCTTTCAGCTTGAGAAATGCTGAGCGTGTTCTTCTCTTTTGGTTTTCTAACTCCAGGTCTTTGCACATGTCATTATAATACTTTACTTTTGTGTGCCAGAGGGTGGGAAATTAATCTGACAAAAATTCAGGTGCCTTTCATCTTAGTGAAATTTCTAGGGGTCCAGCGGTATGGGGCATGTCAAGGTATTCCTTCTAAAATGAAGGGTAAGTTATTGCATCTGACCCCTCCCACAACTAAGGAGGAGGCACAATACCTGGTGGGCCTCTTTGGATTTGGAAACAACATATACCTCATTTGGGTGTGCTATTCTGGCCTACTTATCAAGTGACTCAAAAGTGATAGTTTTGAGTGGCACCCACAACAACAGAGACTCTTCAACAGATTCAGGCTCCTGTGCATACAGTTCTGCTGGCTGATGCAACAGTGCTTGAAGTGTTGGTGGCAGACAGAGGTGCTGTTTGGGGTCTTTAGCAGGTCCCTATTGGTGAATCACAGCGCAGACCCTTAGGATTGTGGAGCATAGTCCTGCCATCCTCTACAGATAAAACTACTCTCCTTTTGAGAAAAAGCTTTTGGCTTGTTACTGGGCCTTAGTAGAGAATGAATGCTTAAAAATGGGCCATCAAGTCACCATGTGGCCTCAGCTGCCCATCATGAACTGGGTGTTGTCTGACCCACAGAGCCATAAAGTTGGACGTGCACAGCAGCACTCCATCATTAAATGGAAGTAGAATATATGAGACAGGGCCTGAGCAGGACCTGAAAAGCACTAGTAAGTTGCATGAGGAAGTGGCCCAAATGTCCATGGTCTCCACTCCTGTCATACTATCTTCTGTCTCCCAGCTGCAGTATGGCTTCATGGAGAGTTCCTTAGGATCAGCTGACTGAGAAGAGAAAACTCGTGCCTGGTTTACAGATGGTTCTGCACAATATGCAGGCACCACTTGAGAGTGGACAGTGGCACCACCACAGCCCATTTCTGGGAACTCCCTGAAAGATGGTGGTGAAGGGAAATCCTCCCAATGGGCAGAACTTCGAGCAGTGCACCTGGTTGTTCACTTTGGCCAGATGTGTGATTGTATAGTGATTCATGGGATGCGGCAATGGTATGGCAGAATGGCCAGGGACTTGGAAGGAACATGATTGGAAAATTGGAGATAAGGAGGTAGAGGGAAGAGGTATGTGGATAGACCTCTCTGAATGGGCCAAAGAAGGGAAGATATTTGTGTCTCACGTGAATGCTCACCAAAGGGTGACCTAGGCAGAGGAGGATTTTAACAATCCAGTGGATAAGATGACGTATTCTGTGGAAACAAGTCATCCTCTTTCCCTAGCCATTCCCGTCATTGCCCAGTGGGTTCATGAACAAAGTGGCCATGGTGGCAGGGATACAGGTTATGCATGGGCTCAGCAACATGGACTTCCACTCACCAAGACTGACTTGGCTACAGCCACTGCTAAGTGTCCAATCTCCCAGCAGCAGAGACCAACACTGAGTTCTCGATATGGCACCATTCCTCGAGGTGATCAGCCGGCAACCTGGTGACAGGCTGTTTACATTGGACTGTTTCCATTATTGGAACAGACACTCTGGATACAGATTTGCCTTCCCTGCACACAATTTTTTGCTAAAAATACTATCTGTGGACTTACAGAATGCCTTACCCACCATCATGGTATCCTGCACAGCAGCGCCTCAGATCAAGGGCTCACTTTACAGCAAATGAATTCTGGTAATGGGCCTGTGCTCACAGTCTTACCATATTTCCCATCATCCTGAAGCAGCTGGCTTGATAGAACGATGGAATGGCCTTCTAAAGACACAATTACAGTGCCAGCTGGTGGCAATACCTTGCAGGGTTGGGGCAGTGTTTTCCAGGAGGCTGTATATCCTCTAAATCAGCATCCAATATATGGGTCTGTTTCTCCCACAGCCAGGATTCATGGGTCAGGAATCAAGGGGTGGAAATCGGAGTGGCAGCACTCACTATTACCCCAAATGACCCACTTGCAAAATTTTTGCTCCCTGTCCCAGCAATCCTATGCTCTGTGGTTCTAGAGGCCTTAGTTTCCAAAGGGAGGAATGCCCCACCAGGAGACACAACACTGATTCCATTGAACTGGAAGTTAAGAATGCCACCTGGCCACCTTGAGTTCCTCATGCCTCTGGATCAACAGGGAAAGAAGGGAGTTCCTATATTGGCTGGTATGACTGATGCTGATTAACAAAAAGAAATCAGACTGATACTACATAACAGAGGTTAAAAAGAGTATGTCTGGAACACAGGAGATCCCTTAGGACATCTCTTAGTACTACCATGCCCTGTGATTAAAGTCAATGGAAAACTACAGCAACCCAATTCTGATATGACTACTAATGGCTCAGACCCTTCAGGAATGAAGTTTTGGGTCACCCCACTTGGCAAAGAACCACAACCAGCTGAGGTGCTTGCTGAGGGTAAAGGGAATATGGAATGGGTGGTGGAAGACGGTAGTTCTAAATACCAGCTATGACCATGTGATCAGCTGCAGAAACAAGGACTATAATTGTTATGAGGATTTTTTCTTCGTATGTGTGCATCAAATATTTTTGTTTTCTTCACTTATAAAATATAAGATGTAAACAGGGCTAGTACGTTTTTAGTTGTACGTGAGTTTATTGTATCATGTTAAGTGCAAGTATGACTTTATAATTGTCTTTATTTAGAGGTTATGTATGGTTTCAGGAGATGTGTACAGGTACCAAGTTGATAAGAGGTGGACTGTGATGGTTAAGGTTGTGCGTCAACTTGGCTGGGCCATGATTCTCAGCAGTTTGGTAGTTATGTAATGTCATCACCTCCATGATGAGATCTGCTATGAGCAGCCAATCAATTGAAAGGGAGTTTCCCTAGGGGTATGGCCTGCATCCAATATATATGGACTTCCTGGCAAAGCTCACAGGCTTTTGCTTGCTATGGATCCTGCATCTGGCTCATTATCATCTGACCTCCGGTTCTTGGGACCTGAGCCAGCAGCCTGCTGTCTTACCTGCCAACCTTGAGTTCATCAGCCCCTGCAGCTACATGAGTCAGGAGAAGCTTCTAGCACGATGCCTGACCCACAACTTAAAACTTTCTAGACTCTACAACCATGTAAGCCATTTCCCTGATATAAATCTCTTTCTCTCTCTCTATATATGTATACATACATACATACACACACACATATATATACACACATACATATATATATGCATATACATATATGCTTCACTGGTTTTGCTTCTCTAGAGAACCCAGCCTAAGACATAATCCAACTTACTTTGCCCTTTGTAAAAAGAGGACTGTGTCCTCTCCCCCACCAGACAATTATTCACCTGATAACTGTTACTTCCTCTTTGTGGGCTTCAGTTTCCTCACTGAAGGGTTGAACAGAATTATTTCTAAGGTTCTTTCAGTACTAATGTTTCATGGTTTCTTTTTTCCCTGAAGTTTCTATTTCTGTGAAGCCTTTCCCCAATCTCATTATGGCTCTAAAGATGCTTGGTGAAGCATGTGATGTTGTCAAACACTAACAGATGGTATGTTGCTTACAGGAATGAGTAGGGGGAGACGCTGTCTTCTCTCGTCTCTGCAAATCCCAAGAGCCAGATGACACTCAGGTAGGATTAGCCTTTGCTAGACCACATGCACCTGAGCTTGCTCTGGAGGTGTCAACTACTATGATCAGGTAAACTCTGAGGTACCCCTTCTTTCCTGAGTTAAAATAAGGCTTTGCATACAAGCCAATAAACACAGCTCTCTTGGATGGAACGAGCACTTACCTGCCCGAAGTGATGAGCCAAAATAATGTCCACAACATTGGTTGTCAGGCACGAGAGCTGAAAAGATAAAAAGTCTGGATCAAGGGTGTAAGCATATGTAAAAATTTATCAAGCTGTCCCCTTAGGATTACTTTATTGTAGATATGTTATCCTTCAAAAAAACAAAGAAAGAAATCTCTGTGTCATAACTTTCATGAAATGGTAGATTCAGAGTGACATAAGAACAAGAAATAAGTAGGAAAAAAAACTAAATCTCCTTTCTAGAACAATAATATAGACTGCTTTGAAGCAGACAACTGGAGGAATGCTGGCCATTCCTTCTTTGAAAACTTGAGACCTAGGACTCACAACTATTTGCTACCTCATTCCTGCTTATATTTCTGTGTTTACATTGGATTTGTGGCTGATTGGGATAGACTTACAACCACTCCCAAATCATCTAAGAGACAAAAAAATATTTTTTTATTCCTACAGTTTTTACTATCTTAATTTCAGGGAGTGGGAGGAAATAGCTATGTTTACAGAATGTTCTTGCATTATGAACATTTTTCCCATTTGAAAACGATGCCTCTCACAGACTAATAAATGCAGCAATCTGTACATGTACAAACTGTTACTCTATTTTCAGAAAAATTTCCAACTAAAATTATGTTGCTGATTCCTCTTAAGTCTTCTTCCATAGTTTTATGCTCAATTCCTTTTGTTGACTTGCATCAGAGATGAAGTACTGAGTTAGGGGTAGAGATGGAGAAGAGGAGATAAGGGAGGTATGGATATTGGCCGGGCAAGATCACACAGTTCCAGAAAGATTAAGGAAAAAGACCAGAAATCTTCAGATCAGTTATTAATGATCCACGGGTTACAAATTAAAGACAATTAGAATTAATAAGCAATGTCCCTTCATGTTTTAATACTCAAAAGGCCATTCTGATGTTTTAGAAGAATTTTATTAGGTTGTTATAGGTTATTGAGAGTGTTTAGGTAAATTTTTAGATACTCACATATTAGATAGGAATTAGAACAGATTTTAAATAAGTAAGGCTATGAGAAAAAATTTCCACAGCATCTGGCAATACCACTGTTAATATATTTCATCCAAAGCTAGGCTATGCATCATTTCTCCAAAACTTAAATGTGCAAAGGAATAAATGCTTTGGAATCTTATCTGCTTATAGGTAGAATATTTTAACGTTTAAAATTATTATAAAATTAATATATGATTATTGTAGAAAATTAAGAAAATATAGAATATGAAACAGAAAGTAAAAATCACCTGTAATGTGTCCAGCCAAAGATTACTACTAGTAACATTATCTTCCCTCTCCTCTTATGGATATATGTATTTAACAAAATTGGGATCATATTATATAGTTTAATGCCTGTTTTTACTTAACATTATTTGAATTTTCTCATTTCTACCCTTTCGTGACCTGTGGTACATAAAGTGACCACATGCTTTTTCTGCCACGAGGGTTTATTGGGAAGTCACTTTCCCATAGACAGTATGTGCTGCATGCAGGCAGAGACCTGTATAACAGTTTGAAACAGAAAAAAATGGGTGTGTGACCCAAATTACTGTTTCTACAGGGTACTGTATGAGGTAGTGCTGAATCAATGTTTTTGGTATGAAAAATATAGATTTTGGTAAAAAGTTTTTTGGAACACATATGTCCCTCTGGACTTTGAGGGTAGGCTTGGTGGGATGAGGCAAGAAAAAAATCCAGAGTAGCTACCAAAAATTCAAACCCACTCAATGATTCAGTATACATTCCATTAATGAAAACACATGGTATCAACACAAAATTCAAAGCAGAAAATATTGGGTCTTGAAAGGGTTATTAAATAACATGATTGTAAAGGGTTCATAATATTCCATTCTATGGCTGTACTATAGTTTTTTGTACCTGCCCTATATTATTGGCACTTAGGCTGTTTCTTTTTTTTTGCCTTATAGACAATGCTTTAATGAATACTCTGGCTCTGTGACTTACTAGCTGTATGACTTTAAGCAAATGACCTAAGTCTTTGTGAGATAATAATGATACCACTTCACTGTGTTGTCCTAAGAATGAAAAGTTTAAATATATAAAAACCCATTTAAGTACAGTATCTGACATAGTAAGCACTATGTGTTAGACTTTTAAAAAATATTATTCTTATATTTAAAGCTTTATAAGAATCCCTAATTATTTCCTTCTGATAAGTTCCTAGATACAGACTTATTGGATCTCATGGTCTGATTATCGATAAAGATTCTTAATACATGTGACAAATTGGGTGGTGGTATTTTGGAGACTATCTCCAATGGTGTATTAGAATGGACATTTATGGCAACAAAGTATTTAGAAGCAGGCATTTTTAAAAAAAGAGATTATTACCTTAGGCATTGTTTAGCAGGCAATGAAGGCTTATGTTATTTTTCTCTCTGGAGAACTTTATAGCATCACTGGTTAAATCTAAAACCCCATAGTTAATAATATTTCTACTTTACCAAAGAAAATGTCTCAGAACTACTTCCTTTCCAACCTAAAAACAGTGAATTATTTTTAGCATAGGTGAGTTCAGTGCAAAAGGGATATAATATAATGTTTTTTCCTTATTGCATCTTCTTCCTGATTTGGTCCTGGGATGGTTTATATTTTAAAGTCATTAGTATATTCCTTAGTTTCCTATCTCCTTGAACAGATTTTAGAGGTCAAATTTCTTCATTTTTCAGATAGCAAACATCAAGAATCCACATGTCTTTGGGAGCAATAGAACAGATAAGCTGTTTGGCTTCATTGGAAAGAGTGATTCATTCATTCATTCCATTCATTAAGAGAGTCAAAATGCAAACCAGACTAGGAAAAGATATTTGCAATATGTGCATCAGCAAAGGACTCATATGCAGAATATATTAGGATCTCTTAAAGATGGGTGAAAAAAGACCAGCAATCCAATTAAAAAAAAAAAAATGAGCAAAGACTTACATAGGCTTTTCACAAAAGAGACTACTCAAATGGCCAATAAATTTTAGAAAAAGAGGTGTTCAACATCGTTGTCCCTCAGGGAAATGTAAATTAAAACCCATCATTATTTACCTGCCAACGTAGCTTAAAATTTAAACGATGGTACAATTTAAAACTTCTTTTTTTTTTTTTTTTCCAGTAACTAAGGACATTTTGGTGATGGGTATCATATAAAATTAAACTAGAATTACAAATAAAAAAAAATATTTTACAAAAATTAAAAGGAATGACAACTTCAAATGTTGGTGAAGATGTCGAGCAAATGGAACTTTCCTATGTTGCTGATAGCTGTGTAAATTGGTCAAACACTTTGGAAAACTGTTTGGCAGTATCTACTGAAGCTAATATACAACTACCCTATTGCCCAGCAATTTTAATCCTACGTATAGACCCAAGAGAAATGAATGTATATGTCTATTGAAAGACATGTAAAAGAATGTTCATAGCAGCTTTATCCATAACAATCAAATAACTGAAACTTACCTTGTGTAGGTATACAACAGACTATTAAATGGCAATTAAAAAGAACTACTGCTAAATACAACATGGATGAATCTCACAGATATAATGATGAATGAAAGAAACTAGACACAAAAGAATACAAATTCTATGATTCCAATTAAATGAAGTTTAAGAATAATAAGTAATAAAACCAATCTATGGTGATAGAAGTCGGAAAAATGGTTATATCTGCGAAGGAACGAACTACCAGGAAAAGGCACAAAGGAACCCTCTAGAGAGCTGGAAGTATTCTACATATTGATTGGTGATGATTACATAGGTAAACACTCATCAAACTATATATTTAAAACTATTTGCCCTTAACTGTATATACCTCAATGAAAAATAAAAAAGATAAGTAACTCTGAGAAGGGCCAAGAGATGATCTGATGGACACCTTCATTTAGTGCTTACTTTGGAAGCTGCCCAGTCAATCCAGCCTTTAGCACAGGGGTCAACGTTAATGAGCACAAGGCCTTCCACAAGCTCGGGATGATTGAGCTGAAAGACAAACACAACAGTATGAAAATTCCACTTCCAGGATTCTTCTAAAAAACAGTTATGACCATAGTTCGTTCATCAGTTCTTACTATGCTTAATGCCTCAGATGTGTAAGTAAGACTACAGAGAGGTGTTAAGGAGGATATTTGGAAAAATAGCTCTTTAAATCTGACTTAGCATCTGGAAAACTAGTCTCTTAGAAACTGCTATGAATGATCTTGCCTTGCAAGGATTTATGGGGGAGACAAGTTTTTATTTTTTTATTTCTACAGCAGAGAAGGGTACCTGGTGTCTCTGCAGTTGTTTAGCCCATGGTGGATCCTCCCTGCGGGGATGTGCCCTTGGAACTACCTGGCATAAGTGGCTGCTTGGACCTACACTGGAGCCCCGGTGGCACAGTGGTTAAGAGCTACAGCTGCTAACCAAAAGGTCAGCAGTTTGAATCCACCAGCTGCTCCTTGGGAATGCCATAGGGAAGTTCTACCCTGTCCTATAGGGTCGGTGGCAACATGTACTTAGATTGCCTCTTTCACACTTATATACCTTTTTTCCCAACAGAGGCTTCAGAACTTTTTTTCCTGAAACCACCTAAGTAGGTGATACCACCTCCAGAAGACTGTCCTATCACCTAAGAGGTATTTTTTTTTAAGTTCCTTATTGTGGGGTTTACATTAACTTTAACCCAAGAATTTGGTCTTTGTCCTTGGTTCCTGAGAGATAACTTCTAAAATCTTGGAATTTCTCCCATGAATGAAGTGTCTTTGATGAAGCTTCCAGACCACATCTGAGGGTTTATACTAATAAGGTACCTCTTGGGTAGGGGCTGGCCAGGCAGAAAGACTACCACATGGTATCAGCTGACCTGAGGGGGAGTGTATAATTCAATCAATCATGCATTAAAAACAACAACAACAACAAACAAGTTGCTGTCAGTCAATTCTGACATGGGCGACCCCATGTGTTATTTCAGAGTAGAACTGAGGGTCATAGAGTTTTCCGTGATTGCAATCTTTCAGAAGTAGATGGCCAGGCCTCCAGGTCTTTCTTCAAAGGCACCAACCTTTCAGTTAGTAGCCAAGTGTTTAACAGCTTGCTCTGCCCGTGGGCTCCTCCTATATAATGTAGCCCCAGTAAAGACACAGAAGTTCCATAGGCTTCCTGATTGGTGAAAGACATTGATGCATGTAGGAGAGTAGTATGTTCCATTTTAGGACATGGCAGCTCTGCATCGGGAGTCCTCTTAGACCTTGCCCTATGAGTCTCTTCTTTTTTTTATTGTGCTTTAGGTGAAAGTTTATGGAGCAAATTAGTTTCTCATTAAACAATTAATACACATATTGTTTTGTGACATTGGCTGCCAACCCCAAGACATGTCAACATTCTCCCTTTCTTGACCTCAAGTTCCCCATTTCATTCATCCAGCTTTCCTGTCCCTTCCTGCCTTCTCGTCCTTGCTTTTGGGCTGGTGTGCCCATCTAGTCTTGTATACATGGTTGAACTATGCGTGTTACTGTTTGTTTTATAAGCCTGTCTAATCTTTGGCTGAAGGGTGAACTTCAGGAGTGGCTTCAGTACTGAGTTAAAAGGGTTCCAGGTGCCATACTCTTGGGGTTTCTCCAGTCTCTGTCAGGCCAGGAAGTCTGGTCTTTTTTTGTGAGTTAGAATTTTGTTCTACGTTTTTCTCCAGCACTGTCCAGGACCCTCTATTGTGATCCCTGTCAGAGTAGTCAGTGGGGATAGCCAGGCACCATCTAGTTGTTCTGGATTCATTCTGGTGGAGGCTGTGGTAGTTTTGGTCCATTAGTCCTTTGGACTAATCTTTCCCTTGTGTCTTTGGTTTTCTTCATTCTCCCTTGCTCCAGATGGGGTGGGACCAGTAGATGTATCTTGAATGGCTGCCCACAAGCCTTTAAGACCCCAGACTCTACTCACCAAAATAGGATGTAGAATATTTTCTTTATAAACTGTGTTATGCCAATTGAACTAAATGTCCCCCAGGACCATGGTCCCCAGCCCTCAGCCCAGTAATGAGTCTCTTAATTTGTATCCTTTATAATAAAACTGTAATAGAAAGTATAGCACTTTCCTTGAGTTCTGTGAGTTGTTCTAGCGAATTATTATACCTAAGAGAATAGCAGGAGCCAACAGGTCAGAAGTGAGGGGGACTGGGGACCCCTGAGTTTACAGCTCGTATAGGGGGTAGAGGGAACCCTCGAATTTGCAGCCAGCATATTAGAAGTGAGGGGGACCTTGGAGACTCCTGAGTTAGAGCATCCTGAAGGGGTAGTGGGAAACTCCAAATTTATAGCTACAAAGTCAAAAGTGATGGTATTGTGGGGACTCCAAGCCTGCAGCTGGGTTCTGAAGTCTTGGGCAGACTTGGCAGTCTGGAGGGCTGTGCCTTGTGATTTGTGAGATCTGACCTTGCTCCGGTGGTTAGGGTCAGAGGAAGAAGTGCTGCATGTGCAGCTGGTGTCAGAACAGAGGGGAACAGAATTGATAAAATATTGCTTTGAGAATGATACTGATTTGATTGATCCTTATAGTTTGGTGTTGGAGAAATGGTATTTTGTCTTCTATACACTTATTTAAAAATCAAAAGGAACATTTCTATTTAAACTTCAAAACTCTCTATCTTTTCAATTTTTTTTCTGATTATAGTGATTATGCTCACTGAAAATTTGATAAGCAGAGAAACTATAGAAAAGCAGAAAATAAAATCTCATCTTATCACACAGCATCAAACCCTGTTATATTTTAGTATATTTCCTTCCAGTCCTTTCCTATGCCTATGACTAACTTTATGTAAGACCATATGTTAACTTTTTTGTTAACATTATAGCATATGCAAATGGTTGCACAAAATCCCATCGTAAGAATCACCTAAGCCTTACTTTTTATTGATGATATACTGCTCTCACTTGTGGTTTTTCAGGTACTGTTTTAAACAGTGCAGGCTTAATACAAACCTATTATCTGGAGCTACAAAATTTACAGAAAAAGTGACACAAGACCCAGAACAGTACCTGGTCATTTCACATAGCAGTAATAGCTGTGACCCAGGCAAAGCCTCAAGGCTGTCAAGACTAATCCTCCATGTACTTACTGCAAATCTGCTGAGTACGTAAGCTCCAGCTCCAACTCCAATCCCAATGATGCCTTTCAGACTGCGAATGGGACATACCAACATCGAGAAAGTTAACTCCATTCAGGGGCAGCATGGTATAGTGGAAAGAACACAACACTTGGGTTCAAATCCTAACTTTGCTGTTAACTAGATGTGAGAATTTGGGCAAGTTTCTTTAACTTTCTGAGCCTCAGTTTCTTATCTATAAAATAAGGGTACCATCTTTTTTTTAAGTTGATTTTTAATGGTTAAATGAAATATGACAGAAACCTGGGAGTTATACTTGATAGCTCATTCTCCTCCTTACCTCCATATCCAATCTATCAACAGGGCCTGTAGAGTTTACCTCCAAAATATTTCTTAAACTCCATCTACTTCTCTCCATCCCCTCAACAGCATACAGTAACAAGCTATCATTATCTCTTGTCTGAACTATTGTTAATAGTTTAACTAGTCTCCCTGTTTTATTATTCCTCTCCAAACCATTCTTTCTACAACCACAGCAATCCTTTTTAAAAATTTTAAATAGCTTTATTGATACACAATTTACAAACCTAGAGTGATCATTTTAAAAGACTAAATTAGATATCACTCCCCTACTTAAAACCCCTTTGATGCCTTTTCTTTGCATTTAGAA
This sequence comes from Trichechus manatus latirostris, assembly GCF_000243295.1. NCBI lineage: Eukaryota > Metazoa > Chordata > Mammalia > Sirenia > Trichechidae > Trichechus > Trichechus manatus. The sequence continues at coordinate 27,500,983 of NW_004443944.1, read as the reverse complement.
TAACATCCCAAGTTCTTACCTGGTCTGCTAGACCTATGTAATCCGGTCCTTGTCTATTTCTCAAATTTCACTCCACACCCTTCTCCTTCTTGCTCATTTGGTCCAGGATCTTTGGACATATTGTTCCTTCTGTCTGGAATCCTCTTTCCCTGGTTCTCTAGCTAGCTCCTTTTTATCTTTCAGATCTTAGCCTAGATGATACCTTCTTAGAGTGGCATTCCCTAACTAGCCTTATCTATGTAGCTCTTACCTTTATTCTCTAACATAATACCCCCAGTGATTTTTTATTTTTATAGCACTTTAGTTATGATTACACCTTCTCCTCACTTATTGACATGGTTAGGTTCCAAAGACCAGGTTGCTATGTGAAATTGGTGTTATGCAAAAATGGAGGATAACCACATCAGATCACAAAATGGAGGATGACTACATCATTACGTAACTTCCAAATTACATCATCACATAACTGCCAAACAACTGAGAATCATGGCCCAGCCAAGATGACATATAACCTTAACCTCAAAGCCAGCATTATTCTTACATTGCACCTCGGCATTTGTTACTGCCAGATATATGTTCTTAATGTGCAAAATAGTTGGATAGTAGATTTTTTACTATTGTTGTAAATGTAAAATGTTAGATAACAAGATAGTAGATAAGTGAGGAGAAGGTAGACTTGTTTGCTTACTTGTTAACTATTTCCCTCATGAAGACATACGCTCCATGAGGGTAGTGACTGCTCTGTTTTGCTCACCATCATATACCCTGGACCAGACACATAGTAGAAACTTAATAAAAGCCATGTGAACCTACCTTAAGCAGGTAAGAATTAGCCTTAAGTGAATGAACCTACCTTAAGTGGGTAAGAACAGAAGGCAGCATTTCGGCCAGCTCATCCATTGTGGGGTACTGGTACCTGAAATCCAGAAGGATATCTCTTGAATTAGAATGCATGTATATTTCCCAGTCACTAGAACAGCTGGAAAACACGGAGTTCTTAGGTAGAAGCATTCCCTTCTACCAAAGGCTCAAAGTTGGTGATTAGTGCCTGGAAATGATTGTGGCATATTGTGTGACTCTTTAAAACTGCCATGCTAAGAAGAAAGCCAAAGAAACCACCTATTTCTGTATCCCAAAGAGCAGTCTCTGGGACAAGAGGAAGCCACTTGAAAGGAAGAGGTAATATAGTTCTCTCTTAGGATATTTCCAAACCTCTAACAATCACTTCAGTTGGGGTACAGGCTCAGTGAACTTCCAGCAGTAAGAGTCAGCTCAGGAAATGGCTCTTGGTCTGCTGCTTATATTAGGCAGCTAAATGCAAAAATGCAAAAGTAAACAAAGTTTTACTGGGCCTAAGCACAGTCACAAATCCTGGGATGATTTTGTTTCACTTAGACATAGGACAACATGGTTTATTATTTGCATTTGAATATAGCTCATGATATGAACCATCTCATCCTGAGATAGTCAAATAAACCCAAGAGCAGACCTAGACTAGGAACCTAAGAAAAGAGGGGAGCATCCACAGATACTGCCTTTTCTTTACATGAATCAGAGATGGGAGGGTCTTAAGTCGACTTCTATATGAAACAAGGCCTGCTCCACATTTGACAGGGAAGTCAGTCTACCTCTGCTTGAACACTTTAAGAGATGAAGTGCTTTTGAACTATTTGTAAACAAAACAGAAAACAAAAACTGGATCCAAATCTTAATGGATGTAAACTGATTACAGGCTAATTAATATGCACTGAGAGACAGAACGGCTTGGACATAGTTAATAACAGATTCTGCAGCCAGACTGCCTGGGTTCAAGTCCCAGCTCTGGAACTTACTGTTTATGTAACCTTGGCCAAGTTACTTAATTTCTCTGGGCCTCAGTTTCCTCACTTTTAAAATGGAAATAATAGTAAACCTATCCCATAGGGTTGTGAGGACTAAATGAGGTAATACATGTAAAGTATTTAAAGCAGTGTCTGGAACATTGTTTAAGTACTATATAGGTGTTAGCTATTATTTGTCTGCAATGGTCTATTTTATAGGAGTCACTCACCAAAGGAAGCTCTGGAAATGAGTAAAGGCAGAGGAGAATAATGAGCATTCCATAGCTTGTGCTCTGACTTCTCCCCCTAAGGTCTTTGCTTCTGCAATCAGTAAGCACCCTGCCCAGGAAGAGTTAGGGAGCCTGTGGCTCTGCCATGCAAAGGAGGCTTAGGATGAGGCTGAGACCTCCAAGTCCAGTCAAACTGCACTATTATTTGAACAGGGCAGCCTCTCAGAATAAATGATTATAAAAATATTCAAATTCTAATCACTAAATGGGGAGGTGAGCGTGGGGAAATGCTCCCAGGAAGCTCAGAGGGATCAGAGTTTGGCCCTAGGTAGTTGGGGGTTTCAGGGAGGGACATAAAAATGACAGACTTTAGGTGAAGAAGGGGACAGATTATAGACAGTGAGAAGTGGGTGCTTTAGACACTTATGCCTTGTGATTACAGGGAGGCAGGTCCCTTCTATGGACAGTCATTTCTGGATATGGGAAAACTTGCAGTTTTCCAAAACAGATGGTACATTACAGTCTTCTAAGAGTAAGGAGAGACTATATGGGTATGACTGGCTAATAAGTATAAACTGTAGGCTGCGATAAAATCAAGTGGGAAGGGAAGAAAGTGCTACTTCTCCCGCTGGACTTCAGTCATTTGGTCTTCTGAGGGCATGTCTCCCAGAAGATCTTGCTTGTGGCCTTACCCTGATGGGAAAGGGGCTGCACCTTCCTGTTGGCCTGGGGCATCCACATGACAGACAGCAAAGTACTGGGTGATTTCTTGCATATCCTCAAAGTTAAAGAACGCATTGAAACAGGATTTGTCTGCAAGAGTAAAAACACCCATAAGTCACAGGCTCTCCATTTCTCCCCAATTCTCCTCTACTTGATCAATGCCATATCATGCTCATGTCTTCCTTCTCTCCTTTTTAATCAGTGCTCCACTGAAGGGAGGTGTCTGAACAAACCATCTGCTTTAAGTTGCCCTAAAGGCTGAAAACCAGATATCTCAATGACTTCAGAACAACAACTAATTCTCAATTCTACACAATGTCTACAAACTGGAAACCACTCCTGTGCTGCACAAAATAATTTTAACACCCATAACACTTTCATCTCTCATTCACCTTACTCACTTATCCAACATAGAGACACTGACTATATCCCAAGAGCCTGGCTAGAATGAATATCTTGGGTCACTTACATCCCCCATTTGGGAGTCTATCTCTTGGCAAAATTGCTGGGGTACTAGGAGGGGCTGCTGCTTCAATTTCTACTCTCTTAGCATAACTGCTTGAATCACTTCTAATGCTGAGGAGGCTACGAAAGCTCCAGCATGGGGACTGTAGCCTCAAGTGCAGGTCACCTCTGAAAACCAGAGAAGCATGGAAGAAAAAGTACATATACAGAGTCTTCGTGCCTGTGGCTAGAGCCAGAATCTTATACTACCATCTAGAAAAGTCAGGTTAAAGTTACTGATGACAGGCTGTAGCAAGAACACTTACACTAACTCATTAAAGAGCTCACAACAAAGTTAAGTTCATGCTCTGGATTTTCTAGCCTGAAACATAAAAAAGCCAGAGTAGTACAGACTTAAAGAAAAAAATGATTTCAGTTCTACTTTCTTAACAAGTTCATCATATAACCTTCAGTCCTTTAGCAAATGTGAGATGAGGTATAATTCCAATATCCCTAAAACACATTCCTGTCCACGCTTTCAGGAAATTACCCTGCTATTAACATACGTAGCAATAAGAAGGGAAGGGTAAGAAAAAGAGAGGGAAGCCTCTACTCTATTAGAATATTGGGTTTTTGTTTTGTTTATTAATATACAACGATTAAGTATTATGATAAAAAGGGAAGGCATAAAATTAAATACATACGGTTGAGGCCAATGTCATGATATGTCAAAATAACGGGTCTGTTTCCTTTCAGTATGCCTCTTATAGTGACATGGACCACACCATGAGCTGTTTCTATGTCATGTTCCTGTAATAAAAGAATGAAAGTTCTCAGTAAAGGCAAAATGGACTTTCCTGGTTGCTAAAGTTTCACAATACCTGCTTCTCCATCATTTCCCACTAGCTTGGGCAGGTCACAACACTGAACTATAAGCCTACCAGAGAGATGTTATATTATACAGAATATTCCTACTTCTAATTCTTCCCAGCTAAATAAATAAAGAAGAAGAAAAATGCACCTTCTCATCCACAAAGCTCACTTAAGAGTACAGGAAGTCGGGGTCTCTTGAGAATCCATCATGGATAAGGAGATCACTAAGTTGGGTAAAGAGCCAGTTAAAACTGGGGGAAGCAACATTAAGGAAGCAGAAGACATGAAGAAAGTTCTGGGTAAAAAGTCAGAGGCTTCAGAGCCTCTGAACACATGTTCAGCAACTTTTAAGTTCAGCAGACACCTACTGGTGTGTCTGCCTAGAATATCTCCCCTTTCCTGGGAGCTGCCCTTCTGTGTCATGTACATGTTACAAGAGTAGTGCTTGGCTGCCATGTTTGTACAACATAACCTTATGGCTACATCTTACTTGTGTGAGATGAGCATCTAGCCCATGCTGGCTCAGTATTCTTCCCTGAGAATTTGTAACTGCGACTAAGAGATTCCATCCTCAGCTTTTCTTGAAAATAAACTTGGGAGCTTTTAGTAGGCATTTCCACTGCTCTAATTCCTGGTTCTAGCTGTGCATGCTCCACAACTCTGAGACATTCCTGGACTGCCTCCTGGTTTAGGCTAGCTTGGGTGGATTTGTTCCTTGCATCCAAAAGGATCCTAACCAAGGCAATGAGTAAAGTTCGGAATAGAACTCAAGAACTGATAAAACTGGAACAGGATGTGACTGGAACTGCTGGGACCAACACTAAGAGTGGTAGGGTGGAAAACAAAGGGACAGTACAAGAGTTAACTGAATTTATTCTAGACCTCTTCAACTTTTCTATTTCTCAAAAATAAAAATTACCATGCCTAGCCTAATGAATTTCTGCTGATGAAGCCTACACCTATCTCAGAAAATTTTATATTAAATAAGACAAGATTAACTCTGACAATAAGAATCCCAACAAAGGCAAAAGGCTTCTTTCTTAATTTCCTATCTGATAATGAACCTCATCAGAGCTTCAGCTTTCCCTAATGTGAGATACAGAAGACAATATTAGGCTAACTGGACATCAGTTTTTCTCAAATCCTAAGTCCCAGGCTGGAGTATCTATCGGCTTCAGATAGATATCTCTATCAAGTCAAACCATGAGTGAGTCAATCAGTTACTCTCTCTGACTGCTACCTCCTATTCAAAACTGGCTTGAAAAAGAGAAGACATGAAAGAGAGAATGTGGCACTGTGAACTGATTAAGTGCAGGGCTTGGCTGGGAGGAAGAGAAAAAAATAATTCCCTGTTATTGTGTGAGCTCTTCTTTTACAGTAGTGTCAGACCTACTGAGTTTGGGATCTTAAGTAATTATGCTACTGAGATGTCCTGATAAGGCCATGTCCCTGTGAGTAAAGTACAGATCTTCCCAAGGGAGGATGAATATCCCAGGAGTTAACCATTGGAGGAAGAGTCAAGCACCCAGACAGACTGGAGAGGAAAATCTGCTTCTCTGTGGGCTACCACTTGGTGGAGTTTATGTTTGTCTTCAATGGCCCCCTAGGTTTATTCATTAAACAACTATTTATTGAACCCTTACTACATGCAGACCCTGGACTGAACTCTGGGGATAAAGCAGTAAAAAAGAGAGATGTGATCTCTGATCTCACAGAGCTTATGTTCTAGATAGGGAGGTAAAGAGGTAAACAATGAACACACAAACAAACCCATGATAATAGCTAGTGATAAGTACTAGGAAGGAAATAAATGGAGAATTCTGATAGAAAATTAAGGGGGAAGACATTAACTTCACTAGCAGCCAAGAAAGTGCAAATTAAATTCAATGAGATGCTATTTCACACACACCAGAATGGTAAAATTTATAAGTCAGATAATGCCAAAGTATTAGTTAGGCTGTAGAGATATAACGACTCATATTGCTGGTAGGCGTGTAAACTGGTATAACTGCTCTGGAGAACAATTTGGTTATTTCTAATGAAGTTAAGAGATACATACCCTATAGCAATTCTACTTTTAGGTATAATTTAAAGAAACTGTCAAACATGGTCACAAAAAAAATAATAAAAATTAAAAAACAAAACCATGCACAGAGATATACATTGCAGTCTTGTTTATGCAAAAAAAAAAAAAAAAAAGGAAACAGCCTAAATATTCATTAGTAGGGAACTAATAAATTATGTTTATCATAAAATATATCACGAAAACTTGGAGAAGGATGTACATTAACTTTAGGAGTTTGTTTCCTTCTGAGAAGGGACGGGATAGTTTCTGAAAGGGAACTCAAGGAGGCGTCAATATCTGTCATGTTTTATTTCTTGAGAAAGAATAAAGAGGGAGAGGGAGAAGACAGCCCCTGCCAGATGGAGTGGTACTATAGGGGAATCCAAGTCGAAGAGAGTATGCAACTTGTCATCCTGACAACATGTTCCTGTAACAAGAGAACATAAAGTCTCAGCAAAGGCAGAATGGACTTCCCTGGCTGCCAAAGTTTCACAATACCTGCACCTCCACTATTTCAACTGTGCTAGAGAGAGTTGAAGGAGCCCTGGTGTTGCAGTAGTTAAGCACCTGGCTACTAACCAAAGGTCAGAAGTTTGAAACCACCAGCTGCTCTGTGGAAGAAAGATGTGGCAGTTTGCTTCCATAAAGTTTCCAGCCTTGGAAACCCAATGGGGCAGTTCTACTGTCTACTAGTAGAAATTGACTCGAAGGCAATGGGTTGGGAATGGAGAGAGAGTTGAGATACCTAGGTGGTGCAAACAGTTTGCACTCAACTGCTAACCTAAAGGTTGGTGGTTTGAACCCACCAAGTGGTACAGTGAAAGAAAAGGCCTGGTGATCTGCTTCAATTAAGATTATTGCCAAGAAAACCCTATGGAGCAGTTCTATGCTGTAACACATGGGGTTGCCATAAGTTAGATTTGACTTGATGGCAACTAACAACGAAGAGAGTTGAGGGAAAAACCAGTCCATGCTTTGACCTTAAGGTTAGCAAGACTTCCCCAAGG
>NW_004443944.1:27435195-27493721 GCF_000243295.1 Trichechus manatus latirostris | reverse complement strand
TGTGTATAGGGGTAAGCTGTCAGAGAAGTTTAAGAGAAAGATAATGAAAAGGGAGCTATAATAGATGGGGTAAAAGAAAACTTTGAACATAGACAAGAGAATGGGGCAAAGTAATTACGTAGTCATTATTTGGTCATCTGCGTGAAATTGAGTGAAAACTGTCTCGTTACAAAATTTCAACTTTTTAAGTGGATCTCAGCCCCTACCTACCCAAAATTTTACGCCCTCATACTGTGTAATGACCAAAATATCAAACGGCTAAGTGTCCAGAGTCTTATTTATCAATCCTGTTGCCCTATTTGGAGCAGCCGTTGGTTATCATTGTCTCAAAGTTCCTCTTCGTTTCAAAGTATGTGAATGTAAACATTCTTTGCAGAATGAAGAATGTGAAAAGGAAGGAGGCACTCACCTTCAGAGGAACTCGTAAGAATAGCCTTCGTGGCCTTGGGATTATATTGCTAGTGTGAGAATCCATCTGGAGTTGAGTGTGCTACCGGCAGAGACCCTGGCTACAGAGCTGATTCAATGGTCAGACCACTGCAGGGTTGATGCTGCCGCCACTTTTCTGCTTTAATCAACTACCATCTGTTTTACAGGCTGTTTCTCCAGTTACCCCCACTACAGCATTCTAGAACAGGGTGTGACTACACAATGAGAGGCTGTGCTCAAAAGGCACAGCCCAAGGTAGTTTCTAATAGGCTCTGGTCATAGATTTCCCTTATCACTTTCTGGTTATTTACCATCTCCAAGGCTATGTACTTCTTGAACATGATCCCTTTATTCTCCAGGCTTATAAAACAATCTGAAATTATATAGGTCCCCAGTACACTTTTCCATCCTGGACTGCCTCTCCCTCTTGATCAAAGCTCAACTTATCTCTACTAAGATATCACCATTATTTGATAATAACCAACTTTCACCTTTTTCTTGAGCCCTCTCCCTTCAGTTAAATGTGCTATCACCAAAATTGAACAATCTGATCTGTTATGCTTCTCTGAAATCAGTTAAATTATGATCACTTCATGTCTATTACTACTTCTTCCTTTCCCTAGCCAGCCTAAAATTGCTTAGGTAAATCTGTACAACAATATAGTCTAGGAAATGTCAACATTTTATTCTGAATATTGTTTCAAATAATCAGGTCACTGTATGAGCTTTTGGTATAGTTTTTACTATATAGTATTTTTTGATATAATACCACCACTACCTTACCTCTGTGCAGTGGTTTATAGACTATAAAGTTCTTTCACTTAATCTTGTTTAATTTTCATAATTTCTCAATTTTCTGCCTATTAATGGATCTTTTAATAGGATCTTCCATAATGCCTATTATAGAACTTTTTACAGCTCCAAAATACATGTTCCCTGGCTTTAGCTTCAACCTTCTCCCCTCTTGCACCTTACTTAAGCCTAGTTCAATCAACAGTCTTTCAAACATGTACTTTTACTTTTCAACCACTCACAACTCCCAGCCTTCTCAAAAGTCAAGCCCTTCACTTGAAAGCTTCTTTTGCAATATGTCAATCTAAAACCTGTCTTTCCCTCCTTCAAAATTAACTCCAACTTCTTCACATAGCCTTAGTTAACAATAAGGAGAAAAAGAGTAAACGACTAACTCACACACAAGAGCCCAGAACATCTTCAGAACATGGACTTTCTAGGAAAGTCTAGGGAGGAAGGGACCCAGGTCTGGTTAGCTCAAACACCTGACTCACTAATGCACAGTGAGTGGTTCAGGGATGTGCATGTGACCCACATACATACATACATACATACATGTGATACACACTAGGCCAATGAGAGTCCTCCCCTGGACTTTTTCCTAAAGTTATAGGTAAAGATCACTTAGCAGTGTGGCAGTTAAGTTGGAAGGATTTGAGTTTTGGGCAGTGGGCAGCCATCATGCCCGTGATGTGACAGAGCTTGTCTGAGAAATAGACCCCTAGTGACAGGGGAAAGGGAACTGAGGTTAGGAGGTGATGATAAAAAAGGACTTTAGCTTTTTTCATAAAGTTCTTCTCCACCCCCTGCCCCACAAAGATAAAGTTACCTGTATCCTTAGAACTTAATAAAATCAAACTAAAAAAGAGGGGCATCTTAGGGGGAGGAACTGTGAACAAAGGCCATCAGAGTGAAAAGCACAAAGTGGAATTGAAGGTAGGTCATCAATAATTCCAGTTTTCCCAGAGGGTGGGGTGTATAAAGGGAAGCAGTGGGACATGCCATGAGGCTGAAAGGTGGACTGGGGCCACATTCTGGGTAGCCTTTAAGGCCAGGGGGGCATGGAGCGGATTCAAGTTCTTAAACACAGTGCAGCAGGTGGCTGAATCCAAAGGCCTCTTCACTGCTGAAGGAACTTTCAGAATATTTATTTCCCTTAATTCGTACTTTGTAACAAGGCATATTGACTAAGTCATCTGCAAGTGTTTAAAGCTGTTTAAACCCCTTTAGAAGAGGCAATTACATACATACATTTGAATTGTGGTACTAAAAAACAATCCTCACAGTTGGGTTCTATAAATCAGTCCTCTAAAGAGCAACTACAATTAAACAGCCAGTATGAAATTACTCAATCCTTGGCTGTGCCTGGATTATACTAGGAGCAAGAACTCCGTTCCTGTGGGTTCATTCTATTATCAACCTCTTTTGTGGGATTGACATATCGTGGCAGACAGGCAGCTTCTTTACCACTCTCCATTAATATTTATTGAGTGTCCAACTGGTAGAAGGCAATTTGATAAAATATGCCAAGAGCCTTAAACATGCTCATTCTAAGACTCCATCTAATCCAAAGTGTGGATAAAATTTATGCACAAAAATGTTCAGTGAATTGAACATATTATAATGGAAAAAAGGGAAAAAAAATCTGATTTACATAATAATTGAACAGTAAAGTCATGATATATAGCCATATAGTGAATAATACGCAGCCATTAAAATTATTTTTGTGAGAATTTTAAAATGACATGGAAATGGGATTGTGTTCTCATTTTAAGTCGGAAAAGGGAATACAATATTGTCCATCCAGTATGACTTTAACCATATAAACTTACAAATGCATTACTTATATAAAAATTTAAATACATATTGTGACACTAAACATATTAACATAGTTGTTGCTGGATTAAAGGTTATGAGTTTTTTCTGTAGCTACTTTATATTTCTCTATGTTTTCCAAATGTTCCACTGCAAGCATGCATTGTTTTGATAACTAGAATATAAAAGATAAAACCAGAAAGAAATATAATAAAGTACGGTTATCTCTAGGTAGCAGCATTGTAGGTAATTTTTATTTTTGTACTTTTCTGAATTTTCTATATTTGTTTCTGATTATATACAAAAAAAGTGTTATTTTTTTAAAGCAATATATTATGCACACAGAGAAGCTATAGCATCTATCCCAGCTCTAGTTCCAAACTTCTAAACATTGCCACTGAAGTAGCTAATGGACAGTAATAGGCCTGCTATTTCATTGATTAGAAACCCTGGTGGCACAGTGGTTAAGTGCTACAGCTGCTAATGAAAAAGTCAGCAGTTCAAATCTACTCAGGCACTCCTTGGAAACTCTGTGGGGCAGTTCTACTCTGTCCTATAGGGTCACTATGAGTCGGAATCCACTTGATGGCAATGGGTTTTTTATTTTATTATTAGGCAGCACACTCTTTTCCTTTCTCATCAATTCTAAGTATGTCATCTTCAACCATTCCTCTTCCCTTCTTACTCTTATATCCAAATTACAACCACTGTTTGCCCCAGAGAAGCTATATAGTAATGAAGTCACTTAAGACAATCAAAAAACCAAGAGAAATAGGTACTACACTTTTAATTACATTTTCAAATGCTTAAAAAAAATGTAGTTGATTAATAAAGAAAACAGAGGGGAAAAAGGCAATTCAGATTCAAGTTGTGAACTTGGCTAATGATACTAAATAACTTCCTGGGGATGTCATAAAAAATTCCTTAAAGAGCTGTCTGGGGAAAACAGAGACTAAAAGGAAGCCCAGACTAAATGGCTTCAGTCTGCCCCATGTCACTGCTATGGTGGTAGACAATATCCATGTAATGGCTGAATGCCTTTCTATTTGGTGGAAATGTTGGCTTTGGATCCATTCTACTTTGTCTCCTAAGAATGCCCAACAGTTTCTGGGATACTTTTAGGCAAACGGGCCCATTCTAGACTTCCTACCTCCTAGGCCTCTGTATCAGCCTGTTGCTACACAGCTGCCCCTTATCTCCAAAACATCACATAAGTCTTTAACAAGAGACGGACCAGAATGGTGGTAGAAGAGTATTCACGAATGCCAGACAGAGGAAAAAATAAGGGCCTATGTTTTTTCTTCTTTATGACACAAAGAAACCAGTACACTCAAAACCAGTGACAAACACTTGCCATCATTCTATCTGTATCAGAACTGAACCAGAAATTGTATTTCATGAGGTCAGAACACGTAACTATATTAAAGCTTTCCTCAAATATCAAGAATTTTTGCCAGATTATTTGTAAGTCTTAATATTAAAAAGTGATTTTGTAATTATATTTCTAAAACTCAATCTCATTTATAGTGTCAGTATATTTAATAGGTAAAAAATACTCAAAGATACTCAAAATATTAACACTGGTGAAATAACAGGTGATTTCTTTATTTATTTACTTTTTGTTTTTCTTTTTGGCAACAGTTGCAATATAACTTTTTATATCCCATTTTTCTTGGGGGAGGCACTCAATTTAATGAAAATAAACGCTTCCACACTTTTAGGAAGAAGTATACATATATTATTTCTGGAGTTGTTCATCTTGAATTTTACTGTTACGCTCTCTCAACTGATCTCCTGCTAGGTAAATTATATCAAATATCAACAGCAAATCAAAAGTTCAACTGGTTCAAACCAGGATCCAAACCATAGCTGAAGTTAGATCAAATTAAAAAGAACAAATGCAAACATGACTGCCACCACTTACCCCAAAATAAAACTACTTCTTGTTTTTGAGTCAAGAAATGAAAACCTACAGCAAAGGATTCCCTAACAATACTAGAGTGATAATGTTATACATATATAAAGTACCAAAGAGTCATACCAAGAGATGTTGGGATTTGGAAATCTAGTAACAACATTATGAACCTGCCCCTTCCAAGGCAATTTTAGCTTTAAGTACAACTCAACTCCTGACAACATCTCATCTCTGGGCATGTCCAGATGGGAAAGAAAGTAGGCAACTGATTCAGGAAGAATGGCGTTTTTCAATCCCAATTCCACCCGATGGCAAGTCATGAAACCTGATTCTCTGTTTCCTTATCTGTAAAACAGGGATAATAAAAACCACCTTGTGATATTGCTTCAAGAACTGTAGATAATGTATGTGTAGTACCTACAATAGAAACACAGTAAATTATTTTAACTAGTTTGCCTATGAGATAGATAATTCTTCCTTTTGATGCCAATGCTTAGGAAGAGATTCTGCTGTACTTAACATGAAACACACATTTGAAAATAACTGTCTCTGGGTGTTCAGGTTGGCTGAACCCTGGAAGCAAGGAAGTTGGTTTCTCAGCATGCTCCTTTCCTGCCTAATACCTTAGAGTCCATTTCATGTTGCTTCTACTAGTCACTGCTATGACATTCATCCTAATAGAGGGAGGGTCAAGCTGCCTGGGTGTACAAGGTTCCCATTTCCATGTACTCATTAGTTCCTTCTTTTTCTTTCAGGGTCAGTCAACAAATAAAGTAGGCATATAGAGTTGCTGGTTCATTTTATTGATTTTCAAATGGCAATGGAACTACGGGCAAAAGTAGACTAGAAAGAGTAAAATATCATTTAGGAAAATGCTAATGAGTCAGGTTGAAGTTTTGGATTTCCAAACATAAAGCCAAGAGAAATCTGTACTTTGTATTAACATTTAATTTGGCTTTCTCTTTTAGGAAAATATTTTGTTAAGAAGTCTTCCCATGAAAATGCAGAACAGAATTTCAAATTATCATGGACTCCAGAATTCCCGGAGCTATGGGGGTGGGATGAACACCTGAAATACTGCCCTGAGATAATCTTTGAACCTTAAACCAAAAATATGCTCTGAAGTCTTCTTAAAACCAAGCAATAGTTTAGCTTAACTAGTAAAGAATATCTGCTTGAGCATTATGCTCTGTCAAGATCTATGCATGTGGGATCAGACTGACAAGAGCAACTCGAAAGATTAGATAGGAAGCTTGTGGGGCAGTGAGTTTATGTTAATGGAGGAGGAACAACTCAGAAGAGGACGGTGAGAATGGCTGTACAACTCCAAGAATGTAATCAATGTCACCGAATTGTGCATGTAGAAAACTGTTAAATTGGTCTATGTTTTGCTGTGTATATTTTCAAAAACAACAAAATAAATAATATGGATGGAGCTGAAAGACATTATGCTGAGTGAAATAAGTCAATCACAAAAGGACAAATATTATACAATCTCATTTATATAAAAAGACCAAAAAAGGCAAATGTATAGAGAAGAAAGTTTATTAGTGGTTTCCAGGGGCAAGAGGGAGGGGGAAGAGCGGTTAACGGTGATGGAAATATCACACTGATTAAGGGTAGGGTTGCACAGCTGATTACTGTAATTGCTGTCAATAAGTTGTATACCTGTAAAAGCTGAATTGGCAAAAGTTGTGTGACAGATATATATACAACAAAGACAAAAAAAAAAAAAAAAAAAAAAGAGTAGCTGCTGAGGCTGCTTACGTACATCCAAAAACCTCCTGGGATTTAGTTTCTTGGTTTAGAGGTTTAGAGTCATGGTTTCATGAGACATCACAGTTAAATGGCCTAGTAATGTGTTTGGTGCTTCTTTTCTACCTCCTAGTTAGCTTCATAATGCCTGGGGTCTTAAAAGCTTGCAAGCGGCCATCCAAGGCCAACAATTGTTTTCTTTTCACCTGGAACAACAAAGGAGAAGGAGAATCAGGAATAGGAGGAGCATATGGAAATGTGTGGTTAACTGCCTCCACGAACAACTGCCTCCTTTGCCGTGGGACCAGAAGAACTGGATGGTGCCCAGCTACCATTACTTAATATTTTGATCAAAGATTCTATAGAAGAATCCTGATCAAAAGAGAGAAAACGCAGAACAGAATTTCAAATTCTCATGGACTCCGGACTTTCTGGAGCCATGAAGGTTGGATGAATTCCTGAAACTACTGCCTTGAGATAATCTTTAAAACTTAAAGCAAAAATATCCCCTGAAGTGGACCATGGTCTTGGGGAACATCTAGTTCAATTGGCATAACACAGTTTATAAAGAAAATCTTCTACATTCTACCTTGGTGAGTAGCTTCTGGGGTCTTAAAAGCCTGTGAGCAGCCATCTAAGATATCCATTGGTCTCACCCCTTTCGGGGCAAGGGAGAATGAAGAAAACAAGATATAAGGAAAAGATTAGTCCAAAGGACTAACGGACCACAACTACCATGGCCTCCACCAGACTGAATCCAGTACAACTAGATAGTGCCCAGCTACCACCACTGACTGCTCTGACCAGGATCACAACAGAGGGTCCCAGACAGAGCTGGAGAAAAATGTAGTACAAAATTCTAACACACAAAAAAAGACCAGACTTATTGGCCTGACAGAGACTGGAGAAACCCCAAGAGTATGGCCCCCAACGCCCTTTTAGCTCAGTAATGAAGTCACTCCTGAGGTTCACCCTTCAGCCAAAGATTAGAGAGCCCCATAAAACAAAACGAGACTAATGGGGCACAACAGTCCAGGGACAAGGACTAGAAGGCAGGAGGGGACAGGAAAGCTGGTGATAGGGAACCCAAGTTTGAGAAGGGACAGTGTCGACATGTCGTGGAGTTGTTAACCATTGTCATAAAACAATATGTGTACTAACTGTTTAATGAGAAACTATTTTTTCTGTAAACCTTCATCTAAAGTACAATAAAAATTTTTTTTTAAATCACCTGAAGTAAAAAAAAATCCCCTAAAACCAAACAATAGTTTACCTTAGCTAGTAAAAAATGTCTGCCTTGAGCATTGTGCTCTTTTAAGAACTACCTATACATTATGGGATCAAACTGACAACAGCAACTTGAAAGATTAGATAGGAACTTCAGGGGGCAGTGAGTTTATGTTAACGGGGGAGGAACAACTCAGAAAAGAAGGGTGAGAATGGTTGCACAACTCAAAGAATGTAATCAGTGTCACTAAATGGTATATATAGAAGCTGTTGAATAGGTGTATGTTTTGCTATGTATACTCTCAACAACAACAAAATAAATAAAATTAAAAAATAAATAGTTGAATTAAAAAAAAAAAAGAAGTCTCCCCATTAACACCTCCTGCCAACCTTCTCTACGGTGAGGTGATAACCCTGCATTTGACACCTGTGACTGAGGTTTCCAATAGCATTTGAGGAAAGGAGATCTTAATCACAAAGAGACAGCTCAACCTAGTAACCTATAACAATAAAACAGGCACCTGGCAGGCAATTTTTGAACATGATAGCAAATCATTTAAATAAACTTGATCCAAAGACTAAAAGAACATTGTTATTGTTTTTGCTGGGTGCCATCGAGTTGATTCCAACTCATAGTGACCTCATGTGACTGGAGTAGAACTGCCCCATAGGATTTTCTTGGCTGTAATCTTTACAGAAGCAGATCACCAGGACTTTCTCCCACAAAGCTGCTGGGTGGGTTTGAACCACCAACCTTTCAGTTAGCAGCTGAGGGCTTAACCACTGTGCCACCAGGGCTCCTAAAGAATCATGATTAGCTAGGAAACGAAATCCACTTCTACAAGACCACCACCGTAGGAAGTGAAGCACTGCAGAGATCCTGTACACAGCCCTCTTTGGTGCTTGTACAGTCCTTACCTGACAGTCAAAGTCCTGGAAATTTCGTGTACCATTCTGTCAACAGAAGGCAGAAAACACAGTCAGTTTCCCCATGTGGCTTCCCCAAACGTGCAGCAAATTCAGTTCACAATGAAAGCAGTGGATGTGCAGCCTCTTGGCTGCCACAAAACTAAAATAGTTATCTTCAAAAGGCTTCAGAGGCAGGTGGGTTACTAACATGCATTAGTAAAGGGAAAGGCTTTAGAGGTGAGATTACACTTTGGCGGGCTTACTGTGAATATAAAGGAAAGGAGCTTGGTTTCCCAGCTTATAACTTCTTGCCTCCCTACCTTAATCAGAGCAGTAAGAACTTGTGGGAAGAGAGTAAAACACGGGGCCAGAGTCTGAGAGTACACCCATAATATGTACAGAAGTACCTGGGAGGAAAGGAGTTGGAGGACAACCCTAAGGGTGCTGAAGAAGAACAGAAGCCATAATACCCAGAACCAGGAATTAGAGAAAGGATTAAAAAGGGGACAAAGATAATGCATGGATCAGAAATGGAAGACTTGAAATCTAATAAAGAAGAAAGGAAGTATTACTGAAGGAGGGAAAGAAAGACAAAACAGGATCCTTAATACACTGGCATCTATCTGTTGTATCCCATAAAACTGGTGATGGGAAAAAAGGACAAATCACCGAATCATTTAAAAAGCAGATCATGGCAAAAAAAATTCAAGGCGAATTCACCAAGCTTCTAAAAAGGGATTACAATATAGTAATGTTTGATTGAAAAAAAAATCAATGGTAATGACTCAGAGGTATTTTTGCAGCATTTCAGACGCCAGAGTTGCAAGAGTATGACATAAAGTATGAAAAGGGTAACGAGTGATGCATTTGGAAAGAAAAAAAAAAAAAAAAACCTGCCAACTTGATTTTTCACTACGTATAAGCATCTCCCATGAAAAAACCTCTCATTATTCTGAAACTGTGTTATCGTATCTATTCTGTCTCTACAATGGCTTCCTGAAGGCCTGGAGCTGCCAAAAAATACCTTTTCAAAAGTTGCTCCTCCAGAGAAGATCTAGAAATCTGATGCCAAGTGAGTACTAAGCACAATCCCACCCCACTTCAAGATTCTCTTAAGGATCCTATTAAAAACACTTCTTCTGTATTCTACTACCCACACTGCTGGAAGGACAAAACAGTTAAGAGGTTAAAAGCACAGACCAGTGTGATACAAACATCCAAAGAAACAAAACTGTCCTCCTCATGAGAGTAACAAGTGGAATCAACTGGGATGATACAGAGTTACTGGGATGATACAGAGTTGCACTATCCAACATGTGGCAATTTAAATTTAATCAAAATTAAAGTCAGTTTCTCACTCATATTAGCCATGTTTCAAGTGCTCAATAGATACATGTGGCTAATGGCAAAGTTATTGGGCAGCACAGACACAGAACATTTCCATCACTGCAGAAACTTCTACTGGACAACACTGCTCTAGAGACAAAAAGCTTTTGAAGGAATAAGGTTATGGGTTATCAGCCCTTGTTTCTCTAAAGGTAGCAGTAAAGTCACAACAGATTACCACCGAATAGATGCCACTGAAAACAGGCAAGAGACAGCTAATCTGAAGTATTATTCCTGGCATAAAACTGAGTTCACAAAATAAAGTCTGGTTAGCCTGCAGATAGAACTGGGTAGCACACTTCCAAGGATTGTTGCAGTTGGTAAAAAGGATTATAGTGTTCCACGGCTTCAACTAGCCCCATGAAATGCCTGAGAACTTCTTCAGAGAAGTTATTTTGTTTAATTTCCAGTTAGGCTATGATAGGCAGAAGGAAGGAAGGGCCTTCTCACGGACTAGGGTAGATGGTTTCGGTAGGATATAAAAGGACCAGTTGGTGAACTCCCTGTTTCTAATTCCACTTGCACCTTCCCCAAAATGTAGCAGAGGACCTGGTATAAATCAGGTGCCTGATATATATTTATAAAATGAATAAGCCAATATAACATAATGAAATGTTGAGGGTTTATTTCTTAGATTTTGGGACAAAAACAACAAAAAACTCTACAACATTCCAACTTAAGACACAATATGGTTATTAAATGAAAAAAAAAAGTAGGATAGAAAATGGTCTTTACAGTTTGATATCAACTACATTTAAATATATGTTAAAAAAAAGAGACCTGAAAAAAATGAACGTTAATAAGAGCAGCTATTTCTGGGTAGAGATATTATGAGTAATTATAATTTTCTTTATACTTTTCTACAGTGAGCATGCACTTCTCCTTCTGTAATTAGAAAACTGGAAAAAAGGATTTATTACGGTATAAAGATGTTTGTAACTTGTAATATAAGATTTAAAAATTCACTTAATTTTTTGAAGAATGATTTATAATGATGTCACAACAGACCATATTAGGGCTTCAGTCTTACAGGGCTCCCAGAGGTACCTTTCGAGATTATTTAGAAAGATTAAAGAAAATCACTCTAGCCTGCACTAAAATCATGGTCATAGAATAAAGAGCCACAATTTCTGATGAGCTCTTTGGGAAGCAGCTGTCACTGTATGAACTTCATTCCTCATAATCATGTGATCACAGTGAGGAGGCATTTTGCGAGGCTCTGAGCCTCTGAGATGAGTACATAGGGAAATATCAAAAATGGAAACACACAATTCCATCGAGAAACCCAAGCTATCTCTTGTCTGTTGAGTACCTAGCAAAAAACAACTAAGTGTTCTTAATCCAATATACACAGCGAAACTCTCAGGTATAAAAGAAAGTGAAAAGGATGCTATTATTTCTGACAAAAAGTACTAATAGCTGGAGAAGGACTATCTAACGTTTGTTTTCATGGCTTTTTTTTCTTTTTTTCTTTTTAAGAGATGCAGGACCCTCTTGGAGAATGGCTTTGGGCTTTATGAGTGACCATCCTGGAAAAAAGGATCTGACTGGATCTGTTTGATAGTGTTTGGCATCAGAGTTTCTGAATGGAGATCATTAGCTGGTCCCCCACTCAACTGTGGTTAAACTGACAGCATATCCTCTAAACTCATTAAAATTCAATACTACTCACTGGGGGCATTCTGGAAGGCTGAGGACTTCCCTGGGGCCCAGAACAAAGTGACCTATTTGTCACTGGTTCCACTCTAACAAAACTTCTAGAAAAGTCAAGCTGCCGGTGCTTTCCTTTCTCTCTCTGTCCGTTTTGAAGGTATCATAAATTCCATGTTCAGAGAGATTCCTGTACTAAACAGACTTAAGTAGCAGAAAGGGATTCGAGAAAACAAAACAATAGGATAATTTGGAAGAAGAGAGAAAAAAGAATAAATCAAGGCAAAAGATCAGTTATTACTGAAAGTTGCAGTCACAGTAGAAGCTAGCTAAGAGGAGTATTTCCTGGTGGAGCCTCAGTGCCAAATGCAGAAGGTAAATGAAGTAGCTCAAGAAAGTAAATTAAAAGCTAGCAATTCTCTCAAATATAAGCCTAGAGAATAACCAAAAAGCAACTGAGAAGAGGTCAATGAATGAAGAGAAGTATGAAAAAAAATGGGGAGGGGGATGTTAAAAAACAGGTAATTACTAGGGAGAAGAGAGACATAGTTTCCCAATGCAAGATCTAGTCAAGAGGCATACATAGTTTCAAAAAACAAAAGGTAACATACATAATAGAAAGAAATATGAGATACATAAGACCTGAGAATTGATTTGGGGGTGAAATCACATGTTCTGTGAATCTGAAGTCAGAGACTGTATCTGATTCACTACTCTATTCCCAATCCTGGTATTTAGCAAGTAACAATAAACATTATTTTGTAGAGGTTATGAAAATCTCAAAATAAAGATACTTGACAAGTAAGAAATGAATATCAGAGGGGGTTCCATGCAATTGATGCGCTGGGAACTAAAGTGGGCAGAAGTTTACAACAGCAAAAGTTTTAGAAACAAACCGATAAAAAACTATCAAAGAGAATAAAATATAGCATTTCTATTAAGGAAAAAAAAGACAATAATCCTTACCAACAGAAAGTGGAAAGAAAGATGGGAAGCTGTACAAACAGAAGGATTAGATAAGCCCAGAAAACACTCAGTTTTTCTTTAATAATAAAGATTAATAAAATCAACTAATATAAAATAATAAATCAATATTTTACAATTGTCAGTAAGCCATTTTAGTAGAAATCTGTTCAAGCTGATAATGGAGAGACAAAAGTAGAAATTCTATATATGGTGTGTGTGTATGCACTTTAAGTATCTATACTATTACCTTCAGAAAAAATACTAAGAAACTGAGGCTTCATAAAGAAATTTATAAAAAGTTTAGATACCTAGATAAAACAATCTCCAGGTATAATTATCTACAGATTGCTAAAAAAAAAGACAATTTCAATTTTAAAATAACCTTCAACATAACATACTATCAGGCTAATGTTAAGTGTCACTGGCCCCTGCATTAACAATTATTTGTGTACACGGCTAAGGTGTGGCTAGGGCTAGAGCTCTTCCCACCATCTCCTGCTGTCTCTAGTAGCTGGTTGGGAGTTGTCTATCATAATGGCATCATTACTTGCTTCAGAACTCATTTCCTGCTCCAGTCCCACCTAGGGCATTTCTCACAACAGATGTAACAATCACCTCTTAGTCAGCATATTAAAAGACACCCTCTAGTCCACACTAGATACAGCACTTCATGAATATTCTTTAATGAAAATGTCAATAAATCTGTTTTCAATTGCAACTGCTTCCTTTTCCTCCCCCTCCACCCCACCAAGAGACTCTGGCACAAATCCTTCGCCTGTCTCTGCTGTCCTGGAGGTTACAAAAATACTTATCCCTGGATTCCCCTTCTCTAATTTCAATATCCTTCTCCCTCCCCTGCTTATATTTCCAGTCACTGGTAGAAAGGGAAACTTAAACTGTAACAGGGTTTACCTCACCTTCTAAAGTAACAACCAAAACAAAAGAAATAACTTGTTTCCTTTCTCCCCACTAAACATTTATTCCCCTTCCTGATATTTCCTCTAATTACTCAGAAGCCAACTGTGCCCCCTTACGTGTTTTCCCAAGCCTGGCTTTTGCCTTTCAACCAGGCGCAGTAGTATCTTAACCAATAGCAGGGAGAGGAAACCAGTAAAAAAAAGGACAAACCAGTCAGCTCTCCTGCTTGTTACTAGGTTTGTTGGCTGAGGGGGTTGAAACAACCAGTTGCAACAGGCAGCAGGAGATAGCAGGAAGAACCCGAGACCTCCTGATCCAGGTCTAAGTCAAAAGACATAGTTTCTATGTCCTGACTTTAACCCTTTTCCTAGACACTAGCTTTGGACAATTCAAATAACCTCTCAGAGCCTCATTTGTAAAATGGAGTTAAAAACACTTCTTCACAAGAGGTTGGGAGACTTAAAAAATCATTTTATCTGCCTGTGCAATCTCAGCCCCCCGAAACAAAGATAAGTGCTGGCAGTTGCTTCTTTTCATCACTGGAGCCAAAACAAGAATGTCAAAATTACCCACTTCTTCACAATTCTGAGCAGTAGACAAAATTACAGGCGTACTAAAATTAAATGGGAAAAGTACCAACAAATGACAAGAGACAAGTTAACATAAGCCTCCCTTAAAGCTATATTGAGAATGCTGCCTTACAGTCATCTCAGGACAAATTTCTCCATGATAGGTTGGGACTAGACCTCCTTTAGTTCCCTGAAGCCTAGAAGGATGCAGTGATCTCTTCGGCTAAGAGTGTATTTTTTTAGAAGGTGAGATGAAATGATACGTCTCTCACAGGATACAAGGAAAAGATTAGTCTGAAGGACTAACTGTCCACAGCTACCAAGGCCTCCACGGGACTGAGTCCAGTACAGCTAGGTGGTGCCTGGCTACCACCACTGACTGCTCTGACCAGGATCACAACAGAGGGTTCTGGACAGAGCTGGAGAAGGATGTAGAGCATAATTCTGGCTCACAAAAAAAAAGACCAGATTTACTGGCCTAAAGGAGACTGAAGAAACCTCAAGAGTATGGCCCCCAGGCACCCTTTTCGCTCAGTGGTGAAGTTACCTCCGAGGTTCACTGTTCAGCCTGGGAGTGGACAGCCCCGTAATACCAAATGAGACTAACGAGGTACAGTAGTCCAGTGACAAGGGCCAGAAGGCAGAAGGGGACAAGGAAGCTGATGATAGGGAACACAAGGTTGAGTAAGGATATTGTTGATGTGTTGTGAGATTGTTAACCATTGTCACAGGGCAATATTTGTAGTAACCGTTAAATGAGAAACTATTTTGTTCTGTAAGCCTTCATCTTAAGTGAGAATAACAGCACAATTGGAGGAGCGTAGTCAATGTCACTGAACTGTGTATGTAGAAATTTTTGAAATGGTGTATCTTTGGCTATGTGTATTTTCACAAAAAAAAAAAAAAATGTTGAGAAGTTAAAGTTAGAGGGTTAATATGTTGTGGGGTTGTTAACCAATGTCATAAAACAACATGTGTACTACTGTTTCATGAGAAACTATTTGTTCTGTAAGCCTTCACCTGAAGTACAATAAAATATAAAAATAAAATTAAAAAAAAAAAAGAAATGATACATCTCTCTAAGCTTCTCCTTCAAGAGACAATGCAAGCCACAGATGTGATGCCAAAACATCAACAAGGTCAACACTGTGGGAAGGGCTCAGGTTTTGGAGTCCTGACGACCTGGGTTTCAGTCCTGGCTCTGCCACTTCCTGACTGAGCAAATCAGCCTTGCAGTCTCAAGTTTTTCAACTGTGAAGTGAGAAATAATACTATCTACTTCACAAGAATACTCTGAGGATTAAAAGAGACAAAGTACGTAAAGCACTGTGCACAAAAAGTGCTTAATAGATAGTAGAAGGCATTGGTGGTTCAGTGGTAGAATTCTTGCCTTCCAAGCAGTTCTCAACCTCAGGAGCTTTCAAAAACCTTCAACCACACCCCAGACCGATTCAGTCAGAATTTCTGGAGGTAGGACCCAGACATTAGTAATTTTTAGAACTCCCCAGCCAAAGTAGAGGACCATTGCTCTGAGGTAGGTGTGTGTTTAATTTTCCTGGGCTCCACCTCGGAGATTCTGATTTAGTTGGTCTAGAGTGGGACCCAGGAATCTGTACTTTTAAACAGTTCCCCAGCTGATTCTGATGATCAGCCTGGTTTAGGATAGATACTGCCTTTCTGAAGCTAAACTCCCTCCTGCCTTGTAACTATTCATTTCTGTTGCTACAGGCAAGCTTTACAGATGCAGATTTTTTCTTTCCTCCTCTTCATGGTGCATCATTTTCGGACAGCACTTCACATACACAAAAAAAAAAACAGTACTTAAAGAAGGAGAGAGAGCTTTCTGAAAACGTGAGGGGAAATGGCAGGAGAAACCAAATGGGGTTAAAAAAGTGTCCAGCTTGTCAAGGGAGGAACAAGAAATCTGGTGAAAGATAAAGGACAGAATGGGAGTACGGACAAAGAGAAGTCACAGGAATGAAAATGGAGCTGGCAAGATTCAACAGTGAATTAATAAAGACATAGTAAGTCAGTGGCCCCAGAAGTGGCAGGTGGAGGGCCTTGCTTTGGGCAGAGAAAGATAACAGACAACAGCATCCCATCCCAATCTCGTCCACCTTTATCCTTACTCTCCATCAATACTTCCTTCAAAGATTCACACCAAGCTGCAAGAGATTTTAAAATATGGGACAATGACAATATACTAAAACAATAGGGTTCACACTGGCAGATACAGGTTTTGTAGATATTTCTATCAGGGTTATACTAGCTTCATAGAGTGAGGCTGGGAGTATTCCATCCTTTTCTATGCTCTGAAATACCTTTAGTAGTAGTGGTGTTAACCCTTCTCTGATAGTTTGGTAGAATTCTCCAGTGAAACAGTCTGGGCCAGGGCTTTTTTTTGTTGGGAGTTTTTAAATTACCTTTTCAATCTCTTGTTTTGTTATAGGTTTATTTAGCTGTTCTGCCTCTGTTTGTGTTAGTTTAGGTAGGCAGTGAGTTTCTAGAAATTTGTTCACTTCCTCTAGGTTTTCAAATTTGTTAGAGTAGAATTTTTCATAGTATTCTGTTATGATTCTTTTAATTTCAGTTGGGTCTGTTGTGATATTGCCCATCTCATTTCTTATTCAGGTTATTTCCTTCCGCTCCTGTTTTTCTTTTGTCAGTTTGGCCAGCAGTTTATCAATTTTGTTGATCTTTTCAAAGAACCATCTTTTGGTCTTGTTAACTCTTTCAATTGTTTTTCTATTCTCTATTTCATTTAATTCTGCTCTAATTCTTATTATTTCCTTTCTTATGGCACTTGAGGGCTTATTTTGCTGCTCTCTTTCTACTTGTTGGAGTTGTAGGGCTAATGTTCTGATTTTGGCCCTTTCCTCTTTTTGGATGTATGCATTTATTGCTAAAACTGACCTCTGAGCACTGCTTTTGCTGTGTCCCAAAGGTGTAGATATTTCTAAATACACAACTGCAAGTGCTCCTCATATATTAACAGCACACAAGTGGCACAGTCAGGGAAACCTCTTAGACATAACCAAACACCTCACGGGATGAAGTCCCTAGGCTTGAAGGCAAAGGACTATAGACTCGGGGGACTTCTATGTCAATTGGCACAACATAAATCATAAAGACAATGTCCTGCATCCTACTTTGGTGAGTAGTGTCTGGAGTCTTAAAAGCTTGTGAGCAGCCATTTAAGATGTAACTATTTGTCTCTTCTAGTCCAGAGCAGAGGAGAATGATAAAAACAAAAGACTCAAGGGAGCAATGAGTCCAAAGGACTAATGGACCACATGAACCACAGCCTACACAACCCCAAGACCAGAAGAACTAGATGGTGCCCAGCTACCACTACTGCCTGCTCTGATTAGGATCACAATAGAGGATTCCCGACAGAGTGCAACAAAAATGTAGAACAAAAACCCAAATTCACAAAAAAGAGCAGACTTACTGGTCTGACAGAGACTGGAGGAACCCCCAAGACTATGGCCCTAAAACACCCTTCTGACCTAGAACTGAAGCCATTTCCAGGGACCACCTTTCCAGCCAAACAACAGACAAGCCCATAAAATAAAAAATAACACCTGAAAGGAACGTGCTCCTTAGAACAATCAATTATCTGAGATCAAAAGGGTATTATTTGCCCAAAAGTAAAGATGAGAAGGCAGGAAGGGGTAGAAAATCGGTCAAAAAGAAATGGAGAGCCCAGGGTAGAAATGGAGAGTGCTGACACATTGTGGTGAATGAAGCGAAGGCCATAAAACACTTTAAGTACAAACTATTGAATGAGATTCTAATTTGATCTATAAACTTTCACCTAATGCACAATGAAAAAGAAAAACAGCATAGGGTTCAAAAGAAGGAATTCAGGTACATTTACTGAATGGAGAGGGTAAGTATTTCTTAGCTTTTTGGTCACTCATTTCACACCACTCTTTACTCACTGAGTCCTGGTGGCTGTCCACTACGCTGCTCATTCTGTAGTTCTCTAACACTAACATAAAAATGAGGTATATTACTGACATCCAGGCAATCATGATTAAAACCATGATTTTGACAGGAAGGTCACATCACAGACTTGACAAACTTTAGGGAGAATGTTGCAGCCGATGTACATCACCAGATAGGAACTGAAAGTCAAGACACCTCGATTCTAAGTCAAATCTCACACCTCCTCCCCCATATTTGCTGCTTAACTTTGCCATATTATTTTCCCCTTAACATCTCTATCCATAAAACAGAAAAATCTCAAGGATAACTTGATTGACTTTGGCCTGTGGAAACAAAAATAGGAAGAAAGAAAAGGGAAGGAAGAGTTCAAAAAGAGGAGAAAAAAAATATATTTAAGGAAGTATTCTCTCCACAGAACATCAAACTAAATATGTTTTGAGTTAGCTACTAATCAGATAATATAGAAAATGAACTTATCTCATAAAAAAGACTTGTATATATTTTAGTGAAAACAGAGTAGTCTTTACCTTATCATTTAGAAGTGGTTTGATCTCTGTGAGTTGAACATCCTGAAGTTCATCCATGAGGACAGATGAGAGTAGAGGATTCTCAAGAACAAATCAGTAATTCTGAAACAGAAGAAAAGGAAGTGAAGAAAAAGGCTTAAGCCAGGAGTTGGAAACATGATAGTCACATACATTCACTCATTCAAATATTAACACTTATTACGTGTCAAGCATTGCTCAGGGTATGAAGACACAGACTCTAAAATGGCCTCCATGATCCCTGCCTCCTGGTATTCATACTCTTGTGTACTTCCCCCGCTTGAGTGTGAACAAGACCTGTGACTTGCTTCTAACCAACAGAATAAGGCAAAGGTGACAGAATGTACATGAGTGTCTATCCATGATTATGTTACGTAAGATTTAACATCTGTCTTGTTGAGAGATACTCTCTCCCCTGCTGGCATGTTAAGAGACGGCCACATGGCAGGGAACTGAGGGTTGCCTCCAGTTGAAAGCCAGCAATAAATTGGAACCATTAGTCTGACAATCTATAAGGAACTGAATACTGTCAACAGACACACGAGTGTAGAAGTGTATCCTTCACCAGCTGAGTCTCAGATGAGAAGCCAGCCCTGACCAACACCTTGATTGCAGCCTTGCAGAGGATCCAGCCCAGCCAAGCCAAGCCAGACTCCTGACACACAGAAAACATGAGATAGTAAATGTGTGTTGTTTTAAGCCACTATGTTTGTGGTAATACAGTTGTGTAGCAATAGACAGCTAATACAACAGTCTTTGTCTTTGTGGACTGTACATTTTAGTTACTAAAGATTTATAAGCAAGAATGCTCTGAGCAATAGTTTGGAGGATGGATTAAGAGAAGACAAGAATTGAAGGTTGGTGCTGTAGTCTAGAATGAGGCCTGGAATTAGGAATGGCAATGGGAATGAAGAGGCAGATGAACCAAGGCTAAGCTCACTAGTCTTAGCTCAGGGAATCACAGCAGTGGATAGAGAGTATAGTAGCCAGCCTCCAAGATAGCCTCCAATGAACCCAATCATCCTTGACTCTTGACATTTATACTCTTGTGTAATCTCCCACCCAAATGAATCAGAGATGGTCTGTATAACCAACAAAATACAGTGGAAGCAACAATATGTGACGTCCGATGCTGGGTCATAAAAGGCATTGTAGTTTCTGCTTTAGTGCCTGGAATCTTTAGCTCTGGTAGAAGCCAGCCACCATATTGTTAGGATACACAAGCAGCCCTTTGGAGAAGCCATGTGGAGAGCAACCAACTTGCCAATACCAACCTGCCTGCCATATGAGTAAGTCACCTTACAAATGGATCCTCCAGGCCGTCAAGACTTCAAATCACTGTAGCCCCAGAGACATCTGACTGCAACCTCATGACAGATCCTGAGCCAGAACTGCCTTACCAAATCTGCTCCCAAATTCCTGATCCACAAAAACCATGAGTGATAATAAATGATTTTGTTTTGGAGTGATCTGTTACATAGCAATAGGCAACTAATGCAGAGAAAGAGAGATGATAAGGAAACAGGGTTCTGGGAAGAGTGAGAAACTGGAAGGGGGGAGGTAAGATAATGAACCATGAATCCTTCCTCCAGCTCACTGTGCAGGAAGCCATGGAAAGAGGCTACAGTCACTGGATATTGTGGGCAAGTGATTCCCACCTTGACTTCAGAGCTCCAGGCTTTGTCTCCCATGCCGTGGCCCTCAATTCATCAATTCAGAAAAAATGCTAACTCTTATATGAGTCGGGGTTTCAGCCATTCAACAACCATTTATTGAGCATCCACTGCTGCAAAGCACTACAGAAGATACAAAGAAGGTTTCTGCTTTCCAGGAGTTTACTACAAAGTAGAGATGACAGCTATACATAGAATTACAAAATAAGAAATAAAAAGGAGGGCCATACGGGCTTAAAGAAGGAGCAATTACTTCTTTTTGGTAGGAATCAAGGAAGCCTTCACAAGGGAGGTGACATCTGAGTCAGGACTTGAACTGCCAACCCCTTGGGATGGCAAATTGATAATGATGGAAAACTATGATGAATCTTTCCCATACTGGTCTACTACATTAATCTACTTTTCTGTTTACACTCCAGAGATAGGATGGCATGGTTCGATTTAATTAGCTATGGAAAGGGTATGTGTTCCAGGCTACCTTTTAGCTATTATTGACCAACACACCAAAATAAATGGTGTGACTACATTAGGGCAGACTAACAAGAACCATTTTATCACTCCTCCGGGAACCTAAAGGGTGCCAATAGGGACACAGTCCTCCGACTATGGCCCCCACATGCCAGTCAAGAGCATCCTAAACATCCGAGATTCCTAGAGGGCACAAGCCTAATGATATTTAATCTTCCTGTAGGACAGCGGAAACCCTGGTGGTACAGTGGTTAAGTGCTATGGCCACTAACCAGAAGTTTGGCAGTTTGAATCCACCAGGCGCTCCATGGAAACTTTATGGGGCAGTTCTACTCTGTCCAATAGGGTCACTGTGAATTGGAATCAACTCGATGGCAACACGTTTCTTTTTTTTTGGTATAGGACACTGGTTCTCTTCTCAGATCCCAGTTACCCTATAAACTTGATTGACCTACTGAATGCCCAGAAGCTAAATTTTCATTTTATTTTGTTTTATACCTGTCACATTTCAAAAGAGGATGAGGTGGCTTGAATTTTATACCTCGGATTTCAGCCAACATCTGCAATTCTCTCACAGTCTCCACTTCAACCCAGTTAACTCTCATAATATGGGCCTTACTAGGACCTATTCATAGTGTGTTTATTAATCACATTACAAACTGTGGCTACTTTTCATTCATTTGGACTTCACTATTTATCAGTTATTTAAAATGGTAATTTTAAAGTTTTTTTTTTTCCTTTTATAAAAATAGTATGTGCTTCTTAGACTCCTCATTGTGGATTAACCTTGTGGCGCAAATGGTTAATGTGCTTGGCTGCTAACTGAAAGGTTGGTGATTCAAATCCACCCAGAGGCACCTCAGAAGAAAGGCCTGGAGATCTACTTCCAAAACATCTGCCATTGAAAACCCTATGGAGCACAGTCTTATTCTAACACACATGGGGTTGCCATGAGTCAGAATTGTCTCAACGGCAATTGCTTACGTGCTCACTTCAGAAAATTTGTAAATCACAGAATGAAAGGATATTTTATTCATAGTCCTTTTATCCAAAGTTAACCACTGTTAATATTTTAGTCTATTTCCATTTGTTATTTTTTTCCTTGTAAAATGATGATTCCTTCAAACTGTTCTTCTAATGCACCTGCTCTATTCCCTACTTTAATTCACTCACTTGACAGCAGGGCACTTCAAGATGTTAATTACTCAAATGACTCCATGTGGGCAGGCCTGTCAAGGAGGCTCAGGGGCCAGAGGAAAGCCTGAGGCGCCCTCAGGTCCAAAGTGACTGGCATTCACCTAGTGTTCTGTGCATTTTTTAAATATGAAGAAAAATGCAACATTTGTGCCAGGACAAACACTTAAACAAGGACACAAATTAAATAAGGCTGTCCCTATCAGCTGGGCCCAGTGCAGACTCAGAACAAGAATGCTGTGCAGGACAGTGAGCTGTTCCAGTGTGACTTAGGAATTGTCAACAAGACAGTGGACATTCACCTTCCATATATTAGGGGACCTAATGCTTTCTTTTGGAGACTTAATTTTTGCTCAGTTCTCATTGTCCCAAGCCTTTGCCAACTAGCAGTTTTATAATATCTAAAAGAACACCAAGATCACATGGTAAAAAATTCCATCTGCAGATCCCTCAGCTGCACAGAATGGCTCCCTCCTGGGATCTAAGGCCTGCAACTCCCTCATCTGTACAAATGATATGGCTACCAAATCCCATTCTGGTACTAAGAGCCATTAATATTTTCAAAAGGCTAGTAAGGATTTTATAACCTGCAGTAGGCAATAAAATGTTTACCGTCTTTCCTAGTCTTAGAAGGTAGAGAAGGCATTGACAAGTAAAAACTAGACATCCTCAAACTGAGGAAGTGAGCCTGGGACCAAATAGCTGGAAAAGGAAACGGGAAAAGGAAGGCACCTGCTCTGTGACAAAATTATAATCTAAGCACCTTATGTTTAATCCTAATAACAATTCTCTTAAGTAGATATTGCTTCTTCTTTTTTTTTTTTTTTAGAGATGAGAAACTTAGGCTCAGAGAATTTAAGTAACTTTTCCAAAATCCCACATTTAATTAATAGGGCAAAAATTTAAAAACCTTTCCTTTTCTCACATACCATAATGTCTGCACCGGGCTTCTTCTATGGGTTGTAGAACTCTGGGCAAGTTCCTTTCTTTCTGTCCACACCGCGGTACCTGCCTCCTTGAAGTAAAGGTAAGAGAAGCCTAGAGCAATCCTGTATCACCAATGACTCAGACATCTTAGAAATGATGGCTTGAGTCAATTACACCAGGACAAGAATCCTTACTATCTCACTAGTTAGCTGAGGACAAGGAGAAGATGGAATGAGTAGGGAAAAGAGAAATAAAATTCCAGTTATTGTCTGTTAACCAGTTTCAGAAACAAGGACTATTTCTTGCTTATTAGAACAGTGCATGTCAAACCAAATCCCAAGACCTGGGGATCTTGTTTAGGATCTTTGACTAATCAGTTTTGAATGATGACAATCAACATGTGACCTCATCAGCTGAGGAGGAGTGGAGATCATTTGAGTTGAGGAGGTGAGGAACTGAAAGGCCTGATTATCAGCAAAAATCCTTAA
This sequence comes from Trichechus manatus latirostris, assembly GCF_000243295.1. Classification (NCBI taxonomy): domain Eukaryota; kingdom Metazoa; phylum Chordata; class Mammalia; order Sirenia; family Trichechidae; genus Trichechus; species Trichechus manatus. The sequence goes on along the minus strand of NW_004443944.1, from coordinate 27,470,144 downwards.
TAGAGAGAGATGACAAGGATGGAGTTGTTGTCAGGTGCCGTCGAGTTGATTTCGACATATAGCAACCCCATATAACAGAGTAGAACTGCCCCATAGGGTTTTCTTGGCTGTAATCTTTACGGAGGCAGATCGCCAGGTCTTTCTCCCACAGAGCTGCTGGGCGGATTAAAACCACTAACCTTTTGGTTAGCAGCTGAGCACTTAACCATTTGCGCCACCAGGGCTCCTCAAGGATGGAGCACTCTTAACTTCATCCTGCCTTGTTCTATAAAAGAATTCAGTCAGCTAGGTGGGATTTTAAAAAGATTCAACAGGACAGATGAACTAGAAGGAGAACATACTGGAGAAAGAAAACAGTACTACAGAAACCTAACAGAAAGGTGATGAGGATCTGACTAGGTTACTGGAATTACAAATGTAAAGAAAAAAGGAAATCTGGGATATAAAGTTGATAAAATATGGTGTAAGACCCGTAGATTCAGAATTTGCCAACGTTTCTGGGCTAGAGATACAGATAGAAGAACAATGGCACAACTAACAGAAACAGGAGAGCTGAGGAGTAAGAGAAATAGGTACAAAAAAATCAATTTTGAGTCTGAGTTGAAATTTTGGCATTCAAGAAGACTTGAGCACAGGTGTGAGTGAGGGTTAATGAGGTAAATCTGTAGGCCCTCACTAAAGTAGAGACAGGAGGAGGTGCAGGTCCTGGGCTCTTCTGAAGGACGACTCAGTGAAAGAAGAGAAAATAGAACAAAGAAAAAATGTTCAGATATGCAAGGGGAAAAGCAGAAGCACAATGTCAAAGAAGTCAAAGGAGAGAGATTTATTCAGAAGGGGAGGGAAACTGTCAAATGCTGAAGAGGGAGGAAGGAGGAAGGACTAAGAAAGGGCCATTATCTTTATACAGTGAAAGTCAATGGTATTAAAATCTAGAAAAAATGAGGTTCAGTTCTCTATGCTGAAAAGCCAATGACTATGTAGATCACCTTTTAGAAATATAGAAATTGACATCCCTGAATTGAAGTGCAAGCAAAAATGTTACTAGGATGGCTAGAAGAGGCATCACCATTCTTGGATATACTCGGCTGGTCTTTAGAGATCATTAAGACCAGTGGTTTTTAATTCGTGCACCAAACTCTGAAATAGAAAACAGTGTAGGGGCTTTGGTGGAAATGGTGGTGAGACCCCCAAGTGCTCTGCAGAACATAGTTTAAAGTTCAATCATAAAGTGTAACCCTTTGCTCACTCAGAGTCCCTGGGTAGTAGAAAAGGTTAATGCTTAATGCACTCAGCTGCTAACCAAAAGTATTGGCAGTTCAAGTCTACCCAGAGATACCACAGAGGAAAGGCCTGGTGATCTACTACCAAAAAGTCAGCCACGGAAAATCCTATGAGACACAGTTCTACTTTGACACACATGGGGCTGCCATGAGTTGGAACTGACTCCATGGTAAACGGTCTGTTTTTGTCCACTCAGAAAAAAATGGATGCCTAGAGAGGCACAGATTCTTCCAGTCATGAAGAGCCCAAAAGCACATCAGATGCGAACTCCAGACCTAGTTGAGCCCTACCTAGCTAGGTCAGTGACACTGTGGAAAGCATTTTCCCTTTCTAGACCTCAGTTTTCCATCTGTCAAGGGAAGGAGCTGACATTTTTGGTGACTGATACGGCTGACATTCTGTGACCCAAAAGGTCCCTGTATATGTAGTGCTTTACATTCCTCCCCAAGGTTAGCACTCCCTCAGCTCTTCATATGGTCTTTACTACAATCCTAAGAGGTCACCCAATCATCAACCTGTGAGGCTCAACGACTTTGCTGAAAGTCACATAGCAAATCAGTGAGAAAGTGCACTTGGCCTGACCCATGGGCATTAGAGTCTTATGCTGTTATCTCACTCTGCACTGTGTCCATTTAGCCAAAGAAAGTTCACTGAGATTTCCAGTGTTTAAAAAAATTGCAAGAGGTAGGGCCAAGATGGCGGAGTAGTCAGACGATTCCTGTGGTCTCTCTTACAACAAAGACCCGAAAAAACAAATGAATCAATTATATATGACAATCTAGGAGCCCTGAACATCAAAGGCAAAGTTGAAGAATCCGACTGAGTGGGAGGGGGAGGGAAAGACGGTTGAGAAGCAGTGAGGAGTTGCCAGACCTCACCCAGCAGGAGCCAGAACCCTTCAGGCCAGATCAGTGGCATGTGCAGTGAAGCAAGCAGTGGCGCTCGAGAGGTGTTTTCCACATCGGGAAAGACAGAGCAGCAGAGTCAATGTGGGCCTCCAAAACCAGTGAAAAGTGGTGCTCAATCAGCAAAAGACAACTACGTGGGTCTGACCTACTGTACAGATCAAAAACACCCCCTTTGGGAAAAGCCTCTCTCTCATTTACCTGTCCCCTCCCTGCTCTGCAACAGGTCCCTTGCCAGGTTCAGCGACTGCCGAGTCACACACCCTGAGTCACTCTCCCAGCCTTGGAAAGGAACAAATTAACAAATAGGAAAAAATAATCTGCCAGCTTCCCTAAGCAGGGAACTCAGGGTAGGCACAGTTTCTTTGCCTAGGCACAGGCATAAGGGGTCCATGGACTTTGAATGCCTTTCACCCCTGCATAGACCTGTGTGGCCCATTTCAACAGTGTAGGCCCTCATTACCAAAGTATAAGAGGGTATATACCTGCAACCTAACTTCGACTGTATCAACAACATGGTGAAGTGGCAGGTTCGTACATTTCACACTGCTCTGCCCATTAAGCAGGGTCCTCACCTACCCACATCAGGGGCCTCAGTACTGGTGGCATCACCCATGCCACCTAGCGACTCACAACAGGGGTCCAAGAATAAGTGGGCCTCCCAGTCCTTAGAGCCAACAACAGTATTGGGTGCTCATAGTCCAGCTGCAAAACCCACCCACCTATGCACTCTAGGGAACAGGGACACGCTTTTCTCCCGGACACTCAGGGGTGGCTGTCAGCCCCCTGCCTTGCTCTGCATGTGACACCCTCCTGCAGCCAGATACCTGTGCCTACACTAATCACCCCTGTCTGTCTAGGACTGCAGGTGAGAGCCTGAACCACACACTTGGTGACCAACTACCTGGACACCTGAGCTGAATCCATACAAGAAAAGTAAACAAACTACTGGGCTCACATACCTAGTAACAGATCTAAAGACCTGGTGACAGGATGTTAGAGCTTCAAAAACACCAATAATCAAACTAGTTCACATGAGCAGCCGATTTGGGAACATCAAAACAAAACAAAACAAGATGCTAGGACACAGTAAGCAAACATAAAATAAATAAATATAATAACTTACTGATGGTTCAGAGACAACAGTCAATATCAAATCATATAAAGAGGCAGACCATGATGGCTTTAGCCCAAGCTCCCAAACCAAAGAATCAAGAAATTTTCTGGAAGAAGAGAACTTCTTGGAATTACTGGAGGTAGAATACAAAAGATTAATATACGGAACTCTTCAAGAGATCAGGAAGGAGATCAGGCAAAATACAGAACAAGACAAGGAAGGCATAGACAAAGCAATACAGGAACTTAAGAAGATTAGAGAAGAGCATAATGACAAATTTAACAGGCTGCAAGAATCCATAGAGAGAAAGCAATCAGAAATCCAGAAGATTAACAATAAAATTTCAGAATTAGACAACTCAATAGAAAGTCATAGAAGCAGAATTGATGCAATAGAAGTCAGAATTAGTGAGACTGACGATAAAGCACTTGACACCAACTTATTTCAGGAAAAATCAGATAAAAGAATTTTAAAAAATGAAGCAAGCCTGAGAATTATGTGGGAGTCTATCAAGAAGAATAATCTACGAGTGATCAGAGTACCAGAACGGAGGAGATAAAAGAAAATACAGAGAGAATTGCCAAAGAGTTGTTGGCAGAAAGCTTCCCTGATATTGTGAAAGATGAGAAGATATCTATCCAAGATGCTCATTGAACCCCACATAAGGTAGATCCCAAAAGAAAGCCACTAAGACATATTATAATCAAACTTGCCAAAACCAAAGATAGAGAATTTTAAAAGCGGCTAGGGATAAACAAAAAGTCATCTACAAAGGAAAATCAACAGGACTAAGCTCGGACTACTTAGCAGAAACCATGCAGGCAAGAAGGCAATGGGATGACATACACAAAGCCTTGGAGGAAAAAAAATGCCAGCCAAGAATTATATATCCAGCAAAACTGTCAAATATAATTGCAAAATTAGTGCATTTCCAGATAAACAGAAATCTAAGGAATTTGCAAAAACCAAAACAAAATTACAAGAAATACTAAAGGGAGTCCTCTGGTTAGACAATCAATAACATCAGATAACAGCCCAAGACTAGAACACAGGACACAGCAGCCAGATATCCACCCAGATAGGGAAGACACAAAAACAAATCAAAGCTAAAACACTGAAAATAGGGAAACAGAGATGTCAGTAGGTAAAAGATGACAACATTAAAACAAAAAAGAGACTAAAAAATGTAGTCATAGATCTTTCATACGGAGAGGAAGTCAAGGCAATATAAAGAAATAAAAGAGTGGTTTAAACTTAGAAAAGTAGGGGTAAATATTTAGGAAACCACAAAGGAAACCAACAATCCTACAAATCAAAATAAAAAACAAGAAAAGCATAAAGACTCAGCAAACACAAAATCAACAACAATGAAAAGAAAATACATAAAGAAAAACGACTCAGCACAGAAAATTAAGTGGAACAAAGAAACTGCAAACAACACAAAAAAAAGACATCAAAATGATGGCAGTAAACTCATACCTATCAATAATTACGCTGAATGTAAACGGACTAAATGAACCAATAAAGAGACAGAGAGTGGCAGAAAGGATAAAAAAACACAATCCATTTATATGCTGCCTACAAGATACACACCTCAGACTTAAAGACACAAACATACTAAAATTCCAAGGATGGAAAAAATATGTATCAAGCAAACAAAACTCAAAAAAGAGCAGGAGTGGCAATATTAATCTCTGACAAAACAGACTTTAAAGTAAAATCCACCACAAAGGATAAGGACACTATATAATAATTAAAAGGTCAATACACAAGGAGGACATAACTATAATAAATATTTATGCACCCCACGACAGGGCTCCAAAATACACAAAACAAACTCTAACGGCTTTGAAAAGAGAGATAGACAGCTCCACAACAATAGTAGGAGACTTCAACACACCACTTTCAGTGAAGGATAGAACATCCAGAAAAAAGCTCAGTAAAGACATGGAAGATCTAAATGCCACAATCAACCAACTTGACCTCATAGACATATATCGAACATTCCACTCAACAGCAGCCAAGTATACTTTCTTTTCCAACGCACATGAAACATTCTCTGGAAGAGACCACATATTAGGCCATAAGGCAAGCCTTAACAGAATCCAAAGCACTGAAATATTAGAAAGCATCTTTTCTGACCATAAAGCCATAAATAAAGAAATCAATAACAGAAAAAGCAAGGGAAAAAAAAAAATCAAACACATGGAAATTGAACAACACCTTGTTCAAAAACTACTGGGTTATAGAAGAAATTAAGGATGGAATAAAGAAATTCACAGAATCAAATGAGAATGAAAACACATCTTACCAGAACTTCTGGGACACAGCAAAAGCAGTGCTCAGAGGTCAATTTATAGAAATAAATGCACACATCCAAACAGAAGGGACAAAATCAAAACATTAACCCTACAACCCGAACAAGTAGAAAGAGAGCAGCAAAAGAAGCCCTTGGGTGCCAGAAGAAAGGCAATAATAAGAATTAGACCAGAATTAAATGAAATAGAGAATAGAAAAACAATTGAGAGTTAATAAGACCAAAAGCTAGTTCTTTGAAAAGATCAACAAAATTGATAAACCACTGGCCAAACTGACAAAAGAAAAACCGGAGCGGAAGGAAAGAACCTGAATAAGAAATGAGACGGGTGATATCACAACAGACCCAACTGAAATTAAAAACAAAATACTATGAAAAATTGTACTCTAACAAATTTGAAAACCTAGAGGAAATGGACATATTTCCAGAAACTCACTACCTACCTAAACTAACACAAACAGGTAGAACAACTAGATAGACCTATAACAAAAGAAGAGATTGAAAAAGTAATTTAAAAACTCGCAACAAGAAAAAAGCCCTGGCCCTGACTGTTTCACTGGAGAATTCTACCAAACTGTCAGAGAAGAGTTAACACCACTACTACTAAAGGTATTTCAGAGCAGAGAAAAGGATGGAATACTCCCAAACTCATCCATGAAGCCAGCATAACCCTGATACCAAAACCAGGTAAAGACACCACAAAAAAAGAAAATTACAGACCAATATACATCATGAACACAGATGCAAAAATCCTCAACAAAATTCTAGCCAATAGAATTCAACAACATATCAAAAAACATTTCACCATGACCAAGTGGGATTCATACCAGGTACGCAGGAATGGTTCAACATTAGAAAAACAATCAATGTAATCCATCACATAAATAAAACAAAAGACAAGAACCACATGATCTTATCAATTGATGCAGAAAAGGCATTTGAAAAAGTCCAACATCCATTCATGATAAAAACTCTCAGCAAAATAGGAATAGAAGGGAAATTCCTCAACATAATTAAGGGCATTTATACAAAGCCAACAGCCAACATCATCCTAAATGGAGACAGTCTGAAAGCATTCCCCTTGAGAACAGGAACCAGACAAGGATGCCCTTTATCACCACTCTTATTCAACACTGTGCTGGAGCTCCTAGCCACAACAATTAGGCTAGAAAAAGAAATAAAGGGCATCCAAATTGGTAAGGAAGAAGTCAAAGTATCTCTGTTTAAGGATGATATGATCTTATACACAGAAAACCCCAAAGAATCCACAAGAAAACTACTGGAAGTAATAGAAGATTTCAGCAAAGTATCAGAATACAAGACAAACATACAAAAATCAGTTGGATTCCTCTACACCAACAAAGAGAACTCCCAAGAGGAAATCACCAAATCAATACCATTTACAATAGCCCCCAAGAAGATAAAATATTTAGGAATAAATCTAACCAGAGATGTAAAAGACCTACACAATGAAAACTATAAGACATAACTGCAAGAAACCAAGAGAGACCTGCATAAGTGGAAAAACATATCTTGCTCATGGATACGAAGACTCAATATTGTGAAAATGTTAATTCTACCCAAAGCGATCTACAGATACAATGTAATTCCAATCCAAATTCCAACGGCATTTTTTAAGGAGATGGAGAAATAAATCACCAACTTCATATGGAAAGGGAAGAGGCTCTGGGTAAGTAAAGCATTACTGAAGAAGAAGAACAAAGTGGGAGGCCTCACACTACCTGATTTTAGAACCTATTATAACACCACAGTAGTCAAAGGGGCCTGGTACTGGTACAACAACAGATACATAGACCAATGGAACAGAATTGAGAATCTAGATGTAAATTCATCCTCCTATGAGCACCTGATATTTGAAAAAGGTCCAAAGTCCATTAATTGGGGGAAAAGACAGTCTCTTTAACAAATGGTGCTGGCATAACTGGATACCCATCTGCAAAAAACTGAAACAAGACCTACACCTCACAACATGCACAAAAACTAACTCAAAATAGATCAAAGACCTAAAATCGAAAATGATAAAGATCACGGAAGAAAAATTAGGGACAACGCTAGGCGTCCTAATAACATGGCATAAACAGAATACAAACCATAAGTAACAATGCACGAACACCAGAAGAGAAACTAGATAACTGGGAGCGCCTAAAAATCAAACACCTATGCTCATTAAAAGACTTCACCGAAAGAATAAAAAGTCAACTTACAGACTGGGAAAAAATTTTTGGCTATGACAAATCCAATCGGCATCTAACCTCTAAAATCTACAAGATACTGCAAAACCTCAACAATAAAAAGACAAACAACCCAATTAAAAAATGGGCAAAGGATATGAACAGGCTCTTCGCCAAAGAAGACATTTAGGCAGCTAGGAGACACATGAAGAAATGCTCATGATCATTAGCCATTAAAGAAATGCAGATGAAAACTAAAATGGGATATCATCTCACCCCAACAAGGCTAGCATTAATCCAAAAAACACAAAATGATAAATGCTGGAGAGACTGGAACACTTATACACTGTTGGTGGGAATGTAAAATAGTACAACCACTTTCGAAATCGATTTGGAGCTTCCTTAAAAAGCTAGAAATAGAAGTACCATACGATCCAGCAATCTTGCTCCTTGGAATATATCCTAGAGAAATAAGAGCTGTCACACGAGCAGATATATACATACCCATGTTCACTGCAGCACAGTTCACAATAGCAGAAAGATGGAAACAACCTAGGTACCCGTCAACGGATGAATGGATAAACAAATTATGGTATAGCCACACAATGGAATACTACGCAATGATACAGAACAACGATGAAGCTGTGAAACATAAAGTGGAGGAATCTGGAAGGCATTACGCTGAGTGAATTTAGTCAGTCACAGAAGGACAAATATTGTCTAAGATCACTATTATAAGAACTCAAGAAAAGGTTCAAACACAGAGGAAAATATTTTTGGATGGTTACGAGGGTGGTGAGGGCGAGTGAGGGTTATTCACTAACTACATAGTAGACAAGAATTATCTTAGGTAAAGGGAAGAACAACACACACTACAGTGGAAGTCAGCACAACTGGACTAAACCAAAGCTAAGAAGTTTCCTGAATACAATCAAACACTTCAAGGGACAGAGTAGCAGGGGTGGGAGTCTGGGGACCATGGTTTCAGGGGACTTCTAGGTCAACTGGAATAACAAATTTTATCAAGAAAATGTTCTGCAACCTACATTGGTGAGTGGCATCTGGGGTCTTAAAACTTGGGAGCAGCTATCTAAGATGCATCAATTGGTCCCAACCATCTGCAGTATAGGAAAATGAAGAACACCAAAGACACAAGGCAAGTAGTAGCCCAAGAGACAGAAAGTGCCACATAAACCAGAGACTTCATCAGCCTGAGACCAGAAGAACTTGATGGTGCCTGGCTACCACCAATGACCGCTCTGACAGGGAACACAACAGAGAGTCCCTGAGGGAGCAGGAGAAAGGTGGGGTGCAGAACTGAAATTCTAGTAAAAAGACCAGACTTAATGGTCTGACCGAGACTGGAGGGACTCTGGAAGTCATGGCCCCTGGACTCTCTGTTAACCCAGAACTAAAACCATTCCCAAAGCTAACTCTTCAGACAAAGAGCAGACTGGACTATAAGATATAAAATGATACTCGAGAAGAGAGTGCTTCTTAGCTCAATTAGATACATGAGACTAAATGGGCAGCTCCTGTCCGGAGGCGAGATGAGAAGGCAGGGAGAATCAGATGCTGGTTGAACGGACATGGGAAATCAGGGGTGGAAAGGAGGAATGTGCTGTCACAGTATAGGGAGAGCACCTAGGGTCATATAACAATGTGTGTATAAATTTTTGTATGAGAAACTAACTTGAATTGTAGACTTTCACTTAAAGCACAATAAAAAAAAAGTGCTTGTTACTTAAACAAGACAATATGAGATTAAACATATTATTGCTTTCTACACTGTAAACTGTCTTGTTTTGTAGCTTTCTACTATGATCAGAGTAATCTGTCTAGCTTTTGGGCCTCTGTCAGGCTTTGCCAGGATATACTAACACTAGGCTACTAGTTTGTATTCTAGGGAGAGAGTCAATCTCTTTTGGTTTTGATAAGATTGCAACAGGTTTCTTTTTTTTTTTTTTATTTTTTTTATTGTTGTGCTTTAAGTGAAAGTTTACAATTCAAGTTAGTCTCTTTTTTTAAATATTTTATTGTACTTCAGGTGAAGGCTTACAGAACAGATAGTTTCTCATGTAACAGTAACACACATGCTGTTTTATGACATTGGTTAACAACCCCACAACATTTTAACCCTCTAAATTCTCACCTTTTTTTTTTTTTTGGTGAAAATACACATAGCCAAAGATACACCATTTCAAAAATTTTTTTACATACACATTAAAGTGACATTGACTACGCTCTTCTAATTGTGCTGTTATTCTCACTTAAGATGAAGGCTTACAGGACAAAATAGTCTCCCATTTAACAGTTACTACAAATGTTGCTCTATGACAATGGTTAACAATCTCACAACACATCAACAATATCCTTACTCTACTTTGTGTTCCCTATCATCAGCTTCCTACTCCCCTTCTGCCTTCTGGGCCTTGTCACTGGACTCCTGTACCTCGTTACTCTCATGGTTTTACTGGGCTGTCCACTCCCAGGCTGAACAGTGAACCTCGAAGGTAACTTCACCACTGAGCTAAAAGGGTGTCTGGGGGCCATACTCTCAGGGTTTCTCCAGTCTCCTTTAGGCCAGTAAATCTGGTTTTTTTTTTTTTGTGAGTTAGAATTATGCTCTACATCCTTCTCCAGCTCTGTCCAGAACCCTCTGTTGTGATCCTGGTCAGAGCAGTCAGCAGTGGTAGCCGGGCACCATCTAGCTGTACTGGACTCAGTCCAGTGGAGGTCTTGGTAGCTGTGGACAATTAGTCCTTTGGACTAATCTTTTCGTTGTATCCTGTTCAAGTTAGTCTCTTATACAAAAATTTATATATACAGTGTTTTGTGACCCTAGTTGCTCTCCCTATACTGTGACAGCACACTTGCTTTCCACCTGGGATTTCGCATGTCCATTCAGCCAGCTCCTGACTCTCTCTCTCTGCCTTCTCATCATGCCTCTGGGCAGGAGCTGCCCATTTAGTTTCATGTATCTACTTGAGCTAAGAAGCACACTCTTCATGAGTATCATTTTATATCTTATAATCCAGTATAATCTTTTTCTGAAGAGTTGGCGTTGGGAATGGTTTTAGTTCTGGGTTAACAGACAGTCCAGAGGCCATGCTTTCTGGGGTCCCTTCAGTCTCAGTCAGACCATTAAGTCTGGTCTTCTTACTAGAATTTGAGTTCTGCACCTCACCTTTCTCCTGCTCCCTCAGGGACCCTCTGTTGTGTTCCCTATCAGGGCGGTCATTGGTGGTAGCTGGGCACCATCTAGTTCTTCTGGTCTGAGGTGCAACAGGTTTCTTGACAAGCAAAACAGAATGAAGGCAGCAAGCTAAGGTGGCGTACTTGGGGGAACAAGCTAGAAGGGGTCAGCTGGAGCTGGTGTGAAGCAGTTATGGCTGACAAGATGCACGGTGTGGCCAGGGGCCTGGCTGGGAAGGTAGATGGTGGTGGTCCTACAGCAAGCAGACTCACATCCTCTTTATCTATAAAGACTGGCTGAATGAATAATTATTATTCATTACACCTGTTGTCATCAAGTCAATTCTAACTCATAGTGACCCTATAGGACAGAGTAGAACTGCCCCATAGGGTTTCCAAGGCTGTAATCTTTACAGAAGCAGAATGCCATATCTTTCTCCCATGGAGCAGCTGGTGGGTTCAAGCCACTGACCTTTTGGTTATCAACTGAGTGCTTTAACCACTGTGCCTGCAGGGCTCCTTATTATTTATTATAGCACTTTTCAATTTATAAAGCATCTTCACATCTAACATCTCACTGGATTATCACAATGGTACTATGAGGTAAAACACTGGGTCACTAGCACCCTCTCTTTTAGAAAGATGAGAAAACTGAGATTCAGAGAGGTGAAAAGGATTGCCTAAAATAACAATAAAAGACACAGCTGGAATTTAAACTCAGATCTTCTGATTCCAAATGCTCACTCTATGCCCTGTATCACGCTGTCTCCCAGGTCATCACAGATGAAAAGCCTGAGAGTGAAAAGGAGAAAAAGTTGGCAGACTGCCTCACTGCACCCACCCCACACTAAGGACTTCTTTATCTCCAGTCCTAAATTACACTGGGCGGTTAGAAGCAGGCCACAGGCTATATAATTCAATTCTGATATGCAGTTAATAACACGAAAGCACAGACTTGGGATTGCAGTTCGCTTTCACTCATGATTTCAGTTGAGTAGGGAAATGCGGTCTATATACAAATCAGCACAGTTTAAGGTAGCATACATATGAGCTTACAAACTGGACAAACTCTAAGGCAGAATTTCTTAACCTTGCTGCTACAGACATTTTGGACAAGATAATTCTTTGTTGTGAAGGGGCTGTCTTATATACTGCAGGATGTTTAGTGGCACCCTTGGCCTCTACCCACTAGTTGCCAGTACCTTCCCCCACACCTGTGTGACAACCAAATGTCTCCAGATGTTGCCAAATGTCCTCTGGGGAGCAAAAGTGTCCCCAGTTGAGAACCACTGTTCTAAGGTTACAGAGGTTTAGGGCAAAGGTCAGTCAATGCAGGTTGTGGGTACTCAGAAAAAAGTTTCATAGAAGAGGTGGAATTTCAACTATGCCTTGAAGAATAGATAGATCAAATTACCGTAGGTGGGGACGGGAGAATAAAAGAAGGAATTCCAGGAAGGGAGGATAATTTAAACAAAACAAGGAGATGAGAAAACACAAGTTCTGTTAGAAAATGTTCCAGTTTGGCAAGAGCAGAGGGTCCCTGCTGGAAATAGAAGATAAGGCTAAAAATGCCAGCTGGCGCCAGGACATAGAAGGCTATTCATCAACTAATATTTACAATATTAGGAGATGGTCAACAATACAAAATATATCATATGAATGTTTAATAGCATACAAATCAAACCAGTGGTATTTTCATGTATTCCACCTACCCCAACACGAGGACAGAATGTACTTAAGAATCATGTCTTACATTGTATCTAGACTTTGGAACAGATACAGCAATGTGAAGTTCAGAATCAGAACAGAGGTGGGAGAAATAACTAAGGACTGAGATGGTCAGGAAGTTTTCCAAAAGAGGTGAGAATAAAGCTGGGCCTTGAACGGATATGTTTCGGATAGCTGGAAGGGAGGAGAGGACATTCCAAGTGAGGACATTAGGGTTGGGGAAGGGGAAAATGTACACATTATATCCAGAAGACACCAAGAACAACAATGTAGCTGGAAAAAAAGGTAAAGCTGCAGAAGTAGGCTGGGTAAGAAGTCAAAGCACTTGAATTAGACTTTACTGTGTGGACAAACACTGAAGGTTTCTCAGGAGCAGAATTACATAGCTTAACTTTTTGTTTAAAACTTGATCCTCTTGCTAGAAGTTATCTTAGCTGCACATTAGAAAGACCTGGGGAGCTTTGAAGAATATCAATACCCAATCCTCAACCTTAAAGATGCAATTTAATAGGGCTAGGGTGGGGTCTGGGTATTGTTCCTAAAGCTCTATGGGTGATTCTTATATGCAGCTAGGGTTGAGTACCACAGTACCATATATAGTAACACCCTCATCCTCAGATGAGAAAACACAGGCCCAGAAAATTTAAGTGATTTGCCTAAATTCACACAACCGCCTGGGTGTGGGGCTGGCACTAGCATCTGGATTCCTAGCCCAGGCTCTGAAAACTACCCCCAGAGTACTGGGCTAAATTCCATACTTCAGTCAATTATCTGATGACTTAGCTCTTAAGTTCTGCTAAGGTTAAAGCCTGAATTAATCTAATCATAAAACTATTGACTTAAGCATCCTCTCAAGTGTCTACGGTAATGGATGTTGGTTTCATTCCTGTCTCCTGGGGGCCCTCAGGAAAGTAAAGGGTCTCAGGAGACTCCCCAGAAAGCGAGATAAACAAGCCAAACCACCCAACTCCATGGAAGAAACAATGACTTTTTAAAATATAGCTCAGTGAGATTTTTCACTGCGTAAAGAAAAGCCGAGGTTCCTATTCACCAGAAGAAATACCTTCCAAGATGCTATCCCCAATATCTATATAAGCAAAGGTGGGGGAAAAAAGTCATCAAAGGCAGCTGCTGAGGCATGCTCAAAGATCCTCATTAAATAGGAAACACCCTTTCTTCAGCCCTGGATAAGGGCCATCCACACATCTTGTATTTCCTGAAAGGAAAAGTGGGTGGGAACACCGTGTACGTTAGGCCCACCTTCCTGTTGTGTTACTCCTGGATTCTGGCAGCAGACGGTAAGCGAAGTTTGCAGTGATTGCCAACCTGGGAATCTGAGCCTGGCCTACACAGTCATTCTATTCATCCAAAGTACTGGTACAGATAATCATTAGAACAAAGAAACTCCCATCTAGGGGCCTTATTAATCCCAGAGACCCATCAACCAGCCAAAGCTCTAACTAAAGTAACTCTAGAAGCAGAAACATTACCCTCTGCCTTCCACTCCTCAGGGATGTGGCTCAGGAAACTAGGAAAGCTACTGCTAGCAAGGCCCTGGTAAGTACTATTGGGATGGGCTCTGGTACCAGCCAGTTAATAAGCCATGAGTCCCTGAAAACAACTTGTTCTTTAAGACAGGCTGAATGGAGGTAAAGGAGAAACAAGAGCCTTAAAATGCAGTACCTAATACTTGTACTAGCCAAATTTATTAAGCATTTACTCAATGACAGGACCATGATAAATACTTTATCTACTCATTATTTCATCTAATTTTCCAACACACGTATAAAATAAGTACTATTATCCTCCTCATTTTACAGGTGAAGAAACTGAGGCTTAGAGAGGTTTTGTAATCTGCTGAAGGTCATGCAACTACCAAGGATTTGAACGCGAGTAGTCTGCATCCTAGGCTTCAGCAAGCCTCTATAAACAACTTTTCCCTCTTGATACCAACTGATCAGTGGTTCATCTACTTATTTTCTCAGGTGTGGCTACTGGACTTAAAAATTAAAGAATTTTGAAAATTGCAAAGCCCTATATGAAGTTTAGATATTATTGTGTTTTTAATTAATAGGAGAGATCTTATCTGGGGGATTTGAAAAGCAATCTACCCTGTGGACTATCTGATCACCTAAAATGTAATTTTAGTCAACAATCCTGGTTAAAACATGTCCAAAACAATGGTTTAAAAGAAGTAATATCTTCAAAAGTTGGAGAATGGCAGAAGGGGTCCTGCCTCCAGAGACTGCAGGGATAAAGAGATAATAGCCTGGTTCTTGTCTTCCTTCTCTGCCAAGTACTATGGTTGCATGTACAATGACTTCAGAGCTAAGATTTCATGATTTTGAAAAGCATTAAACTTTTATCAATGAGTTGAAAGTTCAAACTTATAAGGATAAAATTATCATTTTTAATAACTGTGTCTGTTTTGAAAGCAAATGGTATTTTTGGACCAATTACCACATGACAACTACCAATTAAAGAAAAAAGCTGACAGAACTGCTAATCTTAAATTATCATTAGAGATGGGAAGCAACTTCATATTGTTTTTATGAACTACATACAATTTTCCTTACCCTTCCTTGGGCTTAAGAGTTTTTAGGCCATGACACTTGAAGTTCCCAAAAAATGATAGCTATTATTCCAAAACTTGAAACAGTATCATCTTTTAAAAGATACTGTAAAACTTAACAAAAAAAAAAAAAAAACAACTTAAAACAATAAGTAAAAAGTCCAATATGAAGAGTGGCTACATCTAAAGTTTATACTTGGATCAAGTGAGAAATCCAAACTGTAGACTGTGGGCATTTCTAGGTGGTACGGGGATTATGGTCAAATGATATAGCCAAAGTCTGGGGGGAAGCCACCTCTCTACTTAGGAAATTAATATTGAATTAATATCAAATTTAATATTTCCTATATTAAACCTTTGAGGAAGATAAAAATAGCACCTCCACACAAAAAGCTGAGGAGAACTCCAGCTCCTCCATTCTTTGCCAAGTTTAATAGCACAGCCTGTTTGGTGCTGTGATTAGTGTTTATATAGAATTCAACTCAGAATGCAAAGAAGTCATATTTCCTCCAAAGTACACACAATTTGGCCATCAACAATAAGTATTTATTTAGGACTGATAATCTGTCAAACTCTGTCAGGCATGGCGGGGGACATCACAGAATTTTTAAACAACAAGATTTTTCCTCTCACTGAAAAGATCAGATCAGAAAACATAATTTGTTGTTGTTGTTAGTTGCCCTCGAGTCAGCTGTGACTCCTATGTAAAAAAAGAATGAAAAGTTACCCAGTCCTATGCAATCTTCATAATTGTCGGTGTGTTTTAGTCCATTGTTGTGGCTATTATGTTTATTCATTTCACTGAAGGTTTCCTTGTTTTCACTGATCCTCTACAAAACAGGATATCCTCTTCTAGCTACTGGATAATACCATCCTGTTACTGATTAATAGTGCTCCCAAAAATATCCGTTGAATTCCTGGTCCTTAAACTTGTGGATGTGATGCTGTTGGAAAAAGGCTTTTTCTTTGTTATGCTAATGAGGCCATACCAGTGTAGAGTAGATCATACACCTAATCACTTCTGAGTTATAAAAAGACCAGAATAGACACAGAGGCACACACAGCATGGAGACAGATGCTAAAAAACACCAAGGAACGCTGGCAGACACCAGAAACTGAGAGAGCCATACAGAATGAATCAATATGGCTGAGACTCTGATTTGGACTTCTGACCTCCACAACTGTGAGAAAATAAACTTGTTATTTAAAGTCACTCATTTGTGGTATTTGTGTCACAGCAAGCACTAAGTAATTGAAACATATTCCATTTTTGTACAGCATTTAAAACATTCTATATCTCACTTAATGTCACATTAATGAGAACAATTAATGGCAAAATTATATAGTAATCATTATAAATAAAATAGAACCAGCACTGTGATTAGAAAAAAAAAAATTTCATTTACCAAAGCCCTGAAACCTGAGTCAACCTAGGTAAGTTTCTGTGTGCTATTTTCGAGGTGGGAGGCTTTCAGAATAAATAACTTGACACCCAGTTCTGTAGTAAACCTAAAATGTTACTAACCTTTAGACATAAAAGTCCTCCTTGATGAACCCCTTTCTTTCATTAGCCCTATTCAGTGATGCTTGTCAATTTTTCTTCCAGAATCTCCCATTGAGCCCTTCCATTTCTTTCCAACTGTCCTCACTTCTTGCCTAGATTTGCTCATTCATTCATCATGATTTACTGAGTGCCTAGGGTTGCTATGAGTCAGAATCGACTCAACGGCAATGGGTTTGGCTTTAGTTATTATCTATCTGCCAAACACAGAGCTAGACCCTGGTCCCTTCTCTTAGGAAGCTAAAATGATACTAGGTAGAGTTGTTATCTGCCCATCTCGATCTCCGAGATTACAAATTTTTGCAAAGACTTTGTATTTCCAGAACCTAGCAAGATCTGGCATATAGCAGACACTAAAAGTGTTTGTTGTATGACACTAGATTGCTTTAACAAGCTCTTTTTTTAATTCATAAATATTTAAGTATGTATCCTCAAAAAGATAAGGGCTTTTTTTTTTTTTTTTAAATACAAAAGCAACATGTGTGCAATGCAAAAATACAGAAAGGTATTAAGTAAAAAGAGAACTTCCGAACCAACCAAATTCCACTCCCCAGAAGTGACTACTGTCAGTTTGGTGTGTATCTTTCCAGAACTTTTCTGTTAGTAGACAACAACAACAACATACACACATATAGAGTTTTTTGGAACAACTTCTTAGAGAGTTTCTGCCTCTGTCTTATCAACCATCTAATCCAGTCGTTCTCAGAGTGTGGTCCCTGGACCAGCAGCATCAGCATCACCTGGGACTTGGTAGAAATGCAAATTCTTGGGGCCCATCCCAGATCTACAGAATCAGAAATTCTGCAGCTGCGACCCAGCAATCTGGGTTTTAGCAAGCCCTCCAGTTATTCTGATGCACACTCAAGTCTGAAAACCACTGATCTAATCCAACGAAGCCACCCTGGTCAAGATAGCTTTTTTTTTTTTTTTTTTTACTGCCCCCTGAACATGTCAGGTGCTGATATCTTGGCTCAGTTTTATCATCTATGCTTTACAATGTTTTCCTTGTCCTTTTGATTAATTCTGACCCTACCAATTTGTCAAAGCCCAGAAAGTCTTAACTTTTCCTCAAAGTGCTCTGTCACTATCACAGCTCATATTGATCTTTCTTGTCCTTCTCCAACTCCTATGACCCATTTAGTCTCACAGAATTAACAGTTAACACAATTAACAAATAGTTATATGCTGTTTCATAGCATTTAATATTAGAGAACAATTCTTTACTCTTCCTCAATAGACCATAAATTCCGAGGACATGAACCATATTTTTTTTAATCTATTCTCCCAATCCTGTTCTAAGCACCAAAACCAAACCCGCTGCCACTGAGTTGATTCCAACTCATAGTGACCCTACAGGACAGAGTAGAACTGCCCTATAGGGTTTCCAAGGAGTGCCTGGTGGATTTGAACTGCCGACCTTTTGGTTAGCAGCTTTAGCTCTTAAGCACTATGCCACCAGGGCTCCAAAGGGAGGTACAGCCAAGGGAAATTGAAGGGCAAGGAGGAAGAAAAGAAGGGCAGCAGGAAAACCTCATCCTTAAAGTAATGAAAAGGATCTGTGGAAACTCACCGGTCTTTACCACGAACCTACTATGAGCCAAGGAGCCCCGGCAGCACAAATGGTTAAATGCCTGGCTACTAACCGACAGGCTGGCCGTTTGAACCTACCCAGCAACTCCGAGGGAGAAAGATCCAGTGATCTGCTTCCATAAAGATTACAGCCAAGAAAACCCTACACAGGGCAGTTCTACTGCCACGTGGGGTTGCTATGAGTCAGCATTGACTTGAAGGCACCGAACAACAGGCACGTGGGACTAACAGTCTTTACCCTGTTGTTTGTGTGTGTGTTTAAATACGTGATTCTTAGAGAACCAAACCCGTCAAGTCGATTCCGACTCATAGTCATCCTATAGGACAGTGTAGAACTGCCCAATAGGGTTTCCAAGGAGTGGCTGGTGGATTCGAACTACTGACTTTTTGGTTAGCAGCCAAGCTCTTAACCCCTGCGCCACCAGGGCTCCTCTTAAAGAGAACAAATCCTGATAAACCCGACAAATGCTAAAACAGAGGAATAAAGTGTCCCACACAAGTAAGAATTATTAATTCTAATTGGGAAAATCAAGCAGGGAAGTCTTCACAGAGAAGGTGGTGATTTAGTGGAGCATTTGAAATACGAGGAGAATTTGCTAAGGGAGAAGACTTGAGCACGTTAGTGTTGAAAAAAAGAATGTTTGAGCTAGTTATTTTGGGGAGAAAACATTCATATATTTTTACAGCAGTTCATTTGGGACTTTAAATCATGGGAGGCTTCTTAAATTCAACACTTCTTCGTCAATGTTCTTTCTCCTTTTACTTAAATACTGAAATGTTCAAACCTAGTGTTGAAGCAGTGCCAGAAAGCTCCAGAATAAGGTGAGTGCTAGCCAAATCTGCTCTGTCACCTCCAAGTCCAGCCAGCCCAACTAGCCCAGTACTGTTCTCCTGGCAGCCACAAAAAGAAGGCTAATTATATCCTCTGTGGGGCCAGACTTGGTGGGGGGTAGAATCTGGATGCAGGCAGACTACTCTTACTAAGCCCTGTTCTGCCAGTAAGCCACCAAGAAGAGCTTCCTTGTCTCCTAAATTGAGGCTCATACTCTACCTGTGACAGGGAGGCCAGCTCTGCAGGAAAAAGGCTGCATGAAAAGGAAGGATGTTAACAGTGGATTGAGGATAGCTGAGGTATTAAGATAATCAATGAAACGCTTAGCAAGATCCCTGGCACACAGCAAGCATTTGATAAACGTTAGCTCTTATTATCATTCCTACTACTGTTATCACAGTAACGCCTCAAGTGGACTCTAACAACAGAAAATACTGTTTTCACAGCCCACTTTTATGACGTTTGAGAAGCAACTCCAGAGATGACAAGCATGAGTTATTTCAGATTTTTTAAAAGGTACAAGATCAAAGTCCAACTACACTGGCCTGAAGATCCTGCATTCGAGGGCTGACTCTGTCACTTATCAGTCGCGTGACCTTGGGCACGGCACTTCACCTCTCTGTGCCTCAGTTTCCTCAATTGTTAAGTGTGGCTAAGAAGCCCTCTTGCAGGGCTGCTGTGGGGCCCCGCCAGAGGGTGTTCTTTGCTGCTCCGGAACTACAAGGGTGCAAAGCCAGCTCACGGCCCATCTTCCAAGACCCCTGGCTCCGGGGCAGGCGGAGTGGATGAATGCCCGGTCCCTAGGCCCACCGAGCTCCGCCGCGTGCAGGGCAGGCGCGGGAAACAAGAGGCTCCTGCGGTGGGTCCCTGCGACCTCGGGTGCCGGGCGCCGGAAGGGTCGACCCCCACCTCCCGCACGCTATAGACGGCGGGTTCAGCGCGGAACCCCTGAGCCCTGGCAAGGGGAACGGCCGCGGCCGGGCTGACCGGGGTCCGGCGGGCGAGGTGGAATGCGCTGGGGATACCCGGAGGCCGGCAGCACGGGCCCCCGAGCACTGCTGCGCCGCGGAGATGAAGTGCGGAGCGAGAAGGGGAACGAAGCCCCCGCATGCAGCGCCGCGCGCCCCCCGCGGGCCGGGCTGAGGCGCTCACTCACCTGAGGCACCGGCAACCGCCGTCAGTGCAGCAGCAGCAGCCACAGCTGGGGGTGGGGGGACTTGGCGGGGAGGTGCTGCAGCCGCGCAGGCGCACTGAGGATGTCGGAGCCGCGCAGGCGTGCTGCGCCGTCCCGCCTCGGAAACTACCGAGAAAATGGTGGCCGATCAGGGAGGGACCCTCGGCGCCATTTTGGATGTAGTTTTTCTTGTTGCGGAGCCGCCAGAGAAGAATCACAAACTAGAGCTGCCGGGAGGGGGCATTGAGTGCCCGACGACTTCTTCCCCTTTCCCCGAGTCACGTTCTTAAGAATCCTCTAAGAACCCTTCAAGGCATGGCATCCTCTTCTTACATACGCCCAGAGAGGGCCAGTGATACACCCAAGGTCACACAGTGTTACAACGGCGTCCGGCGTGTTGAAACTAATTAATAAATTTTTAGTGAATGAATACAACTAGAACCCAAGACTCAGGTCTCCTAATTCCCAGTTCTCCATTAAAACATCTATTACAGCTGCCAGCCACACTATCTACTTTATTAAGAGTGCAACATAAATTTTTTTTTCCCCAGAATGCACACATTAAGCTTAAACAATTTAAATAATACCAAAATGCACAGAACATAACTTCTAAAGAATTTTTTAGTTAGCCTAGTAGTTCTTTAATATTAAGTACTACTGATTAAGAAGCTCTGGTGGCGCAGCAGAACCCTGATGGCACAATGGTTAAGAGCTACCGCTCAGCACTTGGAATCCACCAGCCGCTCCTTGGAAACCCTATGGGGCAGTTATACTCTGCCCTATAGAGTCGCTGTGAGCTGGAATCACTGGACAGCAAAGGAGTTGGTTATTTTTTGGTAGTGCAGTGGTTAAGAGCACTGGCCGCTAACCAAAAGGTCATCAGTTCAAATCCACCAGCCACTCTTTGGAAACACTATGGAGCAGTTCTACTCTGTCCTATAGGGTAGCTATGAGTTGGAATCCACTGACCGCCAAGGGCGGGGAGGGAGGGCGGGGGGACATTTATTACTGATGAAAAGGTATTCTCTTAACTATAGCAGGGCAAATGGAACAAATATTACCAAACATCTATAAGGCAGCAACTGTATAAAATAGTATTTTATTGTGTTTTCAGTGACAGTTTACACAGCAAATTAGGCTCCCGTTTAACAATTACTACACAAATTGTTCACGGACATTGGTTACATTTTCCACATTAATTCCTGTCTTGGTCATCTAGTGCTGCTACAACAGAAATACCACGAGTGGATGGCTTTAACAGAGAAATTTATTTCTTCAGAGTAAAGTAAGCTAACAATCCAAATTCAGGGCGTCAGCTCCAGGGAAAGGCTTTCTGTCAGCCTTCTCATCAATTTTCCCCTGGACTAGGAGCTTCTCCACACAGGGACCCCGGGTCCAAAGGACACGCTCTGTTCCTGGCACTGCTTTCTTGGTGGTATAAGGTCCCCAATACTCTGCTTTCTTCCCTTTCATCTCTTGTAAGGTAAAAGGTGGTGCACGCCACACTCCAGGCAAACTCCCTTTACATTGGATCAGGGACATGACCTGGGTAGGGGGGTGTTACAATCCTACCCTAATCGTCTTTAACATAAAATTACAATCACAAAATGGAGGCCAACCACACAATTCTGGGAATTATGGCCCAGTCAAATTGGTATACACATTTTTGGGGGGACGTAAGTCAAACCATGACAATTCCACTCTGGATTTTTGCTTCCAGTAATCCAGTTTCCCCGTCCCCTTATCCTTTCATTTTTGCTTTAGAGTAATTGTTACCATTTTGTCTCATATAGGTGATTTTTCAAAGGTGTGCAGAACTCACTGGTAAAATTCTTTATTTTATGAGCCAATCTCTTATTTTGCCAAAAGGTGACCTCACGAGGTAGCTTTGGTTCTAGGTTTATGAAGTATCTCAGGTTGATAGTCTCAGAGAGTCCTCCAGTCTCACCCAGTTCAGTAAGTCTGGACTTTTTGAGAATTTGAGTTCTGTTCCACATTTTTCTCCCCTTTTATCAGGATCCATCTACTGTGGCCCTGATCAGAATGGTCCTTAGTGGTAGACGGGCACCATCTAGTTCTTCTGGTCTCAAGACAGATGTGTTATTCATCTTTGTAGATTCAGCCTCAATCACAATTCCTGAACCGAATTTGGGAAGAGGGAAAAACTAACATTAATTGAGCACAGCCCCTTATTACATGATTTAGGTTCATTCATTAACAAATATTTACTGAGTGCCAAACTGGTTCTGATTCACCCTCCACTATCTGTAGGTTGTTGGTTAGGTTATTAAGCCTTTCCATGCCTGAGTTTCTCATCTATCAGGAGAAAAAAACAGAATTTATCTCATAAGGTTGTAGTAAGAATAACAGTATGCATGTAAAACATTTAGAGCTTAATAAGTGTTGTTATTTCTCTATGCTTTATCCTGCTTAGCTGTCGAAGACACGAAAACACACTTCTCCTTGAGCTTGAATAAATTTTTATAATTCAGTACGATATAAATAAAATGGAGAAAGGTACAACCACCTTTGGAGAGAGATAATCAATCCTCATTTTACAGATGAGGAAACTGAGAATAAGAGATGAAGATTCATTCTAAAATCTACACGCATTCCATTATACCACTGTTTCCAAGAGTACGCTATTAACACTACTCCTTTGATTCTTAAATGTTGGCTTTTCTTGGGGCTTTTTCTTGTACTATTCTCTGGACAATCTCATTCATCCCCAAGGCTTCAATAACTAGACATTCGTAATTCCAAAATTTTTATCTCTAGTCCAGATTTTTCTACCCAGCTTTCCACCTGTATATCCAAGTCTACTTGACTTCTAAACTGAACTACTGGCATTTACATCTTGATTTGTTTATCATCCATTCAGTTGCTCAAGTCTTAAACACCCTTCCCTACTCCCCATCATATTGATACCACTGTTCTAAACTTATTACTGTATTATTTAATCTAATCCTTATAACATCCTTGTGATATAGGTTCTAACATTCTCCCAGTTTTATAGGTTTAAGAGGTAACTTTTCTTGGTCAATTAGTCAACGGCAGAGCTAGGCTTTTAACAAATAGATTACATGTCTACTACGTTCCAGGCACAATGAGCAATACAGGCAGTCCTCATTCATGTACTGCCAACACTTAGCATAAACCATCATTTCTCAGGCAGACTACTATATAGTCTTAACTGGTCTCCCACATCCATATCTTGCTTGCTTCAATCTATTCTTCACACCGTGACTAGAATGATCTTTTAAAAAATAAAGTTCTGATCATATCTCTCTTCCTCTTAAAATCTTCTAACGATGTCTTGATTTGTCTTTGTCTCAGGTCACTCTTCCACTGGTGCTCTGCACTCCTGCTTTGCTTGTGTTTTTTGTGACCCAGAATGTTCCGCTCTCCCTCTCTCCTAAGGTCTTTGAAAATTCTGCAACTTTTGCCTGAAATACTTGCCCCATCTAGCTCCTTCATCCTTCCCAAATCAGCTAAAACATCATTTCTAGAGTTTTCTCTTCTTGTTCCCTGAGTTCCCACTAGACTATGAGCTCCATGAGGGGAGGTCCCATATATGTTTTTGTTCTTTGATCTCTCTCCAGTTCCTAAAGCTGTACCTGTAACAGGGTCTCAGTAAATATATGAATGAAGCACCTTGAGTGCCTTGTTACAGAAAAGCTGCCTAAGGTCACTGACAAGATCCAGAGCAACATGTGGTAGGCAGTTTTGTAGATGAATAAGGAATGAATGTAGGTTCGTTGCATACTGCCTGAGGTCTTAAAGCTTGCAAGCAGCCATCCAAGACACAACAACTGGTCTCTTTTCGCCTGGAACAGAGGAAGAAGGAGAGTAAGCAACAGGAGGAGGATATGGAATAATGTGGTGAATTGCCTCCATGAAAAACTGCCTCCTTTGCTTTGAGACCAGAGATACTGGATGGTGCCCAGCTACCATCAGTAAACATTTTGATCAAAGATTCCATAGAAGAATTCTGATCAAAAAGGGGAAAATACAGAACAGAATTTCAAATTTTCATGGACCCCAGACACCATGGAGCCATAATGGTTGGACGAACCCCTGAAACTATTGCCCTGAGATAATCTTTAAACCTTAAACCAATAATATGCCCTGAAGTCTTCTTAAAACCAAACAATAGTTTAGCTTAACTAGTAAAAAAAAGTCTGCCTCGAGCATTATGCTCTTTTAAGAACTATCTATATGGGATCAAATTGACAACAGCAACTTGAAAGATTAGACAGGAATCTTAGGGACAGTGAATTTATGTTAAATGGGGGAGGAACAGCTCAGAAAAGGAGGGTGAGAATGGTTACACAACTTGAAGAATTTAATCAATGTCACTAGATGGTAAATGTAGAAACTGTTGAACTGATGTTATGTTTTGCTGTGTATATTCTCAACTACAACGCAACAAAATAAAAGGGAAAAAAAAAATGAATGTAGGTCAAAGAAAGGAGACATCATCTTTCACAAATTGGTGCTTGGACCAAGGTTTAAGACTTAAGATTACAACTGGGTATTTTAAATGAAATGAGTTCTATCCCACCAAGGGGATCAGAGAATAAGAAACATTAACAATAAATTAGTTGGTGTTTTATTGGTAATTAATGCTGAGGACTATCTGCACACTACTGTTTACTTCAGCATCTTGGCAGAGAATTCTACCTTCTGCTAAATCATCCTTGTCACTTACTTTTTTATGCACTCAAAATATTCACAAAGAAAACAGCAAGCTTTTTAATTATATGCAATTTTAGAATGCAAACTATTAACAAGCATAGACAACAATCAAAAAGAGAACTTAGCCCCTTCATGTCACTACAGACATCAGGGCAGACAGAGTGATATTTCCTTCAATTTGGACACCTTGTGAAGTGATATACACATCCCAATGACATAAATAACGCTCAAAACTCTTCTACCTAAAATCATCTTCAGAGCCACACAAGAAAACTGGTCTCCTGCCTTTACAAGCAGAACCCAATCTGGCCCCAAAAATGTTTCACGGGACTTGGTCTCAAATGACTGGACTGTTTCAAAAACTGTAAAACATCTTCAGAGGTTGACGATTTCTGACCACTGGTCTGAATGCACCACTGGTTCTGAAGGTCATTCTAAAAAAGAAGTTTCAAGCATTTTGTACATTAATGGAAAAAGCGTCTATGCTTCCATGGAAACTACTACCTTTGAGGGTAACGACGTTCTCCTGGATGCATAAATTCTGGCACTCTTAGAAAAAAATCAAAGTGCTTTACAGTCACTTAGTCACCTTCAAAGGCAAAAGAGCCGCCAGACTATCAGAGATCACCAACTCAGAATGCCAGGCAGTCACCTTGTGCTGGGACACTCTTCCCATTCCTCTCATCTTGAGTGCTTATGGCAGAAAAGCTGCATAAAGTCACTGACAAGATCCAGAGCAATGTGTGGTAGGCGGATTTCGTAGCCGAAGCTTGAGCAGTTTTCGAGCTGGTGAGGGATCTATTTGTTGCATGCTTCTCTTCCCTGCAGAGGAAGGGAGCCAAAAAATAAAATTTCAACTGAATTCATATAACATTTATTGAAAACTTACTGTGTGGTCACGTGCCAGACAGTGAAGTACACAACAATGACAAATAAGAGAATCTCTGCCCTCAAGGAGATGGCAGCCTGGTAGGAAAGCCAGTCGCAACTATAATAGATACAACAGGTTGCGATAAATAAGAAAATTCAGGTGTGTACAGCAATTAATTTAGGTTAGGAAAAGCTACAGAGAAGTAATGTCATTGTCATTTGAGTCTTGAAAAATAAAAAGAAAAAAGGCAACAGATATTTCTTAAGACCTGGATTTACCAAAACAACACAGTTCATGGGCATTTAATTATCAGCCCAGCGTGCTTCTGTGAAATTTGTATCTGGAAATTTCCCATCGACTATGAGTATCTACAACATACTAGTTATTATGTGCGTGTGTCGGGGGGAGGGATCGCCTGATACAGTCGTTACCCTCTGGACCATATGCTTTGAAGACCAGTTTGTGTCTGAAGAGCTGGCTACCGGACATGTAACAGCCCCATGCTATCATTTCCTAAAGAGGCATGCTTACCAAGCTGTACTGACACCTTCTGGAGACACTCGGTACTTTCATCCATAAAGGCATGCAGCTGCTTCACTGATCCTTGCAGTTCATCCATCTGCAGACAACAGATAGTTGTGAGCTGTAAGGGGTCACTGGCTTCTTTGATGTTTCTCAAACACGCCAGGCAAGCTCCTGCCTCGAGAGCTTTCTGTTTGCTATTCTTTCAAATTGGAATGCTTATGCCCAACATTTTCTGCTTGCTCCTCCAGATCCACACTCTACTCTTCTCCATCTCCAGATCCATATGACCTCTAACAACAGGACCCCAAGTCCTCTGGCTTCTGGTTGGCTTTGGTCAACAAGGAGCCCAAATAGGAGGGAACTGAACAAAGTCAGGGTATTTGTTATCCAGGATTGCTCCTGGAAGGGTCATTTTGAGTTGGCTCTGTCCCCCAACCGAAAGTCATCGTTCTCTCAAAGCAGCTGACTATGTGACTTTCTCCCTCCAGGTGCCACTGTAACTGCTCTCCCAGTTGTTCCTTTGGGTCCAGAGGTAGTAAAAGCTCAGCTGCTTCTAAGTCACAAATTACTTCACAAATTCTTGTAGCTTCCCAACACTCACATTTTATACATTAAAAAAAAAAGTTGCCGTCGAGTTGATTCAGACTCATGGCAGCCCCATGGGTGCAGAGTTAGAACTGTGGTGCACAGGGTTTTCATGGCTGTGAACTTTCGGAAGCAGATCACCAGGCCTTCTCTTTCGAGGTCCCTATGGGTGGATTCGAACCACCAACCTTTCGGTTAATAGCTAAGAGCTTAAACATTTGCAAAACACAGGGCACACTTTTATACATAGTCCCTCATAAATAAACTCTCCTCGATTTATCCTATTTCAAGTGCCATCTGCTTCCTGTTGATACTTAGACTGACACAACACTACTGCCCCAAATGTCCTTATGGCTCACTCCCTCATTTCTTTCAAGTCTGTTAAAATGTCACCTTAGAGAGGCCTTCAGTAACTATAAAATAGCAATCTGACGGTCTCCCTGTACTCTCTACTTCCCTTACCCTGCTTTATTAGTACTTACCACCATATGTTCACTTGTTATTTTTTATTGTCTTTTCATATTTCCCCCAGGATGACAAAGTAGTAAAGCTAAATAATTCAACCAAATAAATATAAGCCAACTCACCACCAACTCCATACAGTCAAAGACCTTTTCTTGGTTCTGTAATATTTTCTGGTAGTCTGGTTTTGTATTTAGAACTTCACTCTGGGAAGACCCAAGATATGTTGTAGGTTCCACTTCAACTTCAATAATTCTGCCTTCAGCTGACCTTTTAAAAACAAAACAAAGAGCTATCAAGGAATTTATAATCATTTTCTGGGGAAGGCAGACCAAAGACTATCTTGGCAAACACCTCCTATAAGGTTTTATTAATTTGAATCAATATTCTTTCATTCTACTGTAGGTATACCAACTCCCTGCTGTCAAGTCGATTCCAACACATAGCGACCCTAGAAGACAGAGTAGAACTGCCCCACAGGGTTTCCAAGGAAAGGCTGGTGGATTCGAATTACCCATCTTTTGGTTAGCAGCTGAGCTCCTAACCACTGCACCACCCGGGCTCCACTGTAAGTACAGGCTCTCTTATTAATAAAAGGTTCTGAAATGATTGGCCAGCATTAATGTTTTTACACCATTGGACTCCAGGAAATCCTGGTCACTTGAAATTCAGACCAGATGACTCCACCTAACAGTATGGTCCTTGTACAAAAAAGACTTTATTTGGGGTAAAATGAAGCCAAGGCTTGATATCTTGAAGTCAGTGTCTATAATCTTTAATGAAAAAATAAAGCTGGCTAACATAACATTCAATGATGAAAAGACTAAGAGCTTTCCTCTTAAGAGCAGGAATAAGACAAGGAAGCCCACTCTCACTATAGCTATTCAATACCATACTGGAAGTCTGTCTTAGTTATCTAGTACTGCTGTAACAGAAATATCACAAGTGGATGGCTTTAGCAAAGAGAAATTTATTCTCTCACAGTCTAGGAGGCTAGAAGTCTGAATTCAGGGTGCCAGCTCTAGGGAAAAACTTTCTGTCGGCTCTGAGGGAAGGTCCTTGTCATCAATCTTCCCCTGGACTAGGAGCTTCTCACGCAGGGACCCCAGGTCCAGAGGACATGGTCGCCTCCTGGTTCTTCATTCTTGGTGGTAGGAGGTCCCTCTCCTGGCTGCTCGATTTTCTCTTTTATATCTCCAAAGAGACTGACTCCAAATACAACCTAATTATCTTAGTCATCTAGTACTGCTATTACAGAAATACCCCAACTGGATGGCTTTAACAAAGAAAAGTTTATTTCTTCGTAGTAAAGTAGGCTAAAAGTCCAAATTCAGGGCATCAGCTCCAGGGGAAGGTTTTCTCTCTCTGTTGGCCTTCTCATCAATGTTCCCCCAGACTAGGAGCTTCTCTCTACGGAGACCCTGGATTCAAAGGACGCACTCTGCTCCTAGCATGGCTTTCTTGGTGATATGAGGTCCCCAACTCTCTGCTCACTTCCGTTTCCTTTTTCTCTTAAGAGATAAAACGTTATGCGGGCCACACACCAGGGAAACTCCCTTTACATAAGATCAGGGATGTGACTTGGGTATGGCTGTTACAATCCCACCCTAATCCTCTTTAACATAAAATTACAATCACAAAATGGAGGACAACCACACAAAACTGGAAATCATGGCCCAGCCAAACTGATACAGACATTTGTTTTGGGGGGGACATAATTTTTTTTTTTTTTAATTGTTGTGCTTTAAGTGAAAAGTTTACAATTCAAGTTAGTCTCTCATACAAAACTTTATACATGCATTGTTATGTGACCCTTGTTGCTCTCCCTATACTGTGACAGCACACTCCTCCTTTCTTCCCCAGATTTCCCATGTCCATTCAACCAGCTCCTGACCCTCTCTGCCTTCTCATCTCACCTCTGGACAGGAGCTGCCTATTTAGTCTCATGTATCTACTTGAGCTAAAAAGCACACTCTTCATGAGTATCATTTTATGTCCCATAGTCAAGTCTAATCTTTGTCTGAAGAGTTGGCCTCAGGAATGGTTTTGGTTTTGGGCTGACAGAGAGTCTGGGGGCCATGTATTCCAGGGTCCCTCCAGTCTCAATCAAACCATCAAGTCTGGTCTTTTTAATAGAATTTGAGTTCGAGTTCTGCACCCGTCTTTTCTCCTGCTCATCAGGGACTCTCTGTTGTGTTCCCAGTCAGGACAGTCTTTGGTGGTAGCCGGGCACCACCTACTTCTTCTGGTCTCAGGCTGATGACGTCTCTGGTTTACGTGGCCCTTTCTGTCTCTTAGGCTAATACTTTCCTCGTGTCTATGGTGTTCTTCATTCTCCTTTACGCCAGGTGGGCTGGGACCAATTGATGCATCTTAGATGGCTGCTCACCGCTAGCTTTTAAGACCCCAGATGCCACTCACCAAAGTGGGATGCAGAACATTTTCCTAATAAACTTTGTTATGCCAATTGACCTAGATACATAATTTAATCCATGACAGTAACCTTGTAGATTGAGTCCTGTCTCATTAATATAACTGCGTCTAATCCTGCCTCATTAACCTCTATGATTTAGGATTTACAACACATAGGGTAATCATATCAGATTACAAAAAGGTGGACATACACACAATACTAGGAATCACAGCCTAGCCAAGTTGACTCAAATTTTTGGGGGACACAATTCGATCCATGACGAAGTCCTAGACAGGGCACTTTGAAAGAAAAAGAAATAAAGATATCCAAATCGGGAAGGAAGAGGTAAAACTAGCCCTTTTCACAGATGACATGATCCTATACACAGAAAACCACAAAGAATCCACAAGAAAGCTACTAGAGTTAATATATAAATTCAGCAAAGTTGCAGGGTATAAACACACAAAAATCAGGTGGGTTTCTATACGCCAGCAATGAGCAATCTGAAAAAGAAACTAAGAAAACAATTCTATTTACAAAAGAATCTAAAATAAAATACCTAGGAATAAATCTAACCAGGGAGGTGAAAGACTTGTACACTAAAACTATACAACATTGCTGAAAGAAACTAAAGAAGACCTAAATAAACGGAGGGACATTCTGTGTTAATAGACTGGAAGACTTAATATTGAAACATCAATACTACCCAAAACAATCTGATGCAATCCAATCCCTATCAAACTTCCAACAGCCTTCTTTGCAAAAACGGAAACTACAATCAACAAATTTATACGGAATTGCAAGAGGCCCCAGATAATCAAACCAACCTTGAAAAAGAAGAAGAAAGTAGGTCTCATACCTCTCGATTCAAAATGTACTTACACAGCTACAGTAATAAAAACAGTCTGGTACTGGTATAATGATGGACATACAGGCCAATGGAATAGAACAGAGTAAAGAAATAAACCCATATATCTATGGTCAACTGATTTTCGACAAGGGTGATAAGTCCATTCAATGGGGAAAGAATAGTCTCTTCAATAAATGGTGTTGGGACAACTGAATCTCCACATGCAAAAGAATGAAGCAAGATGCATACCTCACACCATATACGAAAATTAACTCAAAATGGATCAACGACCTAAATGTAAGAATAAAACTCTTAAAGGGAAAAAAAAAAAAAAAAAAAGCCAAACTAGTTCCTCCAAGTCAATTATGACTTATAGCAATCCCACGTGTGCCAAAGTAGAACTGTGCTTCTGTAGGGTTTTCAATGGCTGATTTTTGGTCGATCTCCAAGCCTTTCTTCCAATGCGCCTTGGAGTGGACTCAAACCTCCAACCTTTCAGATAGCAGCCAAGCATGTTCACCTTCTGCACTCTTAGAATAAAACATAAGGGTAATGCTTGATGACCTAGGTTCAACAATGGGTTCTTAGATATGAGGCCAAAAGCACAAGCAACAAAAGACAATATAGGTAAATCTGACTTCATAAAAATGAAAAGCTTTTATGGATCAAAGGACTTTATCAACAAAGTGAAGAGACAATCTACAGAATGGGAGAAACTATTTGGGAAGTATACATGTGATAAGGGTTTAATATGCAAAGTATATAAAGAACACCTACAACTGAACAACAAAAAGACAAACACTCTAATCAAAAAATGGGCAAAGGAGTTGAACAAACATTTCACCAAAGAAGATATACAAATAACCAGCAAGCACATGAAAAGATACTCAATGTCATTAGTCATTAGAGAAATGCAAATCAAAACTACCATGAGACACTATACCACTTCACACCCACTAAGATGGCTATTATCAGAAAAATACTAGAAGTATTTTGAAATACTACAAGTGTTGAAATACTACAAGTGTTGCCAAGGATGTGGAAAAATCGGAACCCTTATCCATTGTTGGTAAGATTGTAAAATGGTGCAGCCACTGTGGAAGAGTTTGGCAGTTCATCAAAAGGTTGAATGTAGACGTACCATAGGACCCAGCAATTCCAATCCTAGGTATATACCCAAAAGACTTGAAAACAGGAACACAAACAGATATTTGTACACCAGTATTCACCGCAACATTATTCACAATAGCCAAACGGTAAAAACAAACCACATGTCCATCAACATATTAATGGATAAAATGTGGTATATATCCATACAATGGAATAGTATTTAACCATACATAAAGAGAGAAGAAATTTTGGTACGCATGCATGGCCCTTGAAAACATTATGCTGAGCGAAAGAAGTCAGACACAAATGAACAAATATTGTATGATCTCACTTATCTGAAATATCTAGAGAACGCAAATGCACAGACATCAAGTTTATTAGTGGTTATCAGGAGTGAATAGGAGGTAGGGAAAGGGGCACTGAGTCTTTGTTAAGGGTAATGAAAAACTTGGAAACAGAGTGGTAGTGATGGTTGCACAACATGGTGAATGAATGTAATTACTGTAGTGTCAATGAATTGTACATGTAAAAAAGGTTAGGATGGCAAATTTCAGTCGTATATATTTCTACCACAGTAAAAAAAAGTAATTGCTAAAACTTGACAGACTTAATATACAGAATAAGAATTTACAAGCAAAATTCAAAAACTTGAACTAAGTTTTTTAAAAAATGTATAACTTTAATAAATATTCTTAAAAAAAAATGCTGGCTCACCCATCTCAATTATCTAAAATAAATGAAAACGATGGAGAGTTTATGAAAACCAACAATGACTGCAATGCAACAGGTTTCTCTTTATATAGGGCCTTTCTGGCTCTAGGTTTGTAGTTCTGCCAAGATGATTTGCTAGGCCATAATCTTGAAAGGGACTGGACAGTTTACTATGCAAATAACTTGCGTAAAACCATTGCAGGGACTGGAGAGTTTACTAAGCAAATTAGATGACTGTGGCCTACCGAGAAATTGGTCAGTTCGTGGTCTTGGTGGGAGGAGTAGGCTTTTAAAGAGTCAATTCCACGGAGGTTGAGGGGGATCTCACTACCATCAAGAAGAGTCAACAGCATCTACCCTGAGACCAGAAGAACTAAATGGTGTCTGTCTACCACCATGACCGTTCTGAGCAGGACCACAATAGATGGATCCTAGTAGAAGGGGAGAAAAATGTGGAACGGAACTCAAATTCTTAAAAAGTCCAGACTTACTGGACCAATTGAGACTCTGTGAGACTATTGCCCTCAGATACTCCATAAACTCTGAACCGAAACTACCCCGAGTTTTAGCTAAATAACACTGGCTCATAAAATAAAGAATATTACCAGTGAGTACTGCATACTTTAAAAAAATTACCTAAACAAAAAGGATGGAATACTCCCAAAATCATTATATGAAGCCAGTATAACCCTGATACCAAAACCAGGTAAAGACACCACAAAAAAAGAAAATTATAGACCAGTATCCCTCATGAACATTGACACAAAAATCCTCAACAAAATCCTAGCCAACAGAATTCAACAACGTATCGAAAAAATAATTCACCATGATCAAGTGGAATTTATACCAGGTATGCAGGGATGCTTCAACATTAGAAAAACAATCAACGTAATCCATCACAAAAATAAAACAAGAGACAAGAGCCACATGATCTTATCAATTGATGCAGGAAAGGCATTTAACAAAGTCCAATAACCATTCATGATAAAAACTCTCAGCAAAACAGGAATAGAAGGGAAATTCCTCAACATAATTAAGGGCATTTATACAAAGCCAACAGCCAACATCATCCTAAATGAAGACAGTCTGAAAGCATTCCCCTTGAGAACAGGAACCAGACAAGGATGCCCTTTTATCACCACTCTTATTCAACATTGTGCCGGAGCTCCTAGCCAGAACAATTAGGCTAGAAAAAGATATAAAGGGCATACAAGTTGGTAAGGAAGAAGTCAAAGTATCTCTATTTGCAGGTAATATGATCTTATACACAGAAAACCCCAAAGAATCCACAAGAAAACTACTGAAATTAATAGAAGATTTCAGCAAAGTTTCAGGATACAAGATAAACACACAAAAATCAGTTGGATTCCTCTACACCAACAAAAAGGACTTCCAACAGGAAATCACCAAATCAATACCATTTACAATAGCCCCCAAGAAGATAAAATACTTAGGAATAAATCTAACCAGAGATATAAAAGACCTATATGATGAAAACTACAAGACACTACTGCAAGAAACCAAGAGACCTGCATAAGTGGAAAAACATACCTTGCTCATGGATAAGAAGACGCAACATTGTGAAAATGTCAATTCTACCCAAAGCGATCTACAGATACAACGCAATCTTGATCCAAATTCCAATAGCATTTTTTAATGAGATGGAGAAACAAATCACCAACTTCATATAGAAAGGGAAGAGGCCTTGAATAAGTAAAGCATTACTGAAGAAGAACAAAGTGGGAGGCCTCACACTACCTGATTTTAGAACCTATTATACCACCACAGTAGTCAAAACAGCATATAGACCAAGGGAATTGAATTGAGAATCGAGAGTAAATTCATCCACCTATGAGCAGCTGATATTTGAAAAAGGCCCAAAGTCCGTTAATTGGGGAAAAGACAGTCTCTTTGACAAATGGTGCTGGCATAACTCGATACCCACCTGCAAAAATCTGAAACAAGACCCATACCTCACACCATGTACAAAAGCTAACTCAAAATGGATCAAAGACTTAAATACAAAATCGAAAATGATAAAGATCATGGAAGAAAAAATAGGGACAACACTAGGAGCCCTAAAACATGGCATAAACAGAACACAGCTCGTAAGTAACAATGCACAAACACCAGAAGAGAAACTAGATAAGTGGGAGCTCCTAAAAACCAAACACTTATGCTCATCCAAAGACTTCACCAAAAGAGTCAAAAGACAACCTACAGACTGGGAAAAAATTTTTGGCTACAACACATCTGATCA
>NW_004443944.1:27347678-27435095 GCF_000243295.1 Trichechus manatus latirostris | reverse complement strand
AAAAGTTGGAGAAGTTGTAGAGAGATTGGAACACTTATACACTGTTGGTGGGAATGTAAAATGGTACAACCACTTTGGAAATCGATTTGGCGCTTCTTTAAAAAGCTAGAAATAGAAGTACCATACAATCCAGCAATCCCGCTCCTTGGAATATATCCTAGAGAATTAAGAGCCGTCACATGAAGAGATATATGCAGCACTGTTCACAATAGCAAAAAGATGGAAACAACCTAGATGCCCATCAATGGATGAATGGATAAACAAATTATGGTATACTCACACAACAGAATACTATGCAACGATAAAAAACAACGATGAATCCATGCAACATCTTATAACACGGAAGAATCTGGAAAGTATTATGTTGAGTGAATTTACTCAGTCGCAAAAGGACAAATATTGGATAAGACCACTATTATAAGAACTCAAGAAAAGGTTTAAACACAGAAGAAAACATTCCTTGATGGTTATGAGGGTGAGGAGGGAGGGAGAGGGGTATATACTAACTAGAAAGTAGACAAGAATTATCTTAGGTGAAGGGAAGGACAGCACACACTATAGTGGAAGTCAGCACAACTGGACTAAACCAAAGCTAAGAAGTTTCCTGAATACAACCAAACACTTCAAGGGACATAGTACCAGGGCTGGGAGTTTAGGGACCATGGTTTCAGGGGACATCTAGGTCAACTGGCATAACAAAGTTTTTTAAGAAAATGTTCTGCATCTCACTTTGGTGAGTGGCATCTGGGGTCCAGAGGCGAGATGAGAAGGCAGAGAGGGTCAGGAGCTGGTTGAATGGACATGGGAAATCCGGGGTGGAAAGGAAGGAAGAATGTGTTGTCACAGTATAGGGAGAGCAACTAGGGTCACAAATCAACGTATACATAAATTTTTGTATGAGAGACTAGTAATAGTAAATTTAGAATAGTAAATTTTCACTTAAAGCACAACAATTAAAAAAAAAAAAATCTAAATGAGATGAAATGGTCAGCAATTACTCTAAAGCAAAGATAAAGGGTAAGGGGACAGGGAAACCAGATTACTGGAAGTGAAATATCCAGAATGGAATTAATGAGAATGTTAACACATTGTGAAAAATGTAACCAATGTCAAGGAACAATTTGTATAATAATATTTAAATGGGAACATAATTTGTTGTGTGAACTTTCACTGAAAATACAGTATCTAAAAAAAAAGAAGAGCCGGGAGTGGAGTGCGTCCTTTGGACCTGTGGACCCTGCACTGAGAACCTCCTAGACCCAGGAGACAGAGACTGTAACACTGGAGACAGCACAGGATGGCAGTGGCAGGAAATGGCAGCAGTGAAAATAAAGAGACTGGCACTAGATGGCTGTGGCTGACTTCCCAGCTCACAGAGCAGGAGAGCTTGAGCACCTTCAGACAGGAAGCTTGCTGGTAGAGTGAGGTACATCTAGGCACTTAACAGTGGAGCCAAAAGAGATGTAGCACTTGCCCAAGCAGAGGCTAGCGTCAGAGGCCAGGACTCAGCCAGGGCTGGCAGGAGTGACTGGAGTGAGGCCCAGACTGCCGACACAACCAAGAAGCAGCTGAGAGCTGTCTTGGTTGGAAACAGTCCTGACTTGGGAAATGTATCCTGTCTCCTGAGTTGTCTGTTACTTCCAATTTGATTCTGATCCAAATTGTAGCCTGTTACTTCCCTAATAAACCACATAATTGTGCATATGGTCTATGAGTTCTGTATGTGTCCACTGCAACGAATTACTGAACCCAGCAGAGAAGCAGAGAGTGCTGTGGGGAGGGTGGCTAGTATCAGAATTGGTATAAAAGTGGAGAGTAGAGTAGAGGGATGTCTGACCTCCACTTCACAGGAATCAGCTTTGGGTTGATGGTGATTCTCACTGTCCCTCATCCGATGCTACATTACAATAACCGTTTAATAACAACTACAGTTTCCTGAGTGCTTACGAGGTACCAGATACTGCTAAGCACTTTCCGTTAGCTACCTCCTTCAACACTCACAATAACCCAGTCAGGCAGGTTACCCCCATTTTCAAATGAGAAGCCTGTGGCTTAGAGAGATTAAATGACTTGCTCAAGGTCACAGAACTAAGGAATAGTTAGATTTGAACAGAAGCTGGCTGTTTCCAGAAGTATCCTTCTTAACCAATAAGCTATGCCACATCAAAAGTTTTTATTCTGAAACTGCCAACTTATACATTATAAACAGAACATACAAGGGATGAAAAAGTACCTGATAACCTTCAACTATTAGATTGGGCAGATTTTTCACACTGTGTTCCTCAAAGTCCCTCTCTATTAAGAAGCTGCTTTTGCAATCAGAGTTTTGGCTATCACTTTAGAAGTTGGGTTTCTAGCTAAGATTCTGTCTGGGAAAAAAGTTTAAAACCACTTGTTTAGATGCCAACTAAAAAATACAGCATTTTTCCACTTTCCTATGCCTTCAAGATGCAGACAAAGATCCTATCTCTTCTGTACATGTTCCTCCATTACCCCTTTCAAATCTTTGATCTCTCACAAAGGTCCTGACCAGGGGTCTCTCCCACACCTGCAGTTCCAAGGCCATATGCTCACTAATGTCCATTGACTACTGTTCTTGGCCCCGCCCCAGGCTAACACGTACAGGGCTGAGATGTGCCTCTCTACCTCAGGATGTGAAACAGCCACCAAAGACACAATTCTATTCTTAGACGGAAAATAGCGACACCAGCTCTTTCCTTCCTTCCTCTCACTGTTCGTTTATAGTCAGGGTGCTAATATACACTTTACGGAGGCTTGATGAGCTCACTGGCCTGTGAGAATGGATTCATCATTCAGTCTGTACTGTTGTTGTTAGGTGCTGTCAAGTCACTTCCGACTCATAGCAACCCTATATACAACAGAAGGAAACACTGCCTGGTCCTGTGCCATCCTCACAATCATTGTTATGCCTGAGTCCATTATTGCAGCCACATTTCGTTGAGGGTCATCCTCTTTTTCGCTGACCCTCCACTTTACCAAGCATGATGTCCTTCTCCAGGGACTGGTCCATCCTGACAACATGTCCAAATTACATAAGACGAAGTCTCGCCATCCTTGCTTCAAGGAGCATTCTGGCTGTACTTATTACAAGACAGATGTGTTTATTCTTCTGGCAGTCTATGGTACATTCAATACTCTTCATCAACACCATAATTCAAATGCATCTATTCCTCTTCAGTCTTATTCATTCTCCAGCTTTCGCATGCATATGAGGCACCTGAAAATACTGTGGCTTGGGTCAGGCGCTCCTTAGTCCTCTGTCATGGATTGAACTGTGCCCCCTAAAAATATATGTCAATTTGGCTAGGCCGTGATTCTCAGTATTGTGTGATTGTCCACCATTTTGTCATCTGATATGATTTTCCTATGTGTTGTAAATCCTCCCTCTATGGTATTAATGAGGCAGGACTCAATCTACAAGATTAGATTGTGTCTTGAGCAATCTTTTTTGAAATATAAAAGAGAGAAGCAAGCAGAGACAGAGGGACCTCCTACCACCAAGAAACGAGAGCCAGGAACAGAGGGCATTCTTTGGACCCCGAGTCCCTGTGCTGAGAAGCTTCTAGTTCAGGCGAAGATCAATGACAACGACGTTCCCCCAGAGATGACAGAGAGAGAAAGCCTTCCCCGAGAGCTGGCACCATGAAATCGGACTTCTAGCCTCCTGAACTGTGAGAGAATAAGCTTCTGTTTGTTAAAGCCACCCACTTGTGGTATTTCTGTTACAGCAGTACTAGATAACTAAGACAATCCTCAAGGAGACAGCTTTGCTTTTTCACACTTTAAAGAGGTCTTTTGCAGCAGATTTGCCCTAATGTGTACTAAAGGAACTGAAATCAATTCAAATCAAACTCCACAAGGTAAAGAGATAGCTTCCTGTTACCAACATAGCTCTAACCTGGACGGTATCTCTTCAGCCTCCTTCTGGTAATGCAGCAAGAGGTGATCCCAAGTCTGACGTTCTGAAGAAAATCTGCAGAATGAGAAAAAAGTTAGTTGATGTTTGATCACCTCATTCTGAATCACTCAGGGTACCAGTAAGTACCATAGGTATATATTCTGGTCCTAAGAGGTGAATAAAAAGGTCTTTAAAGGATGGGAAATCTCCACTGATTCAGAGGACATCAAAGTAATTTAATCAAATCAAACATGAGTTCTTAAAATCAAATTAACACCCCTATTCCCTAGACACCATTCTATGGAAATGGCCATCAGTACAGCTCATAAAATCCTAATAAGGAGGCTTATTGTACTTATAGTACTAATATAACCAACACTCTAAACAGAACGTTTACTATTCATTTTTTCCGGGTTTAATTATTTTCCCTAGGTTGAGAATGAATTTAGGTTTTCCAAGAAAGGTTCTCTCATTTTCACTTACTTTGCTATATATTCCTTCATCTCAGCCACTGATGCTTCCAGAGACAAATCTAATTCTTTTCTGGAATAAAACAAGATTAGGAGATTGACACAAATCTTTCCAAAAAGCTCTTTTAATAGTATACCTTACATAATCTTACTGGCAGTAAAAAATGGTCAGAATTTATCTTTCCACTAATATTTATTCTTGGACTCCATCTCACTTTTGCATTAGGTAACAGCTTTCAAAATGGTCACTTTATCTTCTATTTCTCCCATCAATACCAATTAACAGGACGGCCAGATTAACCTTTCTTAAAATATACCTTTTTTTCTTTGCTTAAAAACTGTGTGACCCTATACTATATATAGGAGAAAGGTGAAAACCCCATAACCTTGCACTTAAGGCTCTCAGGCTCTCCATGTTTTAGCTCCACCCATCTCAGCAACTTTGATTCCTCCTGTTATCCTCTATCTATTCTGTCCTATCATTCCATTCAGCCTGACCTTCAAATACCTGGGATTTTCAATCTCCATTTTTTTTCATATCATTTTTTAGTCTCCTCTCTTCCCATTAATCAAAATCTTCATATCTTTTAAGGTCAAACAGTATTTTTTCATATAATCATCTGTCTTCCCACTAAAACTGAAGCTATCCATGGGCAAGGATTATGTTTTACTTACACCAATGGTTCAGCTCAGTTGGATAATTTTTTTTTTCTGGTTCTATTATTATTTTATTTTGCTTTCGGTAAAGTTTACAGCTCAAATTAGTTTCTCATTAAAAAATTTAAACACAATTTTTTTGTGACATGGGTTGCAATCCCTGCAATGTGTCAGCACTCCCCCGCTTTCCCTTTATACCCTGGGTTCCCTGTGTCCATTTGTCCAGTTTTCTTGTCCCTGCCTGCCGTCTTGTCTTTGCTTCTGGGCAGGTGTTGCTCATTTGGTCTCATATACTTGACTGAACTAATAAGCACATTCTTTAAGTGTGTTATTGTTCATTTTATAGGCCTGTCTAATCTTTGGCTGAAAAGTGAACTTCGGGAATAGCTTCAGTTCTGAGTTAGCAGGATTTCTGGGGTCCGCACTCTCAGGGGTTCCTCCAGTCTCTGTCAGACCAGCAAGTCTGGTCCTTTTTTGTGAATATGAACTTTGTTCTGTATTTGTCTCCCACTCTGTCCAGGACCCTCTATTGTGATCACTGACAGAGTGGTCAGTGGTGGTAGCCAGGTACACCCATCTCGTTATTCTGGGCTGGCAGAAGCTGTGGTTCATGCGGTCCATTAGTCCTTTGTACTAGTATTTTCCTTGGGTCTTTAGTTTTCTTCTTTCTCCTTTGCTCCAGATGGGATGGGGCCAATAGATGTATCTTAGATGGCTCCTTGCAAGTTTTTAAGATCCCAGAAGCTGCTCACCAAAGTAGGATGTAAAACATTTTCTTTATGAACTATGTTATGTCAATTGACATATATGTCCCCCAAGACCATGGTCCCAGCCCTCAGCCTCAGGTATCTCGGTTCCTCAAGATGTTTGGTTGTGTCTAGGAAGCTTCTATGACTTTGCCTTGGTCAAGTTGTGCTGACTTCCCCTGTACTGTGTGTTGTCTTTCCCTTCACCAAAGTTAATTTGTCTACTATCTAGTTAGTGATTTCCCTCCCCATCTTCATAGCCATCAAAGATTGTCTTTTTCTGTGTGTAAACCTTTTCTTAAGTTTTTATAATAGTTCTCTCATACAATACTTGTCCTTTTGTGATTGACTTATTTCACTTAGCATAATGCCCTCCAGATTCATCTGTGTTGTGTGATGTTTCGTAGATTCATCACTGGTTCTTTATCACTGCATAATATTCCATAGTGTACATGTACCATAGCTTATTTATCCATTCATGTACAGATAGACACTTAGGTTGTTGTTTCTATCTTTTTGCTATTGTGAATAATATTGCAACGAACATGGGTGTGCATATGTCTATTCGTGTGATGGCTCGTACTTCTCTAGGATATGTTCCTAGGACTGGAATTGCTGGATTGTATGGTATTTCTATTTCTAGTTTTTTTAAGGAGGTGCCCTATTGTTTTCCATAGTGGTTGTACCATTTTACATTTGGAGTAATTAATTCTAATGGAAAAGAAGCAGGCACTGAAGATGCCAAAATATGGCAGATGTATTCTGAATCCTACTTAGCAAAGACAAACTATTTGTGCCAACTTTCATTCATGCTTTTCTACTGAGGCCTGTGACACACAGCCTCTACTAAACTCTGGCTGAGATGCAGCCAGTGGCCTAAACATGCTGCATTAAGAGATGCTATGTTGAGCTAAAATATTTGTCATTTCTTTACTAGCAATGTCAATCTAAGAACCTGTAGAAAAGTAGACATTTGTGAAGTCAAAACTTAAAGTTCACGATGTAAGCCCAAGAGACATGATTTAGTTCAGGGTAAAGGAGGA
This sequence comes from Trichechus manatus latirostris, assembly GCF_000243295.1. NCBI lineage: Eukaryota > Metazoa > Chordata > Mammalia > Sirenia > Trichechidae > Trichechus > Trichechus manatus. The sequence continues at coordinate 27,428,260 of NW_004443944.1, read as the reverse complement.
GGAGTTTGGGGATATTACCCTTGTCCCTGGGGAAACTACCAGTTGAGGGGTGAGATTTTTAAATTGCTGCTAGTATTCTTCCTTGTCAATAGCCAAAGAATGCGAGTTTATCTCCAAATTGTATGGCTAGCAAAGATCTGAACAATGCTTTTCCCCTTGTCTTTCCATGGCTGATTCCTTCTCATCATTCAGGTCTTACAGGTCTCAGTCCAAAGGTCAAATCATTAGAGGTCTTCCCTGAATACTCTAGCTAAAGTTTCCCTCCCTCTCAAGTCACTATCATATGTATTGATTTCTTAAGATTATCACTAGCTGAAATCATTATTTTTTATGTATCTATTTGACTGTCTCTCCTATAACAATGTAAGCTTTATGAAAAGAGGGGTCCTGTTTGACTTCTTTATCACTATATCACCAGTATCTAGAAGAGCCTGGTACGTAGAAAATGCTGGAGAATGTTGGCTGAGTGAACAGCTGTCTAATCATAATGAAAAGTCTTAATTCAATTATAATTTATGACAGAAAGGGAATTGTTCTTACTCTTTTGACTTTCCAAAGCATTTTTGTAGAGTTCCATCACTTTCCAGTTTGTCTGCAAAATGTTTCAATTCTTCAGAAAGAGAAGATGCTAGAGAGAATAAAATTACTTATTATAAAATAAAGATAATATGAATTTTCACAGCAAGCTGCTGACAAAGATACAACACACTTAGGATGGTCTCAGCTTTATGCTCCCATTACATTCTGGTCCTCATCCACCTAAGAAAGTGGTGTAAATATGCAGAAAGGTTTTATCTTCTTTCTTTAGTAGGTTGGATAAACTGGAAGACAACTCTTTATGGCATTTATGATGGTGTTTTTATGGTTGACCGGTAACACAGCAGTTAAAAAGGTATATCTGAACCTGACATTTCATTCAAGAGTTTTGACCCTATGGCAACACGCAAGAGTGAAATGAGATATGTGGGAGGCAGAGTCATAGGCATAGAATGAAAATGGATCTCTGCTTAGACTTACAAAGAGTTCATCGTTGCATTCAGGCGAAGAATGCCGAGAGAAAAGGACATGCTAACTGGCTGTCAAGGTAACTCCGGCATATATAAGCTAATTACGATGATGGCACAATTCTGAGAGAAACAATTTTAACTAGCAAGTTAAGTCTGAACTCATGTATTTTCTGGGTCTTTTAAGTGGGTAACAGTATTTGACTGTGGGTTATTGTGCAGTTGAACTGTTAGTACAACAGCTACTACACAGAGTTGAAAACTGATTTCTAAGAAAGAATATTTGCAACTTACATCATAAACAGCTAATTTCCTTAATATATAGAGTTCCTACAAATTAACAGGAAAGAGCCCAACATGCCACTTTAAAAAAAAAAAAAGGAACAAAGGATATGAACAGACAGTACATAGAAAATAAAGTACAAATGGCTCTAAAAATACTTCAAAATGCTTATCCCCTTTAAAGCAAAAAGGAACATAAGTTGAAACTACAACATACCTATTATCACATATTGAATGGTAAAAAAAATCTAAGTTTGATAAAACTGTTGGTGAGTGTGAGAAAACAGCACTTGCATACATTGCTGGTGAGAGAATAAATTGATACAACCTCTATGGAAGGCAATCTGGTAATTCCTATCATTTCATTTGACCTAGTAACTCTAATTCTAGAAATTTATCTTATTTTTATTTGCATACATGCCAAATGGCTTATGTAAAAAGGTATTCATTACACTATTTATTATAACAGTAAAAGACTAGAAACAACCTTAAAAGTCCACCAACAAATAACTGGTTAAAGCAGATATGGTACATTTATACAGTGGAATAGTATACAGCTACCAAAGTGTCCAGGCAGCTCTTTATGTGCAATATGGAACCATCTGCAAGATAAATCAAGTTAAAAAAAAAAGGACAAATACGTATGCAATTGATTTAAAATATATATATAAATGTTTGGAAATGCAATATCTCTGCAAGGACATAACAGAAACTGGTGGCTGTGATTGCGTCTTGGAAAAAAGAGCTAAGCCTGGGGGACAGGGATGGGAGGGAGGCTTACTTTTAACCTTTGTACCTCTGAAATTATACTACCAGCATATATTCTTATTTCTAAAATAAGAATTAAAAAAAATAAGAATGGGGATCCTGCAAGTTAGATTTCAGCTAACCTTAAGAGAGGGTACAGCCCAGGGTCAAACAAAACTCATCTATTCTAGCAACTTACCTTTGGCTCTAAAACTTTCAAGACTGAAGCCCTCAGTGTCCCTTAGGAAAGGTTCCAGTTTCTGAATAGAGAACTAAGGGAAGAAAAGCACTGTCAGCAAAAACCGTCAAGATTTTCCAGTCCAGTCCTGAGTTCATGTAATTTTATAATGTTTAAGAATGTAAAACTAAACATGATTTTTATACCTAAGATTTTTCATATAAACAAATAAACAGATGAGGAAAAAACTCTTTGTTGGTCAGACCACACATTTTGATTTTTGGTTCAGGAAAAAAACCGATCATTTAGTTCACACAAATGACATGCTGTGAGGTTGTTACTTTGCCTCAAGCAGTTTGGTCTTTGTCCTTCGCCTCTTTGAAATAATCCTTAGAATATTTAGGCTACATTGGCCACACCTGAGGGTTTATATTAATGAGTGGAGTCAGTCTGGGAGCCAACCTGGTAACGAACAATGAACACAAGAGCTGGATGATAAAAGCTTGACGCACTGAGGCTCGAGGAAGCTTCTTGTGGGATAGGATCCTGGAAGGAGAGCTTTCTGGGGAAGGGATGTCATGCCCTCTGCTTCGGGGACCTTTCCAAGCCTTGCCCAAGTGCCTCTTCATGTTGCCTCTGAGTTACTCCTGAGTTGTATCCTATTATTCCTGCCTGTTCATATTTTGAGTGACTCCTGAGTTGTATCCTTAACCCTAATAAACCATATAACCATTAAGTATTGCAGCAAACTGCACTGAGCAGAGAAATAGAAAGAGCGCAGTGTGGAAGGGGAGCAGCTGCTGGCAGAGACAAGGAAGAAGTTGGAAATCTGAGATATGCTTGATCTTTACCTCATATGAACCGCTGTGTTCTTATTCACAAACTATTCATTTATATGCTTGTCTACACTGATGTAAGCATTACTTAGCCACATAATACATAACTTTTTTATAAAACTATATAACATGGGTCATATATTTTCTTAGCATATAGTTGGACCTGAAATGTCCAAATTAACTTAGATTTTGAACTCCACCCACTATAAATTCCCTATATATTCACTATAAATTTGCTGCCAGTGGGCAAAGGATACTAGACTGGTAAGATCTCTGTAGATGCTTAGCAGCAGCAGCAGCAACCACATCGGTAGCATCAATGGGACTGGTAGAGAGCCTAGTCCAGACAGAAATTAGCTGCTGGGATTAAATGTGGCTTTTAAATTAATCCCAATTAGGGAGAAACATCTTTTAATCTTAACCAATGTATCAAATGTCATCAATTTCTGTCTGGGGTTGTGACAGTGGGTTTAAAAAAAAAAAGAAAGCATTTCCCAGTCCCAAGCATCTCACCTGGAAACTGGAAAGCAGGAGAGCACCAAGTCGTTTACTTTCTGCTAAGTTGACACTGATGGATCTGCTGAGCGCTAACATAAAATATCACATTAAAGACCTGGATACTTATACAGTTAGCAAAGTCACAAAACTGGAAAATTTCCTCCTCTTGGTGCAGTTCAACTTAAGACAAGAATACATAAGCAGCCCTCTCTGGTTAAAAGGAGACTTCATATATAGTCACATCTAATTTTTCCAAGATCACCAAGAAATGAAGTTTACCCATCTATGCATCCAAAACTTCGAAAAATCTTATAAAAATCTTCCTGTGTATTACATTAAAATCTTGTCATGTTAAACAAGTTAGATAAAAAATAATTTAACTTTTTTTTTTGTGACTTATATTCACCACTGGAGGAAAGGAGATGGGAACATATGACTGGCACTTATGCGCTTTAGATATATCACCTTAAGAGTCCTTTAATAAATCCTGCAAAGTATTATTAGCTGTGTTTTATAGATGAGGAAACTGCAGCTCAGAGAGCAGATGACATTACATGAGGCCAGGGATTAATGGAGCAAGAATGCAAACCCCAAGTCTGTCACCAAAACCTGTGCTTCTCCCACTAATACCACGCTGCCTCTCTTTAATGACCTAATAATAATATCAACAGCAAGCATTTGTTGAATGTTTGCTGTATAAAAGGCATTTTGTTAAATGCTTTACACACATCCCATTAAACCCTGAGGCAAGCACTCTTATCAATTCCATTTTACAGATGATGAAACTGAGGCACCACAGCTAGGTAAAGTTAAATAGGTAACTTGCCCAAGGTCACACAGTGAGTCATCAGCCTGAACTGGATGGTCTCCACATACACTTTCCAGAATTATGACACTGAATCCTCAACTCCAGGAGGTATGTATTGTTTGTTTGTTTTCTTCATTATCTCCATTTAGGTAACTCCAATTATTATACAGTAAAGAAAGTCTGCTTTGAGAATTATGAGAGATACATATCTTTTTGCCCTCCAGCCTAAGCTGGCTCTGTTTTTACAGTTCTAGTCTCCTCTCTTAATTCTCATTGCTATGAGTCAAGAAAAGCAGGATACTTTGTCTATAACCAAGGAAACCTGGTAGGTAGTCAGGAATAACAAGGAGATAGCCAGTCTTATTGTATCAATGATTTTCTGTTACTCAGAATTTTAAGCCCACATGCTCTAGAATAGAGATGAAGGTGTGGGTAATCTTAGGGAACTGCTGATATCTTCTTGGCACACCTATGCAGCAAACTGCATGGGCACTGATCTGATATGCCAAGTAGCTGTTTCTTACCAGATTTACTTCTAGACATCTGGTCACCTGGAAGTGAGGTGATACCTTAACAATAATCACAACAGCTAACATTTGAAGGTTTACTCTGTGCCAAGTACTATGTTACATATCAACTCATTTAATTAATCCTCACACAACACTGTGTGATAGGTACCATTACCATCCCCAATTTACTGATGAGGACCTTAAGGCAAAAGAGGTTAAGTAGCTTGCTCAAGGTTACACAGCTAGTAAGTTCTTCCTGAAATGTGCTAGACTTTCCACATTATATCCTGTAGTTTGATGCTGAGATATAGTTACTATAGTTAATTCACACAAAATCATGTAAATTACATTCAAATACAGCATCTCTAAAAACTTAGGTTTTCACGCTCGATATTTTTATGTGTCTTCCCTCTGAGATATTTTCAGTTATAAAGCCTAAAATGAAATATCAACCTATCCACCTTCTGTTCCACTTTAGGATATGAGGCAGAAAGCCACAGGAAGGAATATTTAACACCTCTGATCCTAGCAGAGGGGTCTGTTGGATAATTGTAAGTCACAACTTCTATTCATGGTATATAGATTACAATGGACAACTAATATGATTTAAACAGCAATAATACTAAACACTAAGTGTTTTACATTAGTACTTATAATCTTAGAATATCCCCACAAGGTGGGTAGTACAGTCTCCATTTTATGGATGAGGAAACTGAAGCTCAGAGTTCACATGAAGTAATCTGCTCAAAGTCACATAGCTAATAATTAGCAAAGTCAAGTCTATCCTCCTATGCTCTTTCCGCCATACCTCACTGCCTCTTATCTGAGCTGGAACTTCACTGTCTTAGTAGATAGCACCCCACCTGTGATGCCCTGGTGAAAGGGAGGCAGTGACTTCCGCCGGTTCATTCCTTTCATACTTGCTCGCCGCCAGGATTGCCTTCTGCCTTGATGGACAGATTGTTCTTGGGGGGACAAATGAAGGGACCTGGACTGAAGTCCTTCCTGGTGGCTGAGATCACAACTTCCCCCTTTTGGAGGGCTAGAGCCAAGGTGAATTCTTTCCTTTGCAATGCTTTTAGTCATCTCCAGGGAGGCAGACGATTTAGTACATACTTCCACAAGGTTGGAGCTTGATTTCAACTGATGATCATGAGTCTTAGACATCACTGGTTCCTCTTCTAGCACTTGTTATAAAAAAGTTAGAATACAAAATCAAACCCATCACAACAAAGTATCTGTGCAAAAAGGTGAAAAAAGAAAATGTATGCCCCCATCATGGAAACACTGATGAAGGATCTCTGCAAACTAATGAATATGTGATTCCAAATCCACCAGGAGCCAGAAAGCCTGAACCCAAGAGGCAAAAAGTACTGAATTTCACTATAGTACTCACCTTCAACATTCTCTGATCTAGACACTGAAGTCATTCTGGGTGCAGAACCCTGAAAATAGGAAAACAAGGTGATCTGTTCTCCACACTTCAGCCCCAGTATCACTGGGGCTTTGCTACTTCGGAATAGGCTTCATCCTCTCCAGCCTCTCTGAACCGCCCACCTCACCAACTGTCTCTGCCTCGTGAAATTCTACCTACCTGACAATACCATCTAGCACAATCCCATCTCACCGCCTTCACAGAGAGTATCACCAAGGGTCATCATCTACTCTGAACTTCTACAGAACTTATTTCTAGAAATACTCCTATCTCCCTTTAACACATACCTTACTTTGCTTACCAATTATTTTGTGTTGAAGGAACCCTGGTGGCAAAGTGGTTAAGCGCTTGGCTAACTGAAAGGTTGGCGGTTTGAACCCACCAGCCACTCTGCAGGAGAAATACGTGGCAGTCTGCTTCTGTAAAGGCAATGCTTTGGAAACCCTATGGGGCGGTTCTACTTTGTCCTGTAGGGTTGCTGTGAGTCAGAATCAACTCAACGGCAATGGGAAAGGGAGTCCCTAATTTCCTAATTCAGTTCATGGCATTCTGATCTACCTGGTCTTCCAACTAGAAAAACTATGTTCTCCTTTACTTCTCCTTATTCTTAACTATCCAGATCCACACTCCTTTCTGCTCTACCTCCAAATACAAATCTTTTCCCCATTCCCACAGTTACTAGTTTAAACCAAATCCAAATCCACTGCGGTGGAGTCGATTCCGACTCACAGCAATCCTATAGGACGGAGTAGAACTGCCCCATAGTTTCCAAGACTGTAAATCTTTAAAGAAGCAGACTGCCACAAATTTCTTGCGCGGAGCGGCTGGTGGGTTCCAACTGCAGACCTTTAGGTTAACAGTCAAACGCTTTAACCACTGTGCCACCAGGGCTCCAGTTACTAGTTCAGTCATATCTCCCTGGACTGTATAACAGCCTCTCCACTGGTTTTCCTACCCAGCGTTGCTCCTCTCTAATCCATTCTTCACATGGCAGCAGAGATTTTTCTGAAGTGTATTCAACATCTTTCATAAACTAGTCCCAATCTACCCCTTCCTGCTCTCTCTTGCCACTCCCCCCTACCTCTCCCATGTACACTGATACACCATTGCCTGCACCACTTCTGAATCACTGGACACACTGGTCTTTCTATCTGTAAACTTATTCCTCCTTTCCAACCTAGGTCAAATGTGAAGCTTTCACACAACTTCTCCATGGCGGAGTTGGTTGCTCCACTCCTTGGTCTCCCACGCACTGGCTGTAAAGTCTGTTTACAGGTCTCCCCAGCCACGCTGCATTTGTATTACTAGTGCCTCTCACAAACAATTGACTCCATGAGGACAGGGACATGGCTGAGGCATCTCTTCATCTTCCAGACTTACCCCTCCCTGTCAGCAGAAATCTATACATAGGGATGCTCTGTAAACAGAAATAAATCTATGTGGAGAGAAGACACAGAAAAGGTAACAGGAAAAGGAGGGGTTGGCCTAGGATCTAAATTCTCACAGTTCTTATGACCGCATCACACAGATGATAAACCTGGATGATAACAGCAACAACTGTCATTTAAGAGCTTATAATGGGGTCAGGACCTGGGCTATGTAAGCGTTTTATTTGCATCATTATCCCATTTAATCCTTTCCACAACTCTAGGAGATTAAGTACTGTTATTAACTCCGCTTGGCAGAGAGGGGAACTGAGGCTCAGAGAAGCAAAAAGCCTGGCTAGAGCTTGCTAAGCAGCCAGACTGGGGCACAGGTGGAATTCGAACCCAGGCCTCAGCCAACGTTCTGGAGCGCAGACCGCAGGTTCTACAAACTGGCCCCGAGCAGGAGGCGCGGCCCGCCCTCGGGTTTCCTCACCGGGGAGGAGGCCCGCGGCGGGGGGGAAGATGGCGCCCGATCGGGGCTGATCCGACGCGAAAAAACGCTCTGGCGGGAGCAAGCGGGGCTGCGTCGGGGGAGAAGTTTGCGACTTTCTGACCTCAGACTGACGCCCGTCCAGCCCAGAGCCTCCGTTTCTGAAACACAAGCTGAAAAGTTACTCTCTCCGCGACCCCACGTCAACTGTAGACACCCCTGAGCCGCTGCAGCCACTCCTTCCGGGTCCGGGTCCTGCGCACCGCCCTCCGTTTGCGCCACCACTGCTGCTTCCGAAACTCCCGCCAACCAAGGGCCCTTGCGCGGCTTCCAGCGGCCTGCGCACGCGCAACGCAGGTCTGCACCAACGCGCATGCGTAAACAGATGGCCCGCCTTCTTGCCCCCCCAGGCCCCGTTGTCCAAGTCTTTCCCAGTCTCCACACCGTCACGTGACCACCTTCCTTGCCGTACGCCACCAGGGGAATTGCAGTGTCTTCCCGGGACTCACCCGACAGAGCCCGTCTAAAATAGGGGAAAAAGGCCCAGAGAGGTACTTGCCCAAGGAGGCACAGCTAAGCAGCAGGTGCCAGATGCCCTGCCCTGTATCTCGGCAGTGGGCCTCCTCTATCGTCTTAACTCCAAAAGTGTGGACCGTGACTCTCCCAGCGTAGACTAGAGCTCCAGTTTGCCTCTTATCCCAGTCCTGCTCTAGGACTTTTTCTCCTTCTGTAGCCCATATTACATTGGCAAAGTTCAAGAACTCTCCTTTCCAGCCTTCTCGCAGGCAATCTCCTCTCCAAACTGTTTGCAGCTCCTCTGCCCACCTCAGTTGCTTCTTACCTCTACCCTTTTGCTCAAGACTTCTCCTCTGCCTGGCAAGCCTTTCCCTGCTTTTTCCTGGCAGAATTTCCAATTTAAACCTCAGCTGAGGAATCCTCTCTCTCAGCCTTCCCTGAGGCCCCAGGCTGAAAACCAGATACCTCTTCCGTATTCCCAGCAGCCCAAAGTGCACCACTACCCCTTGCTGGCCTAGGAGCCCCCAAAGAGCAGGCTATATCCTCAGCACCCAGCATGGCACCATCAAAATGTTCCCTTGGCGTGCGGACCTTTCAGATCTGAAACCTCCAAATGTTGAAGTAAGAACAGGCCACAAAGTCTGAAGTGAGGTGGGTTGGGGAGCATGACTGTGATCATCCTGCCATAGTAGCTGTGGTCCTTGGAAAAGTTTTCTAGTGACAGGCAGGAATCTGCCTTCCTGAAATCTCCACCTTGTGGTTCCAACAGACATCTGACAGCAGAGATTTGCCCCTGGTTCCCTGAACACAACTTTCTGGGGCTCAGTGGTACCCAGTTCCTTCTATGCCCAACCCTTCTTTCCACTCTTCATTTGTCAATGTCCCAAGAACAGAGCAGTGTTCCCAGCCAGGGCTGGCCATCCTGGGGCACAATGAAAACATTGCTTCATGGAATACAGACCCAATACATTATCCGACTATGTCCTTTCCCTGCTTTGAAATCTTTCATGGCTCCCTACTGTCCACAGGACATATAAAAATTACTTTGCTCGTAAGGCATCGTGTGATCTGACCTATCCTCTTCTCTCATCATTCCCTACTCAGTTCCTCAGTTCTGCTCTGCTCTTTTACTACTAGGCTTTCACACATGCTGTTCCCTCTCCCTAGAATCATCTTGCCTCAGTCCCCTGCCTACCAATACATGACCATTCTCTTCATTAATCAGCATCTCAACCTTGGGCCTCAGCTCAGGTGTCCTTTCCTCCATGAAGCCTTTCCTGATTCCTCTGGGCTCCTCTTCCACCCTGAGCTCCCTCCTGCCATTGACATTTGTTTCCCTGTCTTCTAGGCCCATCTGCTGTATCCTCAATTCCTAGAAGAGGCCTGACTGCTGTTAGGCCCTCAAAAAAGAGGAGAGCTAAAAAAAAAGTATCATGTGGTTGCCATTTTCCAAGATGGCCCCCAATGATCCCTGACTTCTAATGCTAATGCCCTCCCACATTAAATAGGATGATCTGTATAACCAACAAGTTATTGCAGAAATAATGTGTGATTTTCAAGGCTAAATCGTAAAAGGCATTGTGACTTCTGCCCTGCCTCTGGGGGAAGTCAACTCCCATGTTGTAAGGACACACAAGCAGTCCTGTGGACAGCCCACATGGTCAGGAACCGAGGCCTTCTGCCGACAGCTGGTACTGACTTGCCAGGCACTGTGAGCTACCTTGTAAATGGATCTTCCGGCCCCCAAGTCCAGTCTTCAGATGATTGTAGGTCTGATCAACATCTAACTGCAACCTCATGAGAGAGCCTGAGTCAGAACTACCCAGCTCCTGAATTCCTGACCCACAACATCTGTGTGAGATAATAAATGTTTTGTTATAATTAATTACACTGTAATAGATAATTAACACGTCTAAAGTGTCCTTTTTTTTTGGCCATGATAAATTTTAAGTCTTACATAGAAAGGTTCAATTCCATCTTTTTTCTTTTTGAGCATTTTCTTTCTCAGCAGTCATATCATGCTTCATGGGAGACTCTGAGGTGTCAGTAGTGGCAGCTGGGGACACCTGGTGGCCCCTCCCAAGTGACCCCAACCAGGCAGCTGGTTGTGGCCTTTCCAGGCCTCTCCCCTTCCCAAGCAGGTGGGTGTGGGGTAGAGTCAGGTTTCAAATCGCCAGGGGCCCCACCCAACCCACAAGGGAGATCAGAGAGAGGCCAAGTCCAACGAAACTGTTCATATGACATACTTTATTTCCAATCTACAACCATTAAAAACCCTTTGTAAGTTTACACTGTACAGTTATTCTCATGTCTGAAATAAGACACGGTGGGCAGGGAGAGCTGGTGGATTGGGTTGTGGTCATCCTAGCAGCCAATCCATCCAGGGAAGGAGCGTTTTGAAGAAAGGAGTGGGGAAGACAGAACAATAGACAGGAGAGGAGAACAGTTTGGCCCAGGGATGCCCTTGGTCCTTTCCCTCCCGAGGCCCTTTCCCTGGGGTCCACCAGGGCGCACGACTGCAGAACCATCACCAGGAAACCAGGCCAAGCAGGAAGGGGGCTTCACAGTATTGGCAGGGGCTGGGCAAAGGGATCAGGTAGAGGAGGGACAACTTCTGGCTCTCTTACCCAGCCACTGGGGGTTGGAGCTGTTTTTTGGCACTGTCTACAAGCTATCCCTGGGGGTGGGAGGAGGAGGAGCTGGAGATTCTTCCCTTGAGAAATTAGGTTTCTTTCCGTTTGGAGGGAGGCTATTGGACTCATTGTGAAGTTCCCAAGGGACGAACTGACAGGATTTTTGCCTCCTGCTCCCCAGGACTCCCACCCTTGCCTGGCTGGCACAACCCCACAGAGCCTTATATAAAATCCAGAGAAGTGGGAGAGGTGAGCAAGGATGGAGCCAAGCCGGGGGCAAGGAAAGGAAAAATTGATTCCTTCTCCCTGCCCTCCAGCTTCCAAGAAGAGACCACTGGTTGAAGGATTCCCAATCTCTCAGGAGTCCAGACGAGGTTGGTGTTTCTACCTGCTCTTGGCCTAGGTCAATCCCAGCCCCTTCCTAGGCTGCACTAACTGATAACCTAGATCAGCAGTTGGCAAACTCCAGTATCTATCAGAATTACTGGAGGGCTGTTGAAATGCAGATTGCTGGGCTCTGCCCCAGAGGTTCCCATTCAGTAGATCTGGGGTGGGGCCGAGAATTTGCATTTCTAACAGTTCCCAGGTGATGCTGATGCTGCTGGTCCAGGACCATGCTTTGAGAACCACTGGCTAGAATGATGCTTCCGATCACCTCATCCTCAGCAACCTGACACCCTTGGACAGTACTAGGGACCTGGGACATGTCTGGCAAGGCTCAACCTTGGAGGCACCGAAATATCTGGGAAGATGCTGGGGATGGTCGTGTAGTGAGCCCCCTGTGCGGAGAAGTAAACTAAGGCACAGAGATCGGTGGTAGAGCTGAGAGAGGAGCCAGGATACCAGGGCCCAGCAGAAAGGGAATGGTGCTGCAAGACCCCCAAAACACAAAGGGTGCCCAGAGGATCATCCTGGTGCTTGTCACAGAATCCTAGAATTGGGCGGGCCAGGCTCAGAGAAGTTAAGAAATCTGCCCAGACCTGGGCCAGGTCTCCAGTTTTCAGGCCGAGGTCCCTCTCCATAGGAGCAGTTTGAGTGGCTTCAGAATGGGGTATGATAAGGCAGCCAGGCCCCACTGCCTTGGCCCTTCAAGGATGCTTACAGGAAACTAAAGCTCCTTTCCTTGGGGACTGGTGTCCAGAGGGCTGGGGAAGGGCAGGAAGAGAGGGGACCAGGGCCGATGGGATAGAGGAAGGTCCAAGGAGGGTGAGGGAGGGTGAGCAGGGCTGGCTGGTGGTGGGGAACTCAAGCCCAACATCATGTCCCCAGTCCCCTTTGCTTCTTGGGCCTGTGGACTTTGAAGACTATAAACACTGTTGGGAGGGGTAAGGGGTAAAGCCAGGGTCAGCTATAGGTTCTGTTAGGACAAGTTGTCCTGTAGGGACCCAAAGGAGAGCAGAGGAGATGGAAGGGTGTCAGACAGACAGACAGCCTCCCCCTCCTCGGTGGGAAGTGCTGAGATTGAGGGGACAAAGAAGACAATGTGGCTCAGGGCTGGGACTGGCAGAGCCCAATGAGAAGGGCAGGCAGGGCTGGTGCTGCCTGAGGCATTGGAGGAAGGGGCCCCCTTTGGTGTGAGAAAATATAAAATAAACACAGAACCCAGGAACCACCACCCAGTCTGAGGGCAAACACTGGCGTTGGGAGACCACAGACACAGGTACTTCTCTGATAGGACAAGAAAGTAAGGGCCTGGGGGTGGGGGATGCTGGGATTACAAGAAAATCCAGGAGAGGGTGCAGTGCTGGGTCAGCCTTTGAGAGGGCCAAGGGAGAGATGCTACAAGTAAAAGGAAAACCTGACCATGGATCTGGGCCACTCGGTCTGCTGGCAGGAACCAGCCAGAAGAGAAGAGGAGGCAGGACGATGGGAAGCTTTGGGGGAAGATGATACAAGAGAGGGTGGGCAGGAGGAAGGGAGCAAACAGACTGAGCTCAGAAAGAGGAAGGGACTCACCCAAGACCACAGAAAGGCAGGGCAGGGTCTCATTCACCACTGGAGATGGCAGAACCTGCTGGCAGCCAGGTCACTTGGTTTCTGGTCCTGGCCTGCCTTTGGTTTGCTTTGTGACCTGGGGTGAGAGGGGTGGTGTTGGTGTTACCACCAGGGCCAGGACACTGAGGAGCTGGCCTAGCTCAGACCCCTTTACATTTATGTAGAACGTTATGCTTTTCCAAGTAGACTCGCAGGCACAGTATTGTATTTGGTCCTGACCATAGCCACATGAGGTAGGAAGGACATTATCCCCACTTTATAGCTGAGGAAACTGAGACATAGGATAGCCATATGATCTGGTCAAGGTCATTCAAGTTGCTGGCAGTTTATTATTGTTTAAAAATAGTCACCTGGAAAACACTTAGGTTATCTTAGGTTCATCTGTTGAAACACCAACTGGCTCAGTGCATTGAAGGACACATGCTATAAATTAGTAGCAGAAGAATTTGTGTCCTGGGGCAAACATGCTTGCTTCCCATGATTGGACAATGAGAGTTATGCAATCTGAAGTGTTTCCCTTTTTACTATGGCTGTCAGAACAATAAAATTTAACTGCATGATTGGGGAATAATACCAGGTAGCTTTTGGGAATAATTCTTGCTTTTTGACTTTCTATTTCTGTTGCTTTAGTGAACATATATAACTTAAGATTGTAAATTACCTTTGATGTTTTGGGGAAATTCTAAGGGTAATTAAGCCAAATCAGAGCTAGGCTGAGGACTGGAACCCCAAACTCTCAGCTTAGTACTCTTTTTAAAATATAGCATTGTGGTTATTGATGAAAAGAAAGCTGGCTGTAAACATAAATGGTGTGGCCAGTGGTGCTTAAGGATCCCTGAGGGTTTGTTAAACATGCAGATTCCTGGCCCAGAAGTCTGGGGTGGGGTCCAGGAATCTGTATGTTTAACAAGCCGTCAGCAGATTCTGATGCAAGCAGAACACCCTCTGGGACATGCAGGTCCAGGGATTCAGAGTGGACTTGTTTCAAGTCCGGATTGGGCAATGGCATATTTTGGGTGTTATGTGCCCACACAAAGCCCCCAGTGGGGCAGTGAGGGCAGTAGGTTTGCACAGCAAGCAAGACAGAGTTGAACTGGGGGATCCAGTAGACCAAGGTTCTAGTCTAATACTCAATAACTTTCCAGTTGGGTGACTCTGGGATGACACCTTAACCTCAGTTTCCTCATTTTCGAAATGGGAGCACTAACCCCTGTCCTTCCAAGGCTGCTTCCAAGAGTTGTTCCCCAGAGGTCTAAAGCATATGTGGGATAGGGAAGTATTTTTTAAATAGTAAAGTGCACTAGGCGGGATGGGCAGGGGATTATTATTATTATTAACAAAGAGGTAGTGGGAGTTTGGAGGGCTGGTGAGGCTGGAAGAGGAGGGACATTCTGGATGGGAGGGGCAAAGGAGGAAGGGCCTAGAAGTTGGGTATGCAAGAGGAAGAAAACAGGTTGGGTGATAAAACCATGAAAGGTGCATAGGTGTGGGCATGATGGAGCCATTTCAGGGGTAAGAGTGTAAGAGGGTCAAGTCTTTGGGCCCTTGGCCTTGTCAACTAAAGTCAGACATGTAGGATGGCACCTGGGAGGGCAGGCAGTAGAAGGGTGTTTCTGGGAGACTAAAGGAGAAGGTCATTTTGAGTTCATAGGAAGTAAGACCTTTTGAAGGTGTTTTTAAATTGGGTCAGCCTTTAGTGGAAAAAGAACTAGAGGAAAGGGTTGGCAGGGAGACAGGGAATTGGATTCTGACACCTTATGCACGCATGGTCTAAGGCCCACGGACGAGCAAAAGTGGTTTAATTTTCATTTCAAATACAGACACCATTTCTCCCAGAAGGGTCTAATTTGGCTCTGGGAAAAGGTCAGATGTAAGAAATGTGAAGTTCAGAGTCAGCCCTGCTAATTGGTCCCCCACTTCCCCTCAACCAACTGGTGCCAACTCATGGACCCAAGCCAAGGGGACTCTAGGAGACTAGGGCCCCAGGGTTCCCTGGGACTTTGGTTGTAGAGAGTGGGAATGAGGAGGGGGTGTCAAGGAGGAAGAGGGACAGGAGAAGAGGAAGAGAGGGTCAGGAGTAAAAAGGCAGAAGGATAGTGAGAAAAGGAAGAGGGGCAGTGTTCCTTCCTGGGACCCCAAACCCCCAGGGAAATCTCCACTGTGGGTCAGACAGTTTTCTGCTTTGGGAATGTTACCAAGACTTAAAAGGCATTTGAAGAAACAAATCAAACTTAGAAATTACATTCCAAAAGAGTAGGGGTTTTTACAAACCAACCCTCCCACCCCCAAAAAGAAACACAACCAGTTACCAATTAAAATGCTAAAAATCAAACCAAAGCAATATTTACATGTAACATTTGCAACCCTATTAAAGCCCCATGTCCAGAGGCTTCTGTAAGAACGGTGATGAGTGACCTTGCACAGCAGCATGCAGGAACTAGAAACTGGGGCTTACGGAAAACCAAGAGCTGGAGCCCCTGACACTGGCTGGGAGCCGGGGCCCAGGCGCTGAGACGATGAAGATGGCAAAGACAATCTTGGACAAGACGATGGTAAGGCTGAGCGGTCCGTAGGCCGCAGGGTTCAGGTCTCATGGGGATTTCTCCCCAAGGCTGGGAGTATATCCTCCCTGGCCTTCTGCAGCTCTGGGAGGTGGCAGAAGGCCTCTGGTGACTTATGGCCTGCTGTGAATCCCCTCACCTGGAGGTAACCTTGAAGAGGCCTCTCTGGCCTCATTGGGTGGGGAGCAGTGGCATCCTCTCGGAATTGGCTCCTGGCTCCATCGGCCCACACAAGTCACAATCGCACAACGGTGCATCTGGTAAGACTGGCATGACCCTGATGTTCTTCTGATGGGAAAGAAGAGGAAGGACTTTGGGTAGCTGGTCTAGGTGACCCTGAAAGGGTAGGACTAGGAGATGGCAGATAGGAGCTGGGAGTGCAGAGGTGTCTCTTGAGTCCTGGGGGAAAGCTAGCAAAGCTGCTGGCTTTTGGTCTTTCTGATGGGGAATTCCACACACAAGCCATTTCAGCCTGGTGTTTCCACTCTGGGTCCCCAGGAGTAACAGGAGTGCTGTGTGCATGTGGGCATATGTGCAACCAAAATGGGTTCACTGGCACCAACGGGGAGGCCATATTGCAATTACCCACATCGTAATCTATCGGATCACTCAGGCAGCTCACATGGCAAGTGGGGAAGGGAGGGCAGAGGCATTGGGGCTGGAAGAAGAGCCAGGAGAGGCCTTAATTCTAAGGAGAGAGGCTGGTGGAAAGACTGGCAGGCTGGCAATAACGGAGGCAGGTGGATACTCTCCGATCCACGCGCAAAGCTGCAATAAACGACATTCTGGAAGTTCAGTCCTGTTTTCCTGTGAGTCTCACTCAGGGAACTCGGTGAGATCTCCGTGCTCTTGGTACAGAGTTATCCATGGTTGACTCATTAAAAAAAGGGAGGGAGAAAAATAAGAAATGAAATGGAGAGGGTTTTGGAGGTGGTATGTCAGTCCAAAGAAGCCTTGGTGGCGCAGTGGTTAAGCGCTCGGCTGCCAACCAAAATGTCAGCAGTTCGAACCCACTAGCCACTGTGCGGAAGAAAGATGTAGCAGTCTGCTTCTGTACAGATTTTAGCCTTAGAAACTCTACGGGATAGTTCTACTCTGTCCTACAGGGTCACTATGAGTCAGAATCAGCTCGGCGGCAGCAGATTTGTCAGTCCAGCCCTACACCCTGTCAATAAGCATTTATGGACTGAATGCTGGGGATCAGGCGAATACCAGGTGTTCTCTGAGGCTAAATGGCCAGTGGTATTGGGGGATCAGGCTGCAGGGTTCCTGGAAACCTGAGTCAGGAGACCTGAGCTCGGCTGCTGAGCTGCCTCACCTGCATAGGGAATTCCAAGCCTGTCCATCGTGTCAGAAGTCTCAGTTTGTCCCAGTGGCAAGAATACACGTCAAATTCCAATAAATTACCTTAGGAACTTTGGGGTAAATTAAATTATTAAAATAAAGTAAACCACCTTAAATATTTATAATAAGAAAAATTCAAATAAACAATCTAGGTGAGAAATGCACTTCCAAGCCCCAGTCTAATGCTGTGTCCTGGGGACTGACCTCTTGGCCTGACCTGGCCAATCAGAAGTCTCTTACTGGGAATATCTTTGTCCTCCACCAGCCCAAGGATGTAAACACAGTGGAGATGCGGCGCCCCTCTGGGCTGTGCTGAGAAAGAGGCCCAGGGTCAACACAGTGGACATTTAGGTCTGTATGTCTGCACCAAGTGTTAAGACTAACTCTAACCTGTTTCTGTTCTCAAGGAGTCTCCTGTGAAGGTTGGGGCTCCCCCAAGTCACCTTGGCAAGGGTGGCAGTTCCAACAGCTCCCGACCCTGAATGCCACACATTCCTACCTCATCTCCTGGTCCTTGCTGCATCCAGGCTGTGAGCAGGGAGATCCAGGGCTGGCTCCAGGATTCCAAGCAGAGACTTGGCCCTGGTACTACCCTATCATACCCCCTAGAGTCACAGCAATCCAGAGTGGCATGGCTGGGAGGAGGAGGTGGTGGTGAAGGAAAGGAAGGGGTGGGAATGGTGCCAAGCTCCTCCAGGAGCCACAAGTTGATCCTAGAGCAAAGCCTGGTCTTCTTGTCGGTGTTTCCCCTCCCGGGGAAGGGGCGTGCAGTCGTCATGGAACATCTCTGTGAGCCCTTTTTCCCAAGGGGCATGGCCAGAAGTGTATCCCATCCTTGGATCTTACAAGAAGAGGGTGTGGGGTAGAACCAGGCAAGGCTGGCCCAGTCCACCTCAGTACCCCGGGAGCAGGTCCTGACAGACTCTCTGTAGATGCTTCCAAAGCTCAGTTTTAGTCTTTCTCCCACTCGCTACCTTCCCCAGGAAGTCGGAGATCACCACCTGGTGGTCAGCAGGAGACCCTGCTTTACCTTGATCTGAAAGCTGTCTTCTGGCAGTGGTGTAGCTGTTGTCCCTCCAAGGCGAGGTGATGCTGAGAGCTCAGGACCCTCACCTCGTCTCTGTTGGTTTCCTTCTGCTGATTGAGGTGGGGCGCTCAGCTGCTCTGTCACTCGCTGGGGGGGGCTGCCCTCTCCTCCCCACCCCAGCCGGACTCCGAAGGGTGCAGCCTGCACTTGGAAGGAGAGTGGCGGATGGCAGAGCGGGACTGCCGGGCGAAACAGGAGGTGAGAGACTGGGCGCTACAGTCACAAACAGCATCCTGGGAAAAGGGAAGGAAGGAGTCAGGAGGAGCCAGGAGGCACTGACCACCCAGGGAATGGGTGGCTGGCCAGGTAAGGAAGTTGAACTCAGCTGTGCCCAAGACCAGGGCTTTGAACCAGTTCATTCTGGTTAGAACCCCTCCTAAGAATTTACATGGGGTGGAAATGCAAATTCTCAGCAGGGGTTCAAAGCAGAATGAACCTGTTCAAAGCCCTGCCCAAGACCAGTTCCCAGGGGCTGCAGCCCCTCCCTGGACTGATTTTTCTTTTTATTGTTTTTCTCCCATTTTGGCAATAAACAATGTTTACTGTAATAAATTCTGGAATAAACAGGAAAGAAAATTATGTTGTCATGGCCCTACAGATCAAAGATAAATTCTCAATGATTGTATACACATATATTTATCAAAATGACCTCATCCTCTATAAACTATTTTGCAACTGCAAAACATGAACACTTTCCTGTCTCTATGTATGTCTAGACCTTCTTCTTTTTAATGGTTGTATACTATTCCACTGAAAGGAAATACCTTAATTAATCTAATTTACTTTTCATGTGCATTTAGGTAGTTTCTATTTTTTTTACTATTACCAACACACATAGATACAAGCACAGTAGTTAAAAGTGCTGATTTAGAACCATACCGCCGGGGGCCAAGATGGCGGAGTAGTCAGACGCTTCCGGTGGACCCTCTTACAACAAAGACCCGAAAAAACAAGTGATTCCATTATATATGGCAATCTGGGAGCCCTGAATATCAAAGGCAGAGCTGAGGAAGCAGACCGAGTGGCAGGGGGAGGGAGAGACATTTCGGAAGCAGCGAGGAGCTGCCAGACCTGACCCGGCGAGAGCCTGAGCCCTTCAGGCCTGATCAGCTCAGGGGTGAGCAGTGAGGCAGGCAACCAGCCGAGCTCGGGAGGCATGTTTTCCACACCGGGAGAGACCCAGCGCCAGAGAGTCTACACGGCCATCCAGAACCAGTGAGATGCGGCCCTCCACAAAAGATAGGTACTTGCGTATGGCTTACCACATGGATCAAAAACACCCCCCAAAGGGAAAAATCTCTCTCCCATTTACCTCCCCGCTCCCTGCTCTGCACTGGGTCCCGGACCGGCTTCAGCAATTGCCAAGTCCCCTGGGCCAGAAGTAGGATCCATCACACGTTTGGAGCCATTCTCCCTGCCTTGGAGAGTGAACAAATTAACAAACAGGGGAAAAAATAAACTGTCAGCTCCCCTAAGTCAGGAACCCAGGGTAGGCACAGCTCCTTTGCCTAGGCACAGGCATAAGGGATACACGGACTTTGAGTGCCTTTCCCTCTGCATAGACTTATGTAGGCCCATCTCAACAGCATAGGCCCTCATTACCACAGGGTATATACCAGAACTCTAACTTCAACTATTTCAGCTGTGAAGTGGCAGATTCTTGACATTTGACACTGCTCTGCCCATTAAGCAGGGTCTTCACCTACCCATATCAGGGGCCTGAGGACTGGTGGCTCCACCCACGCCACCTAGCCACCTGCGATAGGGGCCCATGAATAAGAGGTGCCCCCAGTCCTTACAGCCAACAGCATTAGGTGCTCATAGTCTGGCTGCAAAACCCACCCACTTATGTACTCTAGGGAACAGGGACACGTCTTCCTCCTGGACACTCGGGGGCAGTCATCAGCCCCCTGCCTTGCTCAGAGTGTGTCCCCCTGCTGTAGCCAGATGCCTGTGCCTACACCAATCATGCATGCCTGTCTAGGACTGTGAGAGCCTACACCACCCACTTGGTGGCTATCTACCTGGGCACCTGAACTGAGTCCATACAGGAGGAGAGGGCAGACTCCTGAGCTGACATACCTAGTAACAGACCTAACCACCTGGTGACAGGACATTAGAGCTTCAAAGGTGCCAATAATACACTAGCTCATACGAGCAGCCTATAAGGGCATATCAAACAAAACAAGAAGCTAGGACACCATAAGCAAACATAAAATAAATAAATATAATAACTTATTGATGGCTTGGAGACAACAGTCAAGATCAAATCACATAAAGAGGCAATCCATGATGGCTTGAGCAAGCTCCCAAATAAAGAATCTAGAAAGTTTCCAGAGGAGGAAAATTTCTTGGAATTACCGGACACAGAATATGAAAGATTAATATACAGAACTCTTCAAGAGATTAGGAAGGGAATTAAGCAGAACACAGAACACACAATAGAGGAAATTAAAAAGATTATAGAAGAGCATAATGACAAATTTAACAGGCTGCAAGAATCCACAGAGAGACAGTAATCAGAAGTCCAGAAGATTTCTAATAAAATTTCAGAAATAGACAACTCAATAGAAAGTCATAGGAGCAGAATTGAGGCAATGGAAGTCAGAATTAGTGAGATTGAAGTTAAAGCACTTGACGCCAACTTATTTGAGGAAAAATCAGATAAAAGGATTTAAAAAATGAAGAAACCCTAAGAATTATGTGGGACTCTATCAAGAGGAATAACCTACGAGTGATTAGAGTACCAGAACGGGGGCAGGGGAGGATAACAGAAAATACAGAAAGAATTGTTGAAGATTTGTTGGCAGAAAACTTCCCTGATACCGTGAAAAATGAGAAGATATCTATCCAAGATGCTCATCTAACCCCATGTAAGGTAGATCCCAAAAGAAAGTCACCAAGACATATTATAATGAAACTTGCTAAAACCAAAGATAAAGAGAGAATTTTAAGAGTGGCTAGGGATAAACGAAAAGTCATCTACAAAGGAGAGTCAATAAGAATAAGCTCAGACTGCTTAGCAGAAAACATGCGGGCAAGAAGGCAATGGGATGACATATATAAAGCCTTGAAGGAAAAAAACTGCCAGCCAAGAATTATATATCCCGCAAAACTGTCTCTCAAATATGATGGTGAAATTAGGGCATTTCCAGATAAACAGAAGTTCAGGGAATTTGCAAAAACCAAACCAAAATTACAAGAAACACTAAAGGGAGTCCTCTAGTTAGAAAATCAGTAACATCAGATAACCACCCAACACTAGAACACAGGACAGAGCAACAAATAGATATCAACCCAGATAGGGAAGTCACAAAAGTAAAGCAAAGCTAAAACACTGAAAATCGGGAAACAGATGTCAATATGTAAAAGATGACAACATTAAAACAAAAAAGAGGGACTTAAAAAATGTTGACACAGATTTTTCATATGGAGAGGAAGTCAAGGCGATATAAAGAAATAAAAGACTGGTATAAACTTAGAAAAATAGGGGTAAATATTAAGGTAATCACAAAGGAAACTAACAATCCTACAAGTCAAAATAAAAAACTAGAAAAATATAAAGACTCAGCAAACACAAAATCAACCACAAAGAAAAAGATGAAAATACATAAAGAAAAATGACTCAGCACAGAAAATTAAGTGGAACAAAGAAACTGTGAACAATACACAAAAAAAAAGACATCAAAATGACAGCACTAAACTCATGCCTATCAATAATTACACTGAATGTAAATGGACTAAATGCACTAATAAAGAGAAAGAGGGTGGCAGATTGGATAGAACCAGACTGCTTGGCTCAAATCCCAGACCTTCCACTAGTAAGTGGCTGTGTGACCTCGGACAAGTTACTTAACCTCTCTGAGCCTTGATTGCCTCCTCTCTAAAATGAGGGGTATGAAACCTTCAAAGTTGTTGTGAGGGTCAAATCAGATACGGCATGTAAAGCATTTGCATAGTGCCTACATAGCACTCAACAAAACCAAAACCAAACCACTGCCTATCAAGTCGATTCTGACTACTAGCGACCCTATAGGACAGAGTACAACTGTCCCATAGGGTTTCTAAAGCTGTTAATCTTTACAGATGCAGACTGCCACTTCTTTCTCCTGAGGAATGGCTAGTAGGTTCAAACCGTCGACCTTTTTGGTTGGCAGCTGAGCGCTTTAACCACTGTGCCACCAGGGCTCCTCAGACACTCAATAAATGTTAGAAATTTTTATTAGTAATACAGTACTTTTTTTTATACAAATATCTTTTTCCACCTCTGTGAATATTTCTATAGGCTACAATCCTAGAAGGAGAACTACTGGGTCAACAGGTAGCGTGCACTTTATATACACTGAAAAAAATATCTGCACCAAATTTAAAAACAACAAAATACAGCCACCTTTGTATTGTTGTTTCTCGATGTAGGTGCAGGCTATACAGGTGTGTTCAGTTTGTGAAAATTCAGTGAGCTCTACGCTTACAGTATGCTCAGTATGTGGGCAGGGTGATCCAGGGCTCCAAGATTCCAAGCAGATATTAAACTTAAATAAACTATACTTATAGAGTTAAAATGAACTATATCAATAAACTATATTAAACCTAAAAAGTTTTTTTTAAGTTATTAAAAAATAAATATTTAAAAGATTTTTTAAAATGCATCCAGCCGGGTGAGAGTGTAAAGAAATAAAGTGCTCACACACTACTAGGAACTGTATAAATTAGACAAACTCTTTT
This sequence comes from Trichechus manatus latirostris, assembly GCF_000243295.1. Lineage (NCBI taxonomy): Eukaryota > Metazoa > Chordata > Mammalia > Sirenia > Trichechidae > Trichechus > Trichechus manatus. Next base: position 27,405,245 of record NW_004443944.1, on the reverse strand, counting down.
GAAAGACAATTTGACAACATTTACCGAGTACCTTAAAAGCATTTATACATTTTTATCCTATAATTCCATTCCTACAACTCAAGCCTAATAGTACAAAATGTGGAAAAATGTTTTTGCAGCAAAATGTTCACAACAGCCATTATATCTATAATAGAGAAAAACTAGAAACCACCTAAACATACAATAATAGGGGAAACGGACCTGTGGGTCAGTCATAGCCCATCCCACACACAGCCCTTCTCACTTCTCTGAGTCCCCACCTATGACCCTTACTGAGTGCACAGCAGACCACATGATACCACCCCTGGCCACAGACGAAGGAGTATATCCAATTCAAGCTGGACCAATCAGAGTTTCTTTCTTAGGTGGAATTGGGACAGAAGGATTTGAGTCTGTCTCTGTAAGATGCTTGAAGTGAAAGATGTTATAAAACCAAAGCTGGGACAGCCCAACTAAACCGCGTGCAAATGCAGCAGAGAGAAAGAGAGAAGAGGAAGAAGACATCAAAGAAAATGAAGCTCAAGAGAGAGCAGAGGGGGAGAGAGAAGCTGTTGAAGGCCTTTGGGTTCCTGCTGTTGGGTTCCATAAGATCCTCCAACATCCTTCTGAGATGATTTCCCTTCTGCAAACCAAACTGAAATGCATTCTTTTACTAATAGGCAAATAATCCCTAACTAAATCAGGAGAATAACAGGATATAATCAGGAGTGAGGTGTGCCGCAAAACATTCTCAAGAGAAAATGTGAGCACTAGGTGTGGAGTCTTGCTGGGGCAGGGGCAGTGTTGTGCTAGTAAACGTTTAGCATCTTGCTTTCTGGAGAATGGTGAGGAGCCGTGATTTGTAGTGTTTGCCAATTCTCATGGTGTAAATCCTACCACCCTAGCTGATTGTAAACTACCGAGGTAATATTACTGAAAACAGAGATGCACACAACTGGCTTCAGCACGCCTTAGGTGGCGGGAGAGCAGTGAGCCAGATAGGATGCTGACAATCTCTGGCAAAGCGTCTGGTTAAGCCATGCTCACTAGTTTCCTGGTATTCAAAGCATGTGTCCATCAGATTTGTGTCATTCCATGTCTAAGGCCTTCCAATCCCGATCCCAGACCAGCACAAGAGCTTTTTGAGACACACAACCGCGGTCCCCAAGTCTAAAAATCAAAAGAGCTTGGATCTTATAAGCCAACACCACCTCCCAAGAACAAGGGCAGACCCCACCCACCTACCTCACTGGGAGGGGCCATGGCTCCGTCTCCCTCCCGGGGGACACCATCCTTCCCCACCTGGGGGAGAACAGTGGGCCTGATCTCTTCAGTGCTGCCTGACTTGGCTGCCTTCTTGTTCAGAAGCCTGGCCACACCCTCTGGCTGATGGTAGCTGGCAGGAGAGAGGGGCTCCGGCTTCTTGGCACTCTCCTCCCCTGCTACAGAGGTAGGGCTTGGTGCCCGGCCACACACATTGCGGAAGAACTCCTGCACAATGCCATACTTGGGAGGCTCGGGCTTGGCCCGGGCCTCAGACATGCCCAGTTTCCAGACAGTCTCCGTGCTCCCCGAGTGCTCCACCACACTGAAGAGGCTGGACAGCCCATCGTTGATGTTCCTCAAGACGGGGCTGTCCCGCGTGGTGGTGGAGCGGGCCCAAGCTGAGCCATTCTGCTTGCTCTGGTGCAGGTTCCACAGGCTACGGTCCTTGGTGCTGTCCAGCTTGGATACCGACCGCCTCTGAAGCTTTGGTGAGCCATACTTGGGTGAGCAGCACGGCCGCTCGATGCGCGAATGGACCTTGTCCAGGGAGGAGGAGATCTGTTTGCTGCGCACAGAGACAAGTGAGGAGCTGCGGGGTGACCAGCTCTTGCTGTGGAGGCTGCTACGGGGTGGGTCGGTCTGCAGGCCCACGCTGACCGTGCGGATGGTCTGTGTGCCCACACTGGCCAGGCCCACCGTTTGGCTGGACGTGCTCTTTACTTTCCTCCCCAGTGAGCCCGAGCGCATGGCCTGGCGCACGCAGTTGGTGATCTCTTTCATGTCATCGCTCATGTTGCCTGACATCTCGAAGTCATGCAGGGCCGCTGGGAAGCCAGGCCCGGCCACCGAGGGGTCGCCCCCTGAGCTGCCGTCCAGGCGCTGCCGGGAGAAGTTGCACAGCCACCGGCCGTACGAGCTCTCGGCCAGCCCATCTGCCTCAGCTGACTCTTTGGGCTTGGCCGTGGTGAAGAGGAAGCCAGGTTCGATGATGATCTTGCCTTCCTTATCATGGACCACAGGGACACCCAGGCGCCGGGCCACTGGGGGGCTGTAGTAGACACGGATGCCCGTCTTGTCGGGAGCCGTGTAGCTGCGCTGCATCTGTCTCCCCGCAGGGTCATGACAGGCCAACGTACCCAGGCGGTTGCAGTCCTGAGGTGACAGCCCGGGCTTTTCCTTGGCATCCTTTTCTGGGTCCACTGACTCGGGACTCACAAAGGCAAAGGCAGGGTTGCTGGACAGCTTCTTGCCCCGGGCGGCTTCGCCAGCAAGGTAGGGGGAACGATCAAGCAAACTTTCAAACTCAGACATCGAAGAAACAGATTTGGTCCTGGGAGGAGCAAACGAGGAAAACGGTATTAGTGGAAGATAACACAGACCCAGCACACACTCTTGTCCACCTCCCTGAACTGTATGCTGCAGGAGGGCAGGGACCAGGACAGTCCTGCTCACTTCTTGTAGAAGACACTGTTGGTGGCCTGCCTCATATCTTCTCCGCACTCACACCTACACAACCAAAACTGCATGATGTGCACACCTGCCATTCTCTACCTGTGGGCTTTTGTCTGGCTGTAGGAGCATACTTAGCCTCCACACAGAGGAACTAGAAACATCACAGAGTTAATGCCCCTAGACACAGCCCTCATCAAACAATACGTGGTGATTTGGTGGATAATTACCCCCAGCTCCTTGTTCCTGGGGTGGGATTACTGAGTCGCATGTTCCACGCTGGCTCCCAGAGTTGCTCAGTAAGACTGAGCTCCAGTTGCCCACAGTAGAAGCTGCTTGATAACACTCCTTTATTGGCTGCCTGCCTTCCCTGTCTCACTCCCTTCACTTCCAAGTGTTTCCTGGAATCCTCTCCCAAACAAACCACTTGCTCTCAAATCCTTGTCTCAGGGTTTGCTTCTGGGGGAGCCCAGACTAACATGCCTTAAGGTCCCTGACATGAACCTGGCACCTGTGTTGCCTGATGACTGAAAGTGCCAGGCCCCGTAAATGCATCTCACATGTCATACCAGTCACTCTTCCCATAAACTCCAGAAGGCATCCCTACTTTTCAGGGGAGCAGACAGAGAGGGGGAGTATTAGCCCAAAGCCACAGAGGTAGAAATGGCAGAGCTGAAAGTTGGGCCTGGCACTCATGACTCCAGAGCCCCCCTCCTAACTCCAGGGCCCGCCCTGCTGTATGGCCCAGGTGGGTTCTGCTTCCCTCACTCCTTTCATGAGTTTCCCATTGGTGCAGACATGGTCCTTAGGCCTGGATGTGCCCCTCGGCCATAGTCCAGGGCTGGGTCCAAAGGATGCTGCTCACTAATGCCAGGCATGGATGTCCACCCTGACTCTTCTAACTCCAGAGACAGGAAGAAAGGACCCCAAGAGGCCAGAATGGACAGATAGTTTCTCTCCAGCTAGGATATGCTGGGTCCCAGTTTTCCATGCTCAGAATCAAACAAGAAAATCACAGGCTGGAATTCCGATCACCCCTAGCTTCCCAGCTCCTGGGTGGCTCGGGTTCCACAGAAACCTGTTGCCCTCCCAACTCTGCTGAGATGCAGTGGTGGGCATGTGAGGCAGGGAGGGGAGAGAGGCAAAGGGCTGGGAGGGCCTGCAGGGCAGAGCAGGGGTGGGGATGCCAGCACCTCTTTAAGCCGGTTCCCCCAATCTCAGCTTCAGAAACAGCCTCCTTGTCATGGGTCTTCTCACTGAGCGCCTGTCGGGGAAGAGACAAGGGTCAATTCCGGCCGTCAGAGTCCTGAGGGAAGGTGATAGGAGCTGTGGGTGTTCCCAGTGTCGGGGCTGGCCCTGGACAAGTCACTTTCCCCCATGCCTCAGTCTCACCTGTAGAACAGGAGTGACATCAGCAGTGATCTAGAATGCCCATTGGTCGGTTTTGGCTGCACTGTGTCTAACCTCTTTCCCCCCGTTATTGTTCTTTCTTCTCTCTGGCAGTGAGGGTGTGAGCATGTGGTCTAAGCTCAGCCACTGGGAGCTCCAAGAGAGACCCTCCCTGCTACAAGGGAGGAAAGCCCGTTTATAACTTATTCTGAGGGTGGTGGCAGCAACACAGCATCCAGCAGCCAGCTGTTAAGTCGGTGACAGAAGTGACTTGGCGGCTCCTGCTCAGGGGCTTGTTTCCCCTTGGTTCCAGAGGCACAGCCCCCTGGATCTGTGCTGATTTTCTGAACCTGCATCACCAGCCCCCTTGAGTCTCCAGTAAAATCCTCTCCTGTCTCAGCTCCCCAGAAACAGTTTTTGTTGCTTGCAAACAAGTCTTCTGATTGACGTGTCATTTCCTCGGCAAAGGGCTTGTGTGTTCAGCCTTGTTACTCAGTATGTTGCTAAACTGACAAGTGTCCCTGAGGCTTATGTGAAAACTTCACGAATGTGACCTCACTGATCTCCACAACCAGGGCTGGGCCAAAGCAGAGAATGTGATTCTCACTTTACCAGTGAGGCAACTGGAGCCCAGAGAGGGTAAGTGGCTTACCCAAGACACAGCTGTTTAGAGGCCTAGCTTTTCAGAGAGGCACAAAATGAAAGCAAGAGAGGGCAAGGGAACTGGCCGAGGATACACACAGAGACACCCAGCCTTTCCATCAGGTATGGACAGGACCCTTCACGGGTCCAAAACCACAAGCAGGAACCATGAAATAGAGACCCCAGGTCTGAGGAGGAGCCCAAGGTGCAAAGGTGTGACCTATGGGAGTGGAGTCAGCATCTTTCTTGTGATGTCCTCCACAAGTAGGGGACTTTCTGGTATAGCCAGGAGCCAAGAAGAGAGTGGATGACCTGCTAGCCCACTCACCTCTTTCCAGCTGTTGTCCTGTTTCTCCAGGTCTGAGTGCTTTAGGACCCAGGTGTCATCAGCCTTCTGCAACTGAACAAGGGCAAAGAGGGTGGGTCAGTGGGAGGGAAGCTGGTGTGTAGGGCCCCCCGTGTGCAGGGCTGCTCCCCAGCTCCTCGCCGCAGCACAAGGGAAGGCCCAGATCATGGACCAGGAGCCATCTGCCCAGTGGACAGAAGCTCCAAGCCACCCATAAGGTGGAGACAGATTTGGAGAATGATAGTGAAAGCAAGTACCTACAGGCATAGCAACGAAAAACAAAACCTGTTGGCATCGAGTCAATTCCAACTCATAGCAACCCTATAGGACAGAGTAGAACTGCCTCATAGGGTTTCCAAGGAGCAGCTGGTGGACTGAAACTGCCGACCTTTGGCTTGGCAGCCGTAACTCTTTAAGCACTGCGCCACCAGGCTCCACAGGCACGCTAATAGATGCCATTATATCTACAGTAGAAACAGTTGTTATTACTTTGTTAATTCACGCTACCATTTACGGAACAGCTCTATCAGCTAAGCGGTAGCTATGTCACATCAGGATAGCAGATAGATACAAGACCCTCATACCCCTGCTGTGGTTCTCATCACTAGTGGATCCCGGGGCACTCTTTCCGCTGAGCCTTGAACTGGCCTCTGATCCTTCCCTCTTGGCATGCCATCACCTCCAGGTGGTGTGTAATGGAACCCATTTGCTATTCACACATTAGTTAATTTAATCTTCACAGCAACCTTACAAGGTAGGTGTTACTGTTATTTCAATTTCACAGGTGAGAGGCTCAAGACTGAGAGAAGGGAAGAAACTTGCCCAAGGCGGGGCAGCTGAGTGAGTGGCAATGATAGTAACGGTAGTGTAGGAAATCCTGTGCGTGGTGGCCTGTTCCCCACCTGTTGCTGCAACCTTCTAGGGAGGAGCGCCTTCAGCAAATGGAACTCACCTGCAGCCAATGACAGACTAATGTAGGGCAGCCAGAAGGCCAACCCCTTGCCGCAAGATGGGCAAATTCTATGAGACAATTTACTACTTATACTCCTGAGCTCCCCACAGGGTCAGGCTGAGGGCAGTCTTCAGCTGAAAGTATATTCCTGCTTAACTTCCTCTCCTCTCCTAGCCACTTTCCTCTTGCCCTCAACAGATCACTTGCACACAGAGTAACCAACCCACCTTGGTTTGCCCAGGACATTTCCAGTTTTAGCACTAAAAATCTCGTGTCCCCTAAACCTCTCGGTCCTGAAAAAACTGGGAGGCTTTGCCTCTTTCCATTGCATTTACTGTCCCAGTTTTAAAGCTGAAAGACCTGGGAAACTCCCAGTCCCAGGCTAACTGGGACAGGATGGTCACCCAGCTTGTACGTGAACCCATGTCTCAGACTTTGCTTCTTGGGAACCAACATAAGACAAACAGTAATAAGAGCAACAACAAAAATAACACCCATGTGAATGACAGCAATGACAGATTAAAATCGTGGAATCAAACCAAGCCCGTCAAGGAGAGGTCTTGGGAGCACTTTGAATTATCCCAAAGTATTTTCATGTCTATCTCCCTTCACCTCCATAACTGCCCTGTGAGCTGAGAAGGTCAACTACCATCATCCTTGTTTTATAGATGAGGCTCAGCAATCAGACATGACTTGGCTGGGATTGCACCTGGCAGAGCCAGGTGAGGATGGAGCTCCTAATCAGAACCTCTTTCCCACAAGCTACTCTGGTGGCTGCTTTCACAGGGTTGGTTTCTGCGGCTTCAGTTTAATGGGCAGTTCAGTTCAAGGAAGACTGCTGCATTTCAGGGCCTGGTTTGAAGTGGGAGGCAGAGGAGCGTCAGAGAGACACAGGAGGCCAAAGCTAAAGGGCTGGCAAATCCCACGTAGGATCCTCTGATGTGAAACAATGGTGGCACGTAGACCCTGTGCCCTGATGAGCTGGCAGGACTCACCTACCACCTGTGGGCTGCCACATGTTTCCGAGGTATGTCATGCAGATTGTCTCATAATTTAAGACCAAGTATTAAAATATTTTGTGTTAATATAATAAAAAGGAATTATTCTTTACTAGAGAGGAATTTAGGGAGCCCTGGTGGCACAGTGGTTAAGAGCTCAGCTGGTAAACAAAAGGTCAGCAGTTTGAATCCACCAACCACTCCTTGGAAACCCTATGGGGCAGTGTACTCTGTCTGATAGGGTCTCTATGAGTCGGAACTGACTGGATGGCAACAGGTTCGGTTTTACGAGTTTTGGTGGCACAGTGGTTAAAGTGCTTAGCTGCTGAACGAAAGGTCAGCAGTTTGAACCCACCAGCCACTCTGCAGGAGAAAGATGTGGCAGTCTGCTTCCGTAAAGATTACAGCCTTGGAAACCCTCTGGGGAAGTTCCACTCTGTCCTATAGGGTTGCTATGAGTTGGAATCGACTCGACGGCAGTGGGTTTTGGTGAGTAGAGAGGAATTTGGGTTGATGGTGCAAATAGGTGCATCCAATCTCCTTTTCACATAGTACATGGATTGTTCTGACTTTGGATGCTGTCCTGCACTCACCAAGCACAGATTTCCTAGTAGGGGTAACCACGAGGGGAGTTTTTTTACTGCAGAGGAGTGGGCAGGGTACAGGACCAGGAACTTGCCAGATTTAGAAGTTCTGCCAGATCCTGGTCCTGCCCCTTACTCACTGTATGTCTTTTGGCAAGTCATTTTGCCTCAGTCCCCTCATCTGAACAATGAGGGTTTAGCGGCAGCAACCCTTCAGGACTGCTAGAGGAACAGAGACAATGTATGGAAGAGGAAATGCAAACAACAAATTCATGGAGAGATACTAACCCTTCACTAGCAATCAGAGAAATGCAAATTTAAACAATGAGATAGCATTTTACGTAAGACTGGCAGACATTTTAAAGACTGGGAAAAGCAAGAACTGGCAAAGATAAGGCAAAACAGGGCCCTTCTTGCTGTGCTGCTGTTGGGAGGGCCAGCCTGGAAATTTCCATCAAGTATAAACGCATATGTCTTTGGACCTAGCAATTTCACTTCTAGGAATCTATTCTACTGAAATACTCATGCATGTACATGAAAAAAAGAAAAAGTGTGTGGGGATGTTCATTGCTGCACTGCTTTTAATAGTGAAAAACTGGAAAGTAGATTTCCTCAATATGGAATAATAACTTATGGTGTCTCCATACTAGGAACGCTAAGCAGCAGTTAAACAGAATGAGACTGATGTCTACCCTCTGTTGTGAACAAGTCTTCATAAAAGACACACAGTGTAACCAACATTATGATTCAATATCTGATTAAAAAATATTGCTGTGAATACTAATTTAAATAGTAAGAAAGGGAGGGCATGCCAAAAAACAAAATGAGACTAATGGGGCTCAACAGTTCAGGGACAAGGACTAGAAGGCAGGAGGGGACAGGAAAGCTGGTAATAGGGAACCCAAAGTTGAGAAGAGACAGTGTTGACATGTCGTGGGGTTGTTAACCGTTGTCATAAAACAATATGTGTACTGACTGTTTAATGAGAAACTATTTGTTCTGTAAACCTTCATCTAAAGTACACTAAAAAAAAAAAAAGAAGAGCAAAAAGAAAACAAAAGAGAGAGGGCATGGGTTAGAGTATGTTTTTATTAATGTTTGGGTCTTATATGAAGTCTTGATTTAAGTAATTCAAAAGTAAAGCACCGCTCCCAGAGGCCTCCTTTCAGCCAAATAATAGATTGGCTTGTAAAATAAACCATATCACCCGTGAGGAATGTGCTCCCTTAAACAATCAACTATATGAGACCAAACAGTCAATGTTTACCCAAAGCAAAATAAGAAGGCAAGGAGGGGCAGGGAAGCTCAATAAATGGAAACAGAATGGAAATAATGAGAATGCTGACACATTGCAAAAACTGTAACCAATGTCACGGAACAATTTGTACAAAAATTGTTAAATGGGAACATTTGCTTGGTAAACTTTCACCTAAAACACAATAAAATCTTAAAAAAAAAAAAAAGTAAAGCAAAGGAATAGAGATAAAAGTAGGTCAGTGGTTATCAGGGGCTGGGGGTGGTGTGGTGGGGAGTTACTGCTTAAAGGGGTACTGAGTTTCTGTTGGGGTGATGAAAAAAATCTTGGAAATGGATAGTGGTGATGGTTGCACAACATGGTGAATGTAGTTAATGTAACTGAATTATACACTTAAAAATAGTTAAAATGGCAATTATTTTGTTATATATATTTTGCCACAATAACAAAGAAATAAATAAAGTAAAGGAAAAAGTCAAAATAAATATGGTGTATAGCAGCTGGGTATAAGTGGCAGCTGGGTGCATGGCGTGAACTCTAGTGTGGGCGTAGTGGTCAGTAATTATTTTTCCTTTCTCCCCTCTTTTGGTTACAGGACTCCAACATTCCCACAGGGAATCACCTTTGGTTCCTCCCTCTTGGTTCCTGGGTTTTGGTGAACTCCAGGGGTGGGCACATGACTCAAACTGAGCCAATCAGAGTCTCATGAAAAAGAGAAACTCTTTCCATTGCATTTACTAAGTTTTAAAGACACAAGCACGGAATTAGCAGTGGCCATCTTTGGGAATAGCTTGGTTACAAGGAAAGCTAGCACGGATGCAAACAAGCCCAAAAGACTGAGACAAAGAGAAAGACTTAGTCCCTACTGCAATCTCTGGGCACCTGGATCCAGCTATACCTGAAGGAGATGCTACCCCTGCACCTCATTGCTTAAGCACCTGAGTCCAGCTATAGCTGAAGGAGATCCTGTCCCTGGACCTCACTGTCTGAACACCTGGATCCAGCTATACCTGAGGGAGATACTACCCCTGGGCTTTTCTTACAGTGACTTCACCTCATGGCTTTAGTGAGCTTGGGTTAGGGCAGGCCTCACCTGGCTCAGGCGGTTCTGCAGCTCCTTCACCTGCTGTTCCACCTGCTGCTTCTCACCCTGTAGCCGCTCCACAAGCTGCAGCTTCTCCTGGCTCCAGTTGCGCTCACTGATCTGCAGCTGCCGTGTCAGCTCCATGACAGCACTGTAGGATTCAGCCAGGAGGTGCTGCTGCTCCTCACGCTCTCTCTGTAGAGCTGCCTTCCAGTCGGGCCCCGGCCTCTCGCTGGCCCCCTTCCCAGCTTTCAGCTCCATCTACAGAAAAAGTGCAGACTGAGTGGCTGGCACCAGGAGGACCCTTCTCTCTGCCTTCCTCTTCCCCTCCATCCTGGGTTTTAGCCTCATGAATCAATGTACCCCACAATCCTGGGCTGTGGTCTGGGATGTTAACCCACGGGGCCAGTCAGGTTCTCAGAGGTAAGGGCATCTGGAATGGCTGGGTTTGAGGGGGTCAGCGGAAGCAGTGGACACTGGGGAATGTCCAGATGGACAGGAGCCATAGGATCTGTCGGGAGGGTTACAATGGAGAGAACTGTGGCACCTAGAAGACAGAATCTGTGGAAACTGGGAAGAAGGTAAGGATCATGGTCGTGGGGAGCCAGGAGGGGGCAGAGGTTTGAGGAGTGAGGGTCAGGCTACTTACTTGCTAGGTGACCTTAGAAAAGAAACTAAACTGCTCTGGGCCTGTTTTGTCCCCTACTCAGCAGAGATAATCAGATACCCACTTTCAAGGGGTGTGACAGCCCTGGGAAGGCAGCCTGCAGCAGGGGCAAGCTGGAGGAAGCTGGGGCCTGGCCTTGCAGAGTTGTAGGGTCTGAGCATTGTCTCTGAATAGGAGGAAGCCCACCCTCTCACTTTTTCAGACCAGAGAGGGGCAGCAACTTGCCCCCAGGCACACAGCAGAGACCAAACTCCCAAGACTCCGGATTAAGGCTCGTTTGGTCATGCTGGGTTGTTGGAAGGAGTCCCACAGTTGAATGGATGGAACAAAGCAGAGCCAAGTAGCAGGGGGTAAAGGGATATCCTGATGAGGAAAGGAAGGAGAAAATGAGGCCAACAGGCAGCAAGAGTCTGGGCATGTGTGTGAAGGATATTACCAGGTATGGATAGGACATTTAAGCATTTGCCCCCCACTGTGAGCCTCAGGTGGGACAGAGGTGTCCCCATACACCTTTGTCAATCCCTCATCTTATTTCCCTGGTCCAGTGACTCCTAGTCCCCACTGTTTCTGGCACCCTTGCTATGTGACTCTAGGCAAGTCCCTTGCCCAATTTGGGCCACAAAATGAAATGAAAGGGTTCCTATGTCTCCAGAATCATAGTTTGGGCATCCTGCTCCCAGATCTGACAGTTGAGAGTATGGCTGAGATGGGAGCAAGCGAGGTGGGGGACTCACCTGGACAGTATGGCCCTTGAGCTCTGCCCGCTCGGTCTCCCAGGTAGCCTTGGCCTTGGCAAACTGCTGCTGAAGCTCGGTCAGACCACGGCGCTCATCCCGGAGCAGCCAGCACAGCTCCTTCAGCGTCACCTTCATGTCGGCCAGTGTCTTGATGTACTCGTTGGGCTGTGGACAGGGGCAAGGCTTGGGTCAGAGCTTTCAGAGGGGCAGGGAGGGGAGTCCACGTCTCAGAGCACTCACCCAGGAGTCCAGCCTGGGACCCTACCACGCCTTGGGCAACTCCCACGACCTCTCTGGGTCACCCATGAAATGGGCATGGCAAGCCTAGCCTGGCCACCTCCTAGGCCAGCATTCATAAATAAAAATATTTGCAGTTAGTAATAATCCCTTAGCCTAACTGAGCTGAGCCCTGGCATCTAGGCCCTGGGTTATTCTCCCTGCCCAGGATTTGCCTCTCTGACCCACTGCAGGCCAGATGGGGAGTCTCAACCAGGGAACTCCCCAACTGTGCCTGACTGAGTCTCAAATCTTCTCTCCTGGGCCCCTAACCTTGCTTCCCACCCATACCCCTGGCTCACTGTGTGCCCCTGGGAGCCTGATCCTGCTGGTCCCTCTGCCCCATGGCTTGATCTGAGAGCTCTCAAACCCCAGACCGCAAGGCCCTTCTTCATATTGCCCAGCCTCATGTCCATACCCCTTCCCTGTACATCCCAAGCCCCAGCCAATCCCAGAATACCTTGCCACACCTCTTTGCACACACAGTTCTCTTGACCCAGAATGGCCTTCCCTACTCTCTGTCAAGCAAGCTCCTATTCATCCTTCAAAACCCACCTCCTGTGATGCCTTCTTTGTGATACTGTCCCCTACACTCCAAACAGAATTAACTGCTCTCTCACCTGGGATCCCACAGTCCCTCATGTGGCCCTCTGTCACTGTCCTGGGATGACTTACGTACCCCACAGCACTAGGCATCTGAGGCCCGGTGACCAGGCAATAACCCTCGGCTGCTCCAGCTCCCAGAACAGGGCTGGGGTCAGAGAAGGCAGCGGGAAGTGACTGCTAAGTGGACAAAGGAACAAATGGACAGGAAGGGATGGGGAAGGGGCTGAGAAGGCACCGTGTTCTGGGTCCAGTTGTCCCCCGTGGAGGTTTTGTTGTCAGAATGCTGGGCGTTTAACTCCTCTTCCTCCATCAGCAGGTATAGCTCCTTCATGCTATTCACCTATTTTTAAAAAAAAACACACTCAGCAGGGGGTGGGAGGGCATTATGCCTGGGGCCTCAGCCCTTAGGGTGAGGGGCCTCTGGCTAGTGGTCCAGAGAGAAAGGGGGCTTCCAGCAGAATCAGGCAGGAAAGAGGAATGGGGGGGCTTATGGTGCAAGATGGACCAAGGATACCCCAGCTCAGTACAGATTTCCCGAATCTTAACTCTGACCTCCCAACACCATCTAGGCCAAGGAGCACACCTGTCCAGTCAGGGCCTCCGGGCCTCCCACACCATGTCCTCTGCCCAAGGAACGGGAGATGTCCCTGAGAGTTATTCAGAAACAGCCACTCTGAGAGGCTGGGACAAGGTAGGCGCTGTGGTTGGAACAAAAGGGTGACATGCGCTCCCGTGATTACAGATAAGGGCAAAAAAGGTTTGGGTGGGCAGAAGGACTCTTCCTGGGAAGGGGATTTGTTGCTGATGGATTCTGGGCAGTGTCCAGGGCTAGTCAAGGAGACCAGAGTATTAACTCAGGGTAGCAACAAAGTGGAAGGAAGCTACCTTCTGAAAGGGTGCTCATTCATCATTCATTCACCAAGTATTTACTGAAAACCTACCATGTCTCAGGCCCTGTGTTAGGAGCTGGGGATACATTGGTGAGCAAGACAGACAAAAATTCAGGTCCTCTTCAGCCTTACATTCCAGTAGCAGGGAGACAAACAAATAAGTGAAATGTATGACACGTCATTTAAATATAACGAACGTCATGTAGTGATAGGTGTTATGAAGAGAATCAGAGCAGGGAAAGGAGCTAGGATGTGCTGGGTGTGGGGGGTCCAGGAAGGCCTTATGGAGAAGGTGATATTGGGCAAAGTTCTGAAGGAGGTAAGAGAGTAAGCCATGTGAATACCTGGAGGAAGAGAATTCCAAGAAGAGGGCACAGCAAATGCAAAGGCCCTGCGGTAGGAACACGGCTATTTGAGGAACAGCAGAAAAGCCAGGTAGGAAGTGAGAGAGATATAGGGAACAAAGTCAGGTTGACTAGGACTTTGGCTTTTGCTCTGGGTGAAGTAGGACCCAGGGAAGGATTGTGAGCCCATGATGCAATCTGACTTTATTTTTATAAGATCACTCTAGCTGCCATGTTGAGATACATTATAGGGTAGCAACAGAGCCCCATACTGCACAACTCCATGTGTATATCATTCACATGGAAGACAGAATGCATGGTTCCCCCTGGAGCTGTGTAACAGGCAGTGCTTGCTAGCAAGAGCAGAAGCAGAGAGGCCACTTAGGAGGCTATGACAATAATGCAGGCAAGGGGTGATAGTGAATTGTACCATGGGGTGGTGGGGGAAGTGCAGCTCGGTTAGAGTCTGTATAGATTTTGGAAGTAGGGCTGTCAGGACCTGCTGACAAATTGGAGAGACATGTGAGGAGAGAAAGAGAAGAGCAGAGGATGCCTCTAAGGTTTTTGGCCTGAGCAAGGAGAAATTGCCATTAATTACAGGAAGAGCAGGTTTGGAGGTAAGATCAGAAGTTTGGTTTTAGATGTAAGTTCGAGAAGCCTATTAGACACCAAGCGTACCCATCAAGTGGAGAAATGACTATACACATCTGAAGTTCATGGGAGATGTCTGGGCTGGAGGCATAAATTTGGAACTCAATGTCCGCAGGCCATTTGAAGCCATGAGCCTGGATGAGCTCCCCAAAGGAGGAAATATAGGTAAAGAAGAGATGAGGCTGAGCCCAAGGGCTGAGGGCTAGGGGCTCTGATGTTAAGAGGTCAGGTCAGAGAGAAAAAGAGGAACTGACAAGGGAGACTCAGAAAGAGTAACGAGCACAGTGGAAGGAAGTCAGAAAAGTGTGGTGTCCTAAAAACCAAATGAAGAAGGGCTTCAAATTCAGAAAATACAATGAGGTTGGGAAGAGAGTGTATGTGTGTGTGTCATGGGGGGTTCAGGGTCTATATGAATAAACATCTCAGTTCCATCACTGGTCACAAGTAATCTAAACTTTGTTTTTAATTATCGATATACGGGTGCACAGTTCCTTTTCTGAAATCGTTGGGGGTCAGGGTGTTTGGAATTCAAAGTTTTTCAGGATTCAGAAAGATAATATAGTGCTGTGACATTTAATGTTATGTGTCAACTTGGCTAGGCCATGATTCTCAGTGGTTTGGCAGATATTATGTCATCTTCCTCCATTTTGTGATATGATGTGAGCATCCAATCAGTTGGAAGGGGAGTTTCTTTGGGGGTGTGGCCTGCATCCAATATATGTGGACGTTCTGGCAAAGCTCATGCTCTCTGTTGATCGTGTCCTCGTCTCGTGGTTTGACCTCCGGTTCTTGGAGAAGCCTTCAGTCAGCCACCTGACCTGCAGATTTTGAATTTGCCAGCTCCCACAGCCTCAAAGACAGCAGCCTGCAGCCTCATCTGCAGATTTTGGGTTCGTCAGCCCCTGCTACCACGTGAATCAGGAGAAGTATTCAGCCTGCCACCTGACTCACAGATTTGGGACTTGCTGGGCCCCACAATTGTATGAGCCATTTCCTTGAAGTAAATCTCTCTCTGTATATTTATATATACATTTCACTGGTTGCTATGAGTCAGAATTGACTTGATGGAGTGGGTTTGGTTTTGCTCCTCTAAAAGAACCCAGGCTAAAACAGGTGCCTACACTGCAGATTGTATAACAACCCCAGCAGGGACTAGGGTGACACCCCATGTTCAAGCACATTAATATTTCCCCTACAAACTTACAAATATGAACATAAAGTGGGAGAAATAAAGGTTTTGCTGCCAAATGAATGTCAGGTCAAGTTTTGCCAAGTGAGATACACACACATTAAAAAAAATATCATCAGCTTTCAGAACTTCTGGATTTCAGAATTGAGGATTAGGAATCAAAGATCTGTATCTGTAGTAGAATGGGGATAATAATTATATCCCTCTCATAGGATATTCATAAAAATGAAATGCAATAATCTACTTCAAGTACTTAGCACAGTGCCCAGAACACAATAAATACTCAATATATGAGAGTTATCATTATGTATGTATATACATATACACACACTCGTTTATCTTTAATTCTGCATATGTGAATATGTATATTCTTTATATGTGTACATATGTATAGCTATTTTTATAATACATGTGGTTAGGTTTGTATCTTATTAATTATGTCTATTTTGCTAAATATTTACATTTCTATTAGTTATGAGCATATATACACTATTTCATTTTCTATGCTTATACCTTTTTTTCCCCTAAAGTACGCGTGTCCACATGTGCATATGTATACTCACCTATACACAGCTCTATAAAGAAGGTTAGTTTCTCTCTCTGTCATTCCAGTACATAGAAATTGCTAGAAAGATTTCCACCAAATGGGGAGGGTTTGCCTGAGACAAACTGACTTATAACATAGGTTGCATGGCCTGCCGGCAACGCCCTTTGGGGATTTAGGGGAGCATCTTCCCAAGCAGCCAAAATTAGGCTTCATCCAGAGGCCCGTGGGACTTCCAGACAGGAGAGGAGGATCCTATGTCTTCAAACTCCATGGAAAAGAAAGCAGACCAAAGAAGTCACAAAGGCTGATGCTCAGACGGGTGCCCTTGCTGGGCTCTTGGGCTGCTTCTTACAATGGCACCTCAGTGTCAGGCACTCCAAGGAATGGGTCCATTTAATGATGGTCAGTGATTCTCCCCAGTGGCCCTGGGGAGGAGGAGGTAGGTGGACTGTGAGAGGGACTAGGAGCCCCACTGGTGGGAGGAAGGTGCACATTCTTGCTACAGACTCAGGTCTAATCATCATCCCAGCTCTCTGCGGTACTTGGGCTACTCTGGGGGACTGCTGACAGGGATACCTGGGAACTCAAGAAGTAACCCTGGCACATGCTGGCTCTGGAAAGGGGCCTGAAGAGAAGCTGGAGTCAGAAAGAGGGTTGCCAGAGGAACCTGTACCCAAAAGGTCCAGGCCGAGTGCCAACTCAGGTAGTTGTGACTGAAGTATGACATCCTTCTCCTTAGAGAGCTGCTTTGAGCAGCGGCTTTGAGCAACAAAATCTCCCGCACAGGCTGAGGAATGAATGGGCCACACGAGACTTTCCCAAGCTTCACACATTCCCAAAGCACTATTCGTCACAGTTTCTGCCACTTCCAAATACTACCTGTACCATCATTAATGTTTTTAAGTCAATCTGTGTTATGGATTGAATTGTGTCCCCCATGAAAATATGCTGAAGTCCTAACCTCTGGTACTGTGAACATGACTTTGTTTGGAAATAGGGTCTTTGAAGAAGTACCAGTTAACATGAGGAGTTAACAGGAGTAGTGTGGGTCCTAATTCAACCTGAGTGACTCCTTATAAAAGAGAAGAGACACAGAGAGACAGAGGAAAGACAGCCGTACATGCCAAGGAATGCCGGGGACTGCCAGAAGCTGAGAGAGAAAAGAAAGGATCTTCCTCTACAGCCTTCAGAGAGAACACGGTCCTGTCGACACCCTGATTTCAGATTCCTAGCCTCTAGAACTATGAGGTAATAAATTTCTGTTATTATAAGCTACCCAATTTGTGGTACTCTGTTACAGTAGTCCTAGGAAACCAATGGAGCCCTGGTAGTGCACTGATTAAGAGCTCAGCTGCTAACCAAAAGGTTGGCAGTTCGAATCTACCAGCTGCTCCTTGGAAACCCTATGGGGCAGTTCCACTATGTCCTACAGGGTCGCTATGAGTTGGAATTGACTCAATAGCAAGGGGTTTGGTTTGGTTTTGGCTTTTCAGGAAACCAATACAGCCTACTTTTTCTAGCTAAGTAAACATATTTTAAAAGGGAGCTTGAGCCAGTATCCATCGTCATAAAGCAAAGATAACATTAAAAATAAATAAATAATTACTTTAAAGTAAAGATGAGAGGATAAGGGGGCAGAGACACTACAGTACTAGAAATGGAACAAGCAGAATGCAATTAGAAGAGAAGGTCGACACACTGTGAAAAATGCAACTAATGTTGCTGAACAATTTGTGTAGAAATTGTCAAATGGGAACTTACCATGTAATCTTTCACCAAAAACACAATAAAATATTATTAATAAATAAATAAAATAGGTATATTTATACAATGGAATAATCTGCAGTGATAAAAAAAGAACCAGTTTCTGCTACATGCAAAACATGGATAAATCTCAAAAAAAAAGTTATGTAGAGCAGAAGAAGCCAGACATAAAAGACAACATGCTGTACAACTTCATGTATACAAAGTTCTAGAATAGGCAAAGCTAACCTGTGGTGTAAGAAGTCAGAATAGTAGTTCCTGCTAGGGTGGGTGTTTTGACTAGAAAGGGATACAAGAAAGCCTACTGGGACACTGGAAATGTACTCTATTGTGATCTCGGTGGGGGTTATATTGTGTATACTATAGAAATTCATCAGGCTGTATACTTAATATGTGTGCACTTGTCATAAATTATACCTTAAAAGAGTAAAATAAACAAATATATATTATATCTGCATATAATACAAAAACAACAAAGCTAGATTATTAAATTCACCTAATTAATATTGTTTGCTGAAGGCTCTGAGATCTGTTAAAAAGGAAACTAGCAAGTATTTGAGAGGTGTTAAGGAGCTCCCAGCTCCCAGAGAGACTTGCTTCCATTGTGGCAGGGACCAAGTCTGTCTTCTTCACCATAAGATCCCTGGCACCTGCCACAACACCCAGTAAAGATCTGGTTCTCAACAAACAGATGGTGAACGAGCAAATGAATATGGGGATGGAAGCCTGCAAGCTGATGGCTCGTATATGATCTCGCGTCTGTGGCAACACCAGCAGGGTGGCCCTCTCATCCTATATGCATCCCCTGCAGTGCTGGCCCCAGGCCCAACCATACCTCTAGGAAGTCATCTCCTTCGTTGGGCAAAACCTTGCCCTGCCGCCAGCGCTTGAGGAACCACCTGAGCTTCATGAAAAGCAGCAGGAAGTTGTGCTTGAACTGCTGGGACTCCTGCACTAGCATGTTCTTTTCCTGGCTCCAGAATTTCTGCTCCAGCCTCCGCTGAAGGCTCAGACTCTGCAGCTCAAACTCTCGTCTCAGGAGCGCCCTCTGCTGGTCCTCCTTTAGCTGTGAGAGGGACAAGAACGTGACCAACTCTAGCAGACTTACAGGCACTTTTTGTTCTTGTGTGGCATGGAGTGGATTCTGGTGCTATTCCACCCCATTCCGGGCCTCAAATAAGGGCAGAGGGAAAAATCTCGATAGCATTTGTGGGTGATTCCTGCTAGAGATTCTACCATTAGCAGCACATTCTGTTAAGATAAGCATTGTTCTCTGCTACTCGAAAAAAAAATCAAACCCATTGCCATGGAATCAATTCCAACTCATGGCGACCCCATGTGTTACAGAGTAGAGCTGCTCCACTGGGTTTTCTTGGCTGTAATCTTTATGGAAGCATATTACCAGGCCTTTCTTCCATGGCATCACTGGGAGGATTCGAACCACCAACCTTTAGGCTAGTAGTTGAGCATGAATCAGCAATAACCATGGTTACGAACCAAGGAAGGAGCTGGGATTAGAACCCAGTTCCAAAGAACCATGACATCATATATTGAGCACCTACTGAGAGCCAAATGCTTCACATGAACTCTCATGATAATGAGGACCCTGTGAGGTGAGCAATGATGGCAGGGAGAGGGTGACCCAGGTGGAGAGCAAATAACATGCCAGGAGGGAGGAAGGCTGTTCTTTGCTAATGGAAACGAATAGGCAATACCCCAGAAAGCAATGTGGTGTCAAGGCTAAGAAAGAGCCAGAGACCTGCATTAGAATCCCAGCCCCAGCTCGCCTTAGATGTGCAACCCTGGGCAAAGCATGTCTGCTCTCTGAGCATCAGCCTTCCCATCTGTAAAATGGAGACATCCCGTAGGGGAGGACGTGAAGATTGAAGGCTACAATGTGGGAAGTGTGTGGGAAGTGGTTTGAGCAGACCTGACACACCGTAAGGGCTTAGTGAGGGCTGGCTAACTGAAGTTCGGCAGTTTGAACCCATCAGCCACTCCATGGGAGACGGATGTGGCAGTCTGCGTGGAAACCCTATGGGGCAGTTCTACTCTGTCCTACAGGGTCACTATGTGTTATATTCGACTCGACAGCACCGAGTTTGGTTTGGTTTTTGGTTTATTATCAGGACTAAGGTGCCCTGGTGATGCAGTGGTTAAGTGCTCAGCTGCTAACTGAAAAGTTGGTGGTTCAAACCCATCAGCCGCTCCATGGGAGAAAGATGTGGCAGTCTCCTTCCATAAAGATTTACAGCCTTGGAAACCCTACGGGGCAGTTCTACTCTGTCCTATAGGGTCACCATGAGTTGGAATCAGCTCACTGGCAATGGGTTTGGTTTTGGTATTAACAGGACTATTGTCTTGATTGCCTGCTAGTTCTGTGGCCTTTCTGCTAAAGGCTTTCAGCTGTAATGGGAAAACTAGCAACAGTGTTAACAGAAGCAATTTTGAGTATACGCTTCCTATTTCTCTGGGAAACTCAGGCTCAGAGAGGCGACAGGACTGGTCTAAAGTCACACAGGCAGCCAATGACCAGCCCAGGATGCCAGCCCAGTGCAGCTAATGCAACACTGCAAGTGCAGTAACACCCCAGCAGAGCAGGGGAGCTGAAGACTTGGGCTTCCCTTGCCATTCTTGCCTTTTGAAAGACTTGTGGACCCTCGAGGTCTCTGCCTTCAGTTCAGACAGGAGAGGTTGGAGCAGGTGCAGGGAGGAGGCACTGGGCACCACCCACCTGGACCATTTTCTGATTGAAGTTGTCAGCTTCCTCCTTCCGCAGCTGCCGTTCCTGGGAGAGCTGCTCTTGCAGGCCCCGGAGGCTGTCATGGGCCTCAGCCAGCACCAGCTGCAGCTCCTTGATCTGAGATGGGGATAGGAGACACAGATAATGAGGAGAGAGACAGAGCAGGAGGAAGGTAGAAGCTCCACACAAAGGATGAGCGTGGTGGGGAAGCAACAGCAGTAAGCAGGACCTGAGAATGTCCCAGGTAGCCACTGCCCTTCAGGTACGAATCAGGCATAGTGGCTGTTCCCAACTCAGGGGGTTGTCATGACGATTAAATGAAACAATGCTTATCAAAAGCTAGCTATTGTCATAATCTTAATAATTTCACTCTGAAATTCATTTGAAGAAAAGAATATACACATTGTAAACTAAATAACAAACTACAGAGGGGACACAGTTAGGAGGCTTCCTAGACATATCCAGACAACTCACAGGATTGGTTTACTGGGTTAGAAGGCTTGGGACCATAGTCTCAGGCGACAACTTAGTCAACTGGCATAACATAGTTCACAAAGATAATGTTCTACATCCTAGATCGGCAAGCAGTTTCTGGGGTCTTAAAAGCTTGTGAGTGGCCATCTAAGATACAATTATTGGTCTCTACTCCAAGGGAGCAAAAGAGAATGAAGGAAATCAAAGGCTCAAAGAAGAATCTAGTCCTAATAAATGAGACTAATAGCTCGCACAAACCACAGCCTCCTCTAACTTGAGACCAGAAGAAATAGATGGTGCTCGGCTACCACCACTGACTGTTCTGACCAGGGGCACAATAGAAGGTCCCAGACAGAATAGGAGAAAAATGCAGAACAAAACTCAAACTCCTAAAAGAGGTCAGACCTATCGGAACAATATAGACTAGAGAAACCCCTGAGACTATCACCCTAAGATAACCTTTGAACTTGGATTTGAAGCTATTTCTGCAGGTCATCTTTCCGCCAAATAATAGATTGGCTTATAAAATAAATAATATCACCCATGAGTAATGTGCTCCCTTAAACAATTAAGTATGTGAGACCAAATGGTCAACATTTACCCAAAAGCAAAGATGAGAAGGCAAGGAGGGAAGGGAAGCTAGATCAATGGAAACAGAACAAACAGAATGGAAATAATGAGAATGCCGATACATTGTAGAAGTTGTAATGAATGGCATTGAACAATTTGTATAAAAATTGTTAAATGGAAACCTAATTTGCTATGTAAACTTTCACCTAAAACACAATAAAACATCATTTTTTTAAAATTGTGAAAACTCAGTTTGATTGACAAAGATGTTCACTGGCTTATTATTTATAATTGAAAAAATTTAGGAACAACTTACATAATAAATAAATGATAGCAATGATTATCAGTTTAATACATCTATACATACATAAAAAGATCCACTCAACTATACACTTAAAAATGGTGTCCTTTATTGAATGTATATTATAATGTTATACTTAAATAAAAAGTAAAAGAAAAAAGATGTATACCTCTGAAATGGCAAATGTTTTCTTATATACATTCTACACTATAAAAAAAAAGAAAGT
This sequence comes from Trichechus manatus latirostris, assembly GCF_000243295.1. Lineage (NCBI taxonomy): Eukaryota > Metazoa > Chordata > Mammalia > Sirenia > Trichechidae > Trichechus > Trichechus manatus. The sequence goes on along the minus strand of NW_004443944.1, from coordinate 27,383,316 downwards.
ATGCCTCAATAGAAAAATGTATAAAGGACACAGACACACACACAGACACCCAAAATGTAATAAATAGTTAACTATGTGATGATCTTGTCTTTCTTCTTTTTACCTTTATGCAATGCTGCTCAGGGATTTTGTTGTTGTTATTTGTTGTTTATAATGGCTATGAAATAAGTTCTTAAGAAAAAGACAATACTACATTTTCAGGGGAAATGGTGTTTGAAAGTATTTGTAGCTAAAGCAGGCAAAACAACTATTTTGTTAGAAGTCAAGATAGTGACTGGAAGGGGACACAAGGGAGGCTTTTGGGGGCAGGTCATGCTCTGTCTATTGCTCTGGGTGCTGACTACGTAAGAGTATTCAGTTTGTGAGGGTTATTTTCACAACTGAGCTGTGCAATTACAATATGAGTGCTTTTCTGTATGTATGTGATACTTCACTAAAAATTTTTTTTAAGTATTTCTGGTAATAGAGGAAAATGTGCTGTCATATTAAGCAGGAAAAAATAAAGGAAATATCAGCCCCAACTACTTTACAAAATCTTCCTAGGCATGGCAAGATGTGCCTCTGTGAAAGAAAATAAATACTTGCTGTTGTTAGATGCCACTGAGTCGATTCCAACTCACAGTGACCCCACGTGACAGAGTAAAACTGCCCCTTAGGGTTTTCTAGGCTGTAAACTTTACAGGAGCAAATCACTAGGTCTTTTTTCCTGCAGAGCCACTGGATGGGTTTGAACCACCAGCCTTTTGGTAGACAGCCCAGTGCTTAACAGTTATGCCACCAGGGCTCCTGAATATTTACTATGTGGTCAATAATGTGATAATCTGGCAAATTGAGGGTACACTGACTTGAGATATATCCTGAATACCAGCTTTGTATTCAAAATCCTTGCAGGGCCTAGGTACTATCTATTATCTCTTATATCCTCCTTGAACTCAGTGCCTAACACAGTGCCTAGTAAATTTTAAGTGTTCAGTAAAAAGTGATTGAAGGAAACAATAACTGAATAAATGTCTGTAGGAAATTATTTTCTCTGCAGATGAGCTGGCCTATTTCCTTTTCTCAGAAAATGAGAACTAAGAATCTCCCCCCCCCCACTTTTTGCCATGGCTGCTGAGAAGCTCAACCACCTCACTTAGAGAGTTTGATCTACCAGCTCCAAGGGAGCATCTATCCCTGCACAGTTGCAGGCCAGCTTTCCCAGGAGCATGGAGTTGCTTTTCCAGGGATGCTCAGAAGAAAAGGGTGCTCAGGCTGGGGCACACACAGGGCTCTCCATGGTTCAGGAGTGTCAGGGAGGCCCCACCCAGCCCACTGGGGCCTTTTCATTACAAAGAGTTGAGGAGGGGCTTAGTAGGCTTGTGAGGGGCTCAGAACCACTCAAAATTCCTCAAGGTCCAGAGAATCCTAATGATTCTACAGCCATCAACCACCCTAACCCTTCTACATTACAGATAGGGAAGCTGTGTCTGGAGAGCAGGAACAAGCTCGAGGTCACGCAGCCACACTGCTAAAACCAAAACTTGAACTTAGGTTCCCTGAGTCCTGGTGGCATGTCATCATTACCACCCTCATCTTGACCTAACAGGGACCAGCCCTTAAGCTAAGGCTTTTTGTGTATTTAATCCTTTCAACAATCCTAGGAGGAATCACTTTCATTTTACAGGTGAGAAAATTGAGGATCAGAGAGATGAAATGGCTTACCTAAGGTCTCAGAGCCAGTAAATGGTGGATCCACAGTATGAATGCAGACAGCCTGACTGTATAGACTGTTGCCTTCTGTTACATAAATCAATGGTTCCATTAAATGACATAAATTATAAAATTCCCAGTGGCATTTAATGTAGAAAAAAAAGACTCAATTTCTTCAGATGAGTTTATAAGCTTCCTTTGATCAGGCCATGACAATGGCCTAAACTTCCTTGTTTCCCTTTTTGCCCTGCTTGCCAGGAAGCTTAGAACCAAATGGAATACTCAAAACCCCTATCATCACCAGCTAAAATTCTCCATTGACCATACTTGCTTTTAGAAGGCCCCAGCCACCCTTCTCCTACCCATCCCCCCTTCTCCTAGCCATCCTCCCATCCCCGCTTGCTCAGGTCTAGGCCCACCTCAGAGGCATAGGAATCACTGTCTTCAGCTCGGTAAGGCCTGAAGTTCCGGCTAGGGTCAGGCTTGGAGTCCAAGTCGCCAGTGCGGAAGGCCTCTCGGATTCTGGGCTCCCATTCCGGCAAGTCCCTGAAGTCAGGCGGCTGCACCCAGAGGCACAAGCAGAAGAGACCAACGGTAACCATGGAGAGAAGTCCAAAGGATGCCAGAAACGTGCCCTTGCCCCAGACCTCTGTGTTCCACAAGAGGCTGTGACCATTACCTGAGGCTCTGCAGCCCAGACCTGGCCCTGGTGGGGGGTACCGCAGCCACTCAATTAATGTTTGTTGAAAGGATGAATGACTGGATAAGTGGTTGGTGAAAACATCGATTTCATAAATATCTGGCTTGTGCACAAACATTCTCAGCCAGCTCTAATTGCCCTACTGTGTGTGTTGGCCCCAGCTCACTCCTCCCACAAGAAGAACCAAAAGGGTGACCCAACATGGGGCAATTTGCTTGATTAAGAAAGCAAGATCAAGCCAGATCAACAGGGCAGGGCTTAAAGAAATCATGGCACAGCTACACTGTGCAGTTGTCAAAAAGAAAGAGCTAAATCTCTCTGTACAGATGCGGAAAGACCCTCACATTGCTCTTAGGATGAAGATCAAATCTCCCTGATTCTCTCTGCAGGCCAACCTCACTCCTCCCAGTTCCTTGGACATGTCATGCTCCCTGTGATCATGACGTCTTTGTATGGGCTGTTCCCTCTGCTTAGAACACTCTTCCCCTGCTAATCCTTCCTCTGATCTCAGCTTAAATCAGAGGACTTCCCTGACCCTGGGGCCTAGGTCAAGTTCCTTGTTCAGAAAACCTTATTTCAGATCCCTTATCTCAGTTTGCAACTTCACATTCATTGGCATGATATTTCAGTTAACACCTATCTTCCCCACTCATCAGGATGTGCCATGGGGGCAGGAATCCTATCTTTTTGCTTACCATGGTAACTCTAGCACCAAACACAAAAATGTATGAACAACAATACAGCATAAAAAAATAAATGAACAAATAGATACTTTACATGAGAAAAATAAGTTATGTAGTAATAGTAGGTATAACATAAAACAATTCGGAGGGAAAAAAATATGAGTGTATACGTAGACAAAGATTGAGAGGGGCAAGCTGTTATAATGAAAATGCTCTATATCTCGGCGGTCCAAAACGGAAGCCACTAGACACGTGGCTACTGAGCACTTGAAATGTGGCTGCTGCAACAAGGAACTGAATTTTCAATTGTATTTAATTTTTATTAACTTAAACTTAAGCAGCCACATGTGGCTAGCAGCTGCCGTAATGGACAGCAGTGCTCCAGATTGTTAATGGTAGTACCTCAGGGAGCAGGAAGCAGTGGGGAGAAGGCTTTCATCTTTTTACCTCAGGTACTACTGAAATCCTTTGACTGTTTACATATTAGTTTTGTAATAATTTTTTTTTTTTTGACGAGTATATTTGCCGTTTTAGTTTTTCTACATCATATTTTATGGGCATCAAGGCTGGAAGTTCATTACTTTTAGAAGCCTGGGTTTCTCGCCTTTTCACAAGGCCTGACCAAAACTTTTTAAAAAAATACTTGTTTTAAAATACAAAATTATAAAAAAAAAAGATAAGAAAAGAAGAAAGGGCACCTGGTAAAAAAGACAGGGCCTTGGAATCAACCCCAAGATCTATTAACAGTAGAATGCATAAGTGAATTGGGGTATGCTCCCTCAGTGGGATCGTGTCGAGCAACGAGAAAAAATGAACTATTGCTACATGCAACAACCAACAGAATGCTAGTGAAAGAAGTTTGTACTGTATGATTCAATTTATATCAAGTTCAAAACCAGAAAAAAACTAAATGAAGGAGGGGTTATCCTTAGGAACAAGGTTAATGACTAGAATGGGATATAAGGGGGCCTTCTGGGGTCATGTTCTATTTCTTGTTCTCTGTGATGATTACACGAGTGTGTTCACCTTGGGAAAATTCATTAAGCTGCACATTTGTGATCTGTGCATTTCTCTTACTCTTATGGATTGAACTGTGTCCCCCAAAAATGTGTGTCAATTTGGCTAGGCCATGATTCCCAGTATTGTGTGGTTGTCCTCCATTTTGTGATCTGATGTAATTACCTATGTGTTGTAAATCCTAACTTCTATGACGTTAATGAGGCAGGATTAGAGACAGTTATGTTAATGAGGCAGGACACAATCTATGGGATTAGGTTGTATCTTGAGTCAATCACTTTTGAGATATAACAGAGAGAAGCGAGCAGAGAGGAAAGGGACCTCAGTACTACCAAGCAAGAAGAGCCAGGAGCAGAGCTCATCCTTTGGACCTGGGGTCCTTTTGCTGAGAAGCTCCTAGACCAGCGGAAGATTAATGACAAGAACCTTCCCCCAGAGCAGACAGAGAGAAAAAGTCTTCCCCTGGAGCCGGTGGCCTGAGTTCAGACTTTTAGCCTCCTAAACTGTGACAGAATAAATTTCCGTTTGTTAAAGCCATCCACTTGTGGTATTTCTGTTATAGCAACACTAGATAACTAAGACTGTTATGTACCAATAACAAGTTTACGTAACAGAGAGTAACAGGGCCTGTGACTAGGACACCTTACCTGGAAGTCTGAGCTGAGGTCTTTGGCCAGGAGAATCTCCTTGGAGGGACCCTGGGAGCCCAAGGCAGGCAGCGACGAGAAGGGTTCTGACTGCTCCTTTCCAGAGCTCCCTAGGACAGTGTCCGCCTTCCGTGTGAAGGCATTGAGTTCCTGCTGGAGCATGCTCAGCCGCACCAAGATGGCATGGATGAGCTTGGTATCCCTGGGGCCCTCGCTGTTGTCAGGGGCCTCGTGCAGCCGAAAGTCAGCACGTTCATTGTCCAGGCACAGCCGGAGGCCAGCCGAGAAGCCATTGGCATCAGCCACCAGGACGTCGATGGCCTTGCTGACCAGGGCGGCCTGCTCCCTCAGCCCAGGCAGCGCCTCGGCCTCCCTGGCTCTGCAGAGCCGGGCAGCATGGGACTCATGTGCCTCACCAAGAGGAGGGGGAACACACTGGGCCGAGTCCCCAGCCTCGGCGTCCATCTCCAGCATTGGCAGCGTGCTCTGGCAGGACGCAAGATCACAGCGCTGGAGGTTGGACAGGAGCACACGGTTCTCGTACTGCAGCTTCTTGACCTTGCCGCTGAGCTCACCGATCTGCAGCTTGGCAGCTGCCAGCTCCTCCTGCGAGGGCTCACTGAGCACGGAGCAGCTGTCCTCTGACAGCGTTACATCCAGTTCGTGCTCTGTGCGGTACTTGGCCAGTTCATTCAACAGCAGCTTGTTCTGGTCCTCAAGCTCAGCTGAGGAGCGCCGCAGCAGCTCTGCCTCCTCCTCCACAAACTGCAGGTGCCGCCGCAGCTCTGCGAAACTCTCCCCGCACTCACTGCCACCCAGCACGGGGAAAGCCAAGCGTGCCTCCGGCCCCCCGCAGCTGCCACCATGATCCTTCATGTCATCCATCTCGGCTCGCAGCCCTCGGTTCTCCACCTCCAGCTCCACGATGCGGCGACTCAGCAGGTTGGCCTCCTCCTCCACCAGCTTCAGATGCACCTTCAGCTCAGTCTCGCGTGAGTGGGGGGCGTTGGCCAGCTCCTCGGCGGACAGGGCACTGTCCAGGTCGCCGTACAGCGAGCGGTACTTGAGCAGCTCCTCCTTCATGCTGTCGTTCTCCTTGGCTAGCTTGGTGAGCTTCTTGCACATGAGGGCTGACTCCTCCTTTGCAAAATGCAGCTGGCACTTCAGGTCTGCACTGTCCTCCTGGGGCCCCATGGGGCAGGGACAGATACGACCCAGTTAGGTTAGTGTTGGGAGGCTCAGTACCAGCCACAGCATTTGGGGAACGCTATGTGCTGGGGACACAGGGATGAACCAGCCCCAGCTACCAAGGAGCCAGGGGTCCACAGGGGAAGCAGAGAGGGGGAAGTTGATATTGCAGCAAGGATGGAGCCCCACACATAGTCTGGAGGGGTCTAGGAGGGCTTCCTGGAGCAGGTAACATTCAGCCAGGTTGAAGAGAAACTGCTGTTACTAACGTTACTACTCTAGTTTCCTCATCTGTAAAATGGGCACTAATACTCCCTTCACGGAGCTGTAGACAGGATTAAATGAGATAGTGTATGGAAAGTTCCTGGCTTCCTGACAATGCAGGTGTTTAGTTGTTCTTATCAGTACCACTAGAAGCTAGCATTACTCCATGCCTGGCCTGTGCTACATACAGAACTTTATCTAGTTCTTACAACAAGCCCACAAGATAGGAATCATGGCCCCTTTTGACAGGTAAGGAAACAGGCCAGAAAAGTAAAGTGGCTTGCCCCAATCACATGGTAACAACCAAATGGCAGAGCCAATATTCAAACCTGGCTCTCCAACTCCAGACCTCCAGACTTAACTGCTGTGCTGTCCGGAAAGTCGGCTTGCTGTTGTGGGAGGAGAACCGTGGGCTCAGGGTGGTTCTGGGAAGTAAAGAGGGTAGCAAGGCAAGGAGAGGACAGGGTAGAAGCTGGGGGTGAGGTCACCTCTGGAGACTCACTGGGCCACTTGGAGTTAGGTCTTAGGCCTTCAGACAAAAACTTGCCTGGGGGGCTACCCTGGGGGCGCAGGGGGTGCTGGGAAGTACCTGTACGGAAGGCTTCTTGTCTGTCTTCCCCAGAGAGCGAGTTCCTCTTTTCTTCAAGGAATGCTGAAGGGAGATATAAAAAAAAAGTTAAGAACTGAAAGCTTGCAAGGGCAACACAACATCCAAAGAGTAGTCACAGTGCCAAGGGTGACACTGAGGGTCCCACTCCCCACCCTACCCCAGTCGTGTCCTGGCCTTGACCAGCACCAGCTGCTGAGGTGGAAGGGTCCTCGAGACCACCCAGTGGGCTACAACTAGGGGACAGGTCAGAAGCACTTGAGGAGATGATTCTAAACATACCTGCCCAGGGTTCCTCCCCTCCCTCTCTACCCTCACCTTGTGATCCAGGTGGCCTGGGCCAAGACCCAGAAATCTGGGTTTCTGTTTTTTGTCTGTCTTTAGTCATTCATCAAATATTTCCTGGGCACCTACTATGTGCCAGGCTTAGTTAGATTGGAGAACACAGAACATAGCAGTGAACAAGACAGACAGGCATCTGTGGAAGATTCTGTGGTGCCTTGCCCAGACTCCCTCCTTCTGGACTGAGGCATTCATTCTCCCAGCTAAGATCTCCCAGCTAAGTCCCTCTTCCCAGTGATGGCCCTTGGCAGAGGAAAGCCACCTTGTCAAAGGTCATGTGGCCTCCTCAGATGTAGACCACATCCAATGACTAGTCAATGCCACCTTGCTTTAAGACAACTCTAAAGGCCATCCCAGCTCCAGAGCTCCCCATAAAAACCACTGAGGCTGTTGATGTAACTGTGCTGTAGCTCAACTTCTCCCTCTGCCTCACTTCCTGATGGTGTTATTCCTAAGCAGACTCTTTCATGAACCTGAATGCAAATCATCTCAGAGTCTCTTTCCCAGGAAATCTTGTCCTCATAAAACTGACATTCTGAAGGGAAATTTAATTTAGAATGAATACTAAGAAACAAAATGAATACGGGCGCAACAAATCATAATTACACAGGAGGCTTAGCAATGATCATGAGGGACTGATCATAAATAACTGAACTGTCAAAGTTTCCAGGCAGATTAAAGCAAAATAAGGCTATAACAATAATCAGGACTAAAACATCCAGAAGCAATAAGGAGGGGGAAAAAAAATCTATACATTTGTTTGTGTAAGTAAATTCCAATCTTAAAAAAAAAAAAACCTGTAAGAAAAGTAAAAAGATAAATGACAAACTGGGGAAAAATATTTGTAATTTATAACACTGACAAAGGGTTAACAACCTAAATATGTAAAGAGTTTCACAAAATAGAGAATAAAAAGGTCAACAAATCTATAGAAAAATGGGCTGGAGATATGAAAAACAGTTCACAAGAAAAGAAAATGCAAACGGCTCTTAACCATATGAAGATGTTCAACCCCACTCAGAAGAGACAAATGCAAATTGAAACTACACTGAGATACCATTTCTCACCTCTCAGATTGGCAAAACTCCCAACATCTGACAGCATATTGTACGGGTGAAGTCACAGGGAAATAGGAACACTTATATATGGCTGGCAAAAATTGACAAGCCCTTATGGAGGGGAATTTGGCAATATCTAGCAAAATTATAAATGCATGTACCCTTTGACTCAGTAATCTCACTTCTAGGAATCTATCCCAAAGATACACTGGCAAAAATACAAATAGATGTATGCACAAAGCTATTCAATGCAGCACTATCTGCAGTAACAAAGGACTGGAAACAACCCAAAAGTTCATCAATAGGGCACTGGTGGAAAACAATACAGCGTGTTCACACAGTGGAACAGAAGAGTAAAAAGAAATATCTCTAGTGACTACTATGGAGTGCTTCCAGGATATATTAAGTAAAAAAAAAGCAAGGTGGGTAAAAACATGTATCTACCATTTATCTAAGTGGGGAATGGGAAATACGAAACTTTTTGTATTTTTCAAACAATAAAGGAGCACTGGTGGCGCAATGGCTAAGCGCTTGGCTGCCAACCAAAAGGTTGGCAGTACTAACCCACCCAGCGGCTCCAAGGGAGAAAGACCTGGTGATCTACTTCTGTAAAGATTATAGCAAGGAAACCCTATGGGGAAGTTCTACACTGTCACATGGGGTCACTATGAGGTGGATTCGATTCAACAGCACCCAACAGAAACATGGGGAAGAAGGAAATAGGGTAGAGGGGACAGGAGCATGAGCTAGACCTCTTTGACCATGTCTTCTTTTATATATTTGAATGAAGAGTCAGGTAAATTTGTACAAAATTTTAGAACAAAATTAAAATGTTCTAAAAATCAATTCCTACAAATTGAAAATAAAATGAAACAAATGACTGTGTATTCAGTTCATGGCATAACCACATTGAGCGGAATTATTTCAAGCGACTTTATAACCAGTAAACTATACATACCTAATGAGATATACCCTAAAGATAAAGAAACTAGCAAATTAATCTTAAACCACTCTCAGTAAGTATATATATATATATATATATATATATATATTTTTTTTTTTTTCTCTCTCTGTCTTTTTTTTTCAGGATAAAATACAATGTGAACTTTCATGGAAGTATTGGTATTTTTATTCTGAGAATGTTGTATATGAGGTATGGGATAAATCAAATGACTAAATCATGTTGGCAAATGTTTCAGCTTAAAAGACAGTGTACACATGATAGGTGAGGTTAAGTTAAAAACACTGTAGGCTTGAATTTGAATTGGAAGTATCAGTGTGAATTCACGTTGTATTTTACCTTAAAAAAAAAAAAAAATCCCAATTCTGACAATGGGAAAGACCTAGAAAAAAACTAGCGGTAATTAGAACCTGCAGTGCCCAGATTGTGGTCTCTAAATACCATTTCCCAATAGGAGGAACCAGGGCTCCTTGGAAAAATGGCTGATTTTGAGTCGGGGTAAGAAATATTAAGGATAACTCTGGAACATTTTGTTGTAACAGAAAGCATGGAAATTATCAAAGACTACTAAGTTTGTCTCAAAAAGACTCAGGGGCCAACTTGAATAGGATTCCACTGGCCAAAAATGGAATAACCTGAGAATAAAAAGGAAAAAAGAAAAACACATCAAATCTTTAAATCCGTGAGTTTATGATATTTGAAAAACAAACAAAATATACCCATTGGTCATCTTTGAATGATGCTAAGGAACCAATTCATTATTTATTTATTTTTTATTGTACTTCAGGTGAAGGTTTACAGAACAAATAGTTTCTCATTAAACAGTCAGTACACATATTGTTTTATGACGTTGGTTAACAACCCCTCAAAATGTCAAACCTCTCCCTTTTTGACCTTGTTTTTTTTGGTGAAAATATACATAGGCAAAGATACACCATTTCAAAATTTTCTACATGCATAGTTCAGTGATATCGACTACACTCTTCCAATTGTGCTGCTATTCTCACTTTAGGTGAAGGTTTACAGAATAAAATAGTTTCTTATTAAACAGTACACGTTGCCCTATGACAATGGTTAACAACCTCACTACACATAAACACTGTTCTTACTCAACCTTTGGTTCCCTATCACCAGCTTTCCTGTCCCCTTCTGCCTTCTAGCCCTTGTCCCTGGACTGCTGTGCCTCATTAGTCCTGTTTCGTTTTATGGGGCTGTCCAATCGCCGGCTGAACAGTGAACCTCGGAAGTGACTTTACCACTGAGCTAAAAGGGTGTCCGGGGGCCATACTCTCGGGGTTTCTCCATACTCTCGGGGTTTCTCCAGTCTCCTTTAGGCCAGTAAATCTGGTCTTCTTGTGTGTGTGTTAGAGTTTTGTTCTACGTCCTTCTCCAGTTCTGTCCAGAACCCTCTGTTGTGATCCTGGTCAGAGCAGTCAGTGGTGGTAGCCGGGCACCATCTAGCTGTACTGGATTCAGTCTGTTGGAGGCCTTGGTAGCTGTGGTCCATTAGTCCTTTGGACTAATCTTTTCCTTGTATCCTGTCCTCTTTATTCTCCCTTGCTCCCGAAGGGGTGAGACCAGTGGAGTATCTTAGATGGCTGCTCACAGGCATTTAAGACCCTAGACACTACTCACCAAGGTAGAATGTAGAACATTGTCTTTATAAACTGTGTTATGCCAATTGAGCTAGATGTTCCCCAAGACCATGATCCACACAGCCCTCCGCCCAGCAATTCAGTCCCTCAGGGAGTTTGGATGTGTCTATGGAGCTTCCATGACCTTTGCTTGTACAAGTTGTGCTGGTTTCCCCAGTATTGTGTACTACCTCACCCTTCACCAAAAATACCACTTATCTATTGCCTATTTAGTATTTCCTCCCCACCCCTCCCATCCCTGGTAACCAACAAAGATTGTCACTTTTTGTGTGTAAACTTTTTCATGGGTTTTTACAATAGAGGTCTCATACAATATTTGTCCTTTTGTGATTTGACTCATTTCACTCAGCATAATGTCCTCCAGTTTCATCCATGTTGAGATGCTTCACAGATTCATCATTGTTCTTTCTTGTTGCATAGTACTCCATTGTGTGTATGTACCATAGTTTGTTTATCCATTCATCTGTTGATGAGCATCTAGGATGTTTCCATCTTTTTGCTATTGTGAACAATGCTGCCATGAACATAGGTGTGCATATGTCTATTTGAGTGATGACTCTTATTTCTCTAGGATATATTCCTAGGAACCAATTCATTATTTTTAAAGCTATAAATAAAGGGGAAGAATGAAGTATTTATCCTGTTTTCCTATATGACTGCACCTCAGGGTAAACAGTTGATGAGAGGATATTTCTCTTTGCAGAAGTATTTCAGTTAATAAATGAAAAAGAAATGACAGGATTGGGAGTCACCATTTTATGATCATCCTTAGATGATAATACAACAAGAAGACAACCAGACATTAAACACCACCCATTATGTAGCCTTGACCAAAAAATTTTTTAAATCTGAGCTTAATCAAGCTTCCAGATCTAACTACCAATTCACAGAAAATACAGGAGACAGAGGAACATGTTAAGCAACATCATGGAGATGCAATCAGCTAAACCCAGATTCAAGGACAGTCTACAGAACAAAAGACCCCATTTCTTCTTCTTTGGGAAAAAAAAAGGGAGAGAAAGAGAAGGGGAATGTATAGATCCTAAGAGAATTAGGAAACATATCAATTAATTGTATCGTATGAATCTCATTTGGATTCCGATTTTAACAAACTATTACAGAAAAACATGCAATCAGGTAAATCTGAATTCTGACTGGATGTTTGATATCATGGAGAAATATTGTTAATTGTTTTTAGATGTGATAATGGTACTGCGATTGCATTTTTAAAAGAAGAATCCTTATCCTCTAGATACAAACGGAAGTGTTTACTGATGAAATGATATGGCTGGCATTTGCTTCTAAATAATTTGGGGGCAAGGGTTAATGGGTGGGGGTATAGATGAAACAAGATTGACCCAGAGCAGATAATTGTTGAACCTGGTTCATGGGTACAGGAAATTTGTTATGTTATCAAGTGGAGTGATTTAGATCAAGAAAACCAGTTGTGCACCTCTTCCCAATTCAGAGTCTAGTGACTTCACATTATTAGCTTGACATCAACCATGGTAGGAGTATTTACACCATGGAAATCAACAAACACTACAAAGCAGCACTATTTGTACCCTACGACTGGCTGTTCAGAATTTACTGGCATATGACTGCTATTCTCTTTATTTTTGCATATGTTTAAAATTTTGCATTATAAAATAATTAAAAAATAAAACTATAAGAATTGGGTATGCATCATCACTGGGTACAATCACCTTCACAGAGAAAGGGCTCAACACTCTAACACTAGGGTATTTATTCTCCAATGCCAGGCAGCTTTGAGAGCACTCAGGCACTCCTCATCCAAATTCATTTTGGAATCAAATGAATGTTTGAAAATCCATTTACTCGCAATTCCCATTTGCCTTCCAAAATATAAGGAACCAGGCAAAGAAATTTTACAATCATTACTGAAGTTTCTCACTGTTAAAATGTTATTCAATCAAATGCACTTCTTCCCATGAGAGGGGGTGTGGTGTTATATGAAACCACACTTATGCTGCTTTTGAATTTTCAAGTACAGTCTTAAATATGCTCCCCAGGTGATTTGGATACGTGCCCTTCTACGCCCTTCACCTCTCTCACCCCATCCCTGAAGGTTAGAACCACTAATCTAATCCACCTCCCACACCCTAACCCCACCCTCATTTCACTGAAGCAGACAGAGGCAGGGACTTGTTTAAGGTCCCATGGCAAAACGGCTGACTTGGGACCAGCTGTTAACATAGTTCTTACCTAGTTCCAAAAACTTAGGGGAAGAAAATGTGAGTCCTTTGATGAGGGCCAGAGTGCAGCTAGCACAGTGGTTCTCAACCTGGGGGCACAACAGAATTACCCGGGGAACTTAAAAAAAAAATAATACTATGTCCAAGGCCTCACTCCCAGAGATTCTGATATAACTGATCTGGGGTAGGTCCCAGGCATCTTTATTTTTAAATAGCTTCGGGTGATTCTAATATGCAGCTAAGGTTGAGAAACACTGAGCCAGGGTGAGGAATATCAGATGGGTTCTTAAGTATATCTCAAAGTCCAATCTAATCCTAAAGAGACCTTTTGAAATGCAAATGAGAGAGACAGGAAGGCAGAGGCTGATATTTCAGATATTGTGGGCCAAGGGCAGGGAGACAGTACTTGAAAAGGGTTGAGATGGGGTCTTTCCAAAGCAGGAAGGAAGGAGAAAGGAATGGAGGTAGGAGATCAAAAAAATCTTCCCACAAGAGCCGGGAGGCAATAGACAAATATCAACACATGGGTCCCAGTAGGGGTGCTCAGAAGGAGATCCACACATTATCACTCTCAATACGGAGAGGTGAGGTAGGGAAGGGCACAGGGGTCAGATGGTCAGGCTTGCAGATTTGGGCCCGCGTATCACAAAAGTGAATGGGAGAGGATGTGGCCTAAGCTTGGAGTTGAACTCTGGCGACCCCTCAACACTGAGTTTATAGTCCTGGGAGAACCCCTTCCTCTCCCTGAAATTTCATTTTATCCTCTATAAAAGTAGGCAATTGATTAGGTGACCATAGCCCCTTCAAGCACTGTAGTCCATGGTGCTAGGACTTCTTGGAGGAGAGAAGTGGAGTAACACACAACAAGGGGAGCCAGGGTTCTCTAAAGGCACTGAGGGGTCACATTACATATACACAAATGAGACAATGTAAAGTCATTAAAAAGGATTGAGGGACAGTGAGACTCACTGACGGGGGAAAGTCTCTAAAACACTTTGTTAAGGGAAAGAAGTAATCCGAAAAACAAAACCTACAACCCAAATGTCCACAACTGATGAATGGATAAACAAAATATGGTATATCCAACAATGAATTATTATTTGGCCATAGAAAAGAATGAAGTACTGACACTTGCTACAACATGGATGAACCCCAAAAACATTATGCTAAGTGAAAGAAGCCAGACACAAAAGGTCACATATTGTACGATTCCATTTATACGAAATGTCCAGAATAGGCAAATCCATGGAGACAGAAAGCAGATTAGTGGTTGCCAGGGGCTGGAGTGAGGGGGTAATGGGGAGTGAATTAATGGGTACAAGTTTCATTCTGGGGTGCTGAAAATGCTCTGGAATTAGATAGTGATGATGGTTGCACAACCACTTAATTGTACACTTTAAAAGAGTGAATTTTATGGTATGTGAATTATATCTCAATAAAGCATGTTACTATTTTTATAAAAATTTGGGGGGGTGTATATGAATATATGCATAGAGGAAAAGATCTATATACCAGGCTGTTAAGAATGAGAATACAGGAAACTTGCACCCCTCCCTTTTTTTTTGGAGGAGGAACATAGGCCTGCAGATATTTTTCTTTTATTTTTAAATTTGTTTAATTACACCGCTTCTGACACCCTCACCCATCCATCTACCCCTCCTAAAGATGACCACTGCTGATATCTACTGCGGTTCCTTCTAGTATGGCTCTGTGTTTAAAATACTGAAGTACATGGTGCTGTTTTAGACTCTTTCCTTCCCGTGTTTATTTAATTCTGAGAGTTTTGATTTTTATAATAAGCACCTTAACCAGTTGCCATGGAGTCAATTCCAGCTCATAGTGGATGACCCTATAGGACAAAGTACAACTTCCCCATAGGGTTTACTAGGCTGTAATCTTTTTTTTAAAGAAACTGGAGTCAAAAGGCTATACACTGTATGATTTCATTTATATGACATTTTGGAAAAGGCAAAACTATACGAACAGAAAACAGATAAGTGGTCGCCAAGAGGGGTAGACTACAAATGGGCACCGGGGAATTCTGGGGTGAGATGAAACTGTTCTGTATCTTGGTTGTGGCAGTAATTACACAATTGTGTATATCTGTCAAAACTCACAGAACTGTACACTAAAAGGGGTAATCTTTTATGGAAGGCTGTAATCTTTATGGAAGCAGATTGCCACATCTTTCTCCCATGGAACAGCTGGTGGGTTTGAACTGCTGACCTTTCAGTTAGCAGCCAAACACTTAACCACTATGCTTCCAGGGCTTCTTATAAGCACCTTAACAAACAAAAACCAAACTCGTGTTCTAGAGAGAAACTTGAATGCTATTTCAAGTTAAAATAGAGAGGTTTATTAAGAGTTTAACTGAGACGCCCATTGCCATGAGTCGGTTCCGACTCATAGTGACCCAGTGTGACAGAGCAGAACTGCCCCAGAGGGTTTCCAAGGCTGTAATCTTCATGGAAGCCAACTGCCACATCTTTCTTCCGCAGAGTGACTGGTGAAATTAGCAGCTGGGTGCTTAACCACTGTGCCACCAAGGCTCCTTTATAAGCACCTTAAAAAAATAAAAAAAAAACCAAACCCGTTGCCATCAAGTCAATTCTGACTCACAGCAACCCTACAGGACAGAGTAGAACTGCCCAATAGGATTTCCAAGGAGCAGCTTGGTGGATTCGAACTGCCGACCTTTTGGTCAGCAGCTGTAGCTCTTAACCACAGCACCATTAGGGCTCCTTAAGCAGAAGAAATACCAAAAAGATCCAGCATCTTTTAAAACTTCTATATTCCTGCTATATTACTCTCTGTACATTACAGAAACAGTATATACAATATAATATTTTTAAAAATAAATAAAAAGATAAACAGAAATACGTATTATATCAGCATAAAGACTTCGAAAAGTGCAAACCAAATTGCTAGTCATGGGTTGGAGAAGACATGAGGGAAGAGGTGGTAGTGGGGACTTTATTCTTTTATTTTATGTGTAGCTTTCATCATTTCTATTTATTTTATTTATTTTTTATTTGTTGTGCTTTAGGTGAAAGTCTACCGCTCAAGTTAATTTCTCATACAAAAATTTATACACACATTGTTATGTGACTCTAGTTGCAATCCCTATAATGTGACAGCACACTCTCCCTTTCCACCAGGGGTTTCCCATGTCCATTCAACCAGCTCCTGTCCCTCTCTGCCTTCTCATCCCAACTCCGGACAGGAGCTGCCCATTTAGTCTCGCGTATCTACCTGAACTAAGAAGCACACTCTTCATGAGTATTATTTTATGTTTTATAGTCCAGTCTAATCTTTGTCTGAAGAGTTGGCTTCGGGAATGGTTTTAGTTCTGGGTTAACAGAGAGTCCAGGGGGCATGTCTTCGGGGGTTCCTCTGTCTCAGTCAGACCATTAAGTCTGGTCTTTTTACGTGAATTTGAGTTCTGCACTACTCTTTTCTCCTGCTCCTTCAGGGACTCTCTGTTGTGTTCCCTGTCAAGGCGTCTATTTAGTTTTTGAATGGCTCAAATTTCAAAGTGAAAAATCTATACCACCCAGTTCTCCTGCCAGAGGTAACCAGTGTAACCTGGTATAGACTTCCTTAAATGTATACTAGGCATGCATTTATGTGCTTTTGTGGTAATATTTTTGATTTACTGAGCTTATATTGCTTTTTTACTTTAAAAGAAATACATATATAGGTACATATTTTAATACATATATATGAATAAACACGAAACCCTGGTGAGACAGGGGTTAAGAGCTCGGCTGCTAACCAAAAGGTCGGCAGTTTGGATCCACTAGCCGCTCCGTGGAAATCCTATGGGGCAGCTCTACTCTGTCCTATAGGGTCACTATGAGTCAGAATCAGCTTGACGGCAACAGGTTTGGTTTTTGGTTTCTTATACGTATAAATAGAAAAAAATACTGGAAGCATACACACATATGCCCACCATCCCCCCATCACAAGTCGTCATTCCCTCTGGATGTTGGATTACAGGTGATTCTCTTTTTCTTATGGTTTATTTGTATTTTCTAATCTTTCTGTTTCTCATATGGGGTCACCATGAGTCGGTATCGACTTGAGGGCAAACAATAGTCTTTCTCTACTAAGCAGTACTACCTGGGAGGGCCACAGGGAGAAGTCACAATAAAATGTTTCTTAAACGCGCTTTCCCCAAGAACACCTTTCCAACAGGCAGAGAAGGTACAAGGCAGGCAGGTGAGGGTGAGCACTGAGTGGCTTGAACTTCATCAGAAAGAGATGGTGCTTGACAGAAGAGAGGGGCCTGGAAGGCAAATCTTTTCAGGGCAAGAGGGGTTTCAGCCTTTTCTGACTGGACCTGACCAGTCCCTCTCCCATTTAAGCCATTCTGGCTCCTGTACTGCTCTGTGGTCTGGAGGGAAAACAAGGCAGGCTCAGAGAGCACAAGACCTTCTTCCCTCTGCAGACAGCAGCTGGCCCGGCAGCCTGGGGGCTGCAGCGGCCCTCACAGGGAGCCAAAGGCTGTCAGAGTGCCTTTGTGGAGCCCCCAGGAGTGGAGCCAGTCCCTGCCCAAGAGGCAGATGTTCTGGCACTGAGCCTGGGCAAGGCGGGATGGGGTGGGGCGGCACCAGGGCACCAACAGGAATGCCAACCACAGGCCCAGGGAGGTGACCCAGCCCCAGGGGCACACTCTAGCCTGGCCTGCAGCAGGGGTCCCCACCCCCCCAGCTACTCACAAGGCCGCCTTTGAGCAGGTGCCTCGTTAAGCATCCTGGCCTAACGGCTCCTAGTAGGAGCATAAACTATGTCCTCCCTTGTCCTTCTTCTCCAGGACTCTGTTAAATCCACGCCACTGCCTCCTCCAGCCTGAGCACAGCTCTGAAGGGGCCCTCTGCCCGCTAACACCTTCCACGCTGCCACTCCACAGCCCTCCCAGGAATAAAATGCACCTTCTGCAGAAACAGCTGGGGAGATTTTTACCTAATTTGGAGGGGATGTTTGGAAAAGGCCTGACAGGAAATACACACTGTGCTATGCATACACAGTTACTTTAGGTGGTCTGGGGGTGGAGGGTGCACCTCCAAGACAGAGGCAGTCATCCTCCAGATCAGTTGAAACAGCTAGACAGGGAGGCTGTGTGGTTTCTGGTCGGGTGAGACCACTTGGTGGGGGAAAACAAAGAGTGGTTTAGACACGAGCCGCAGTCAAAAACCACAGGGAAAGCCTCTGCCAACTGCAGGCATTGAATTGCAATGTAGCTGCTCCTTCCAAGGGCGCCTGGCAGCTCTATGGGAGTGTCCCACGTGACAGGCAGCAGAAATGCATATATTTAATTAAGGTAAATGCTTCTCCAGCCCCACAGCAATCTTCATGGTTGTGATGGTAATGATAATGGCTATTTGCCAAGCCCTTATTCCATGCTAAGAATTTTACCTGTTTGTCTCATTTAAACCTCCCAAACACTTCAGGGAAGTAGGGATTATTATTCCCATTTTATAAATGAAGAAGTTGGGGACTGGTGTTAGGTGATGTGCAAAGCCAAGATTCAAACCCAGGAAGCTGGGGCTCCAAGTTCCCGCTTATCCTGAACCACATAAACCAGGGTTAGAACTCAGGCAGTTAGCTCTCTTCCTACTCCACCACCAGGCTCGCCAGGAAATCAGGATGAGAAACCTGTGCCAGAGAAGGGGTACTCATTCATGTGAGCAGCCTCTCCAGAGGTTCTGAAATACAACAGGGTCTTAGGAAGGCCCCTGGCTGGGGCGAGGAGGCAGGGGCATCACCATAAAAGTTAATGTGGGTTTGGGAAACATAGAGTCCTGGTTTGAATCCCATCTTTGTCTTACCCCAACCACGTGACCCTTAACAGTCTCATCTATACCCAGCAATTCTGCTCCCAGGAGAACGGAAAACATATGTTCACACAAAAACTTACATGTGACTGTTCACAGCAGCATTATTCACGATAGCCAAAAAGTAGAAACAAACCATATGTTTATCAGCTGATGAATGGATTAACAAAATGTGGTATATCCTTACAATGGAATATTACTCAGCCATAAAAAGGAATTGATACATGATACAACCTGGATGAAGCTTGAAAACATCATGCTGAGTGAAAGAAGCCAGTCACAAAAGACCACGTATTGGGAAACGTCCAGAATGGGCACATTTATAGAGACAGAAAGTAGATAAGTGGTTGCCAGGGGCTGGAGGGGTGGGGAATGGGGAATAACTGCTAAGGGATTTTTCTCTGGAGTGATGAAAATATTTTGGAATTAGTGGTGATGGTTGCACAACATCATGAATATACTAAAAACAGTTGAATCGTACGCTTTCAAATGGTGAATATTATGGCATGTGAATTATATCTCAATAAAATAATTATCCCCATAAAAGAGTCCTATCTATAAAATGGGGACAATACTAAGTACATTGGGAGACTATTATGAGAGTTAAACAGCACGATGACGCATGTGAAATGCTTGGTGCAGTGCCTGGTACAGAGTGAGCACTCAGACACAGAGGCTATATTATAAGAAATCATGTCAACACTGATAAAGGCTTTGTGCCTAAAACACAGGAAGGAGCAATGACACTAGATGAGGGGAGGCTGGTGTTACGTTCTTGAGCCCCAGCCCAGCTGGGCAACAGTGCTGCCGCTGAGCACGATGAGGGCCTGCCACCCTCCCTTCTCTCTAGCTAAGAGCTATCTCCATGGCAACCACAGCAGCTTAGGCCAGGGGCCCCTGCTCCTAGCCAGGTGACAACATCGCCACAGCAACCTGTCAGGATGGCAAAGACAGATCTCGATGACGGGATGAGCAGCTCTGGCAAAAGAATTGCTAAGGGACCCTTGTCTCCATAGAAACCATGTCAGGAAGGAGAGGGAGGAGAGAGAGAATAATCACAAATAAACACAGGGCCCACGCCTTCTTACCGATGATCCTGAGACACCACTGGGCAAGTCGGGAGGGTTAGACCAGCCTTGCTGGCATCAGCCTCAAAGGAGAAGTGAATCAGTGTTTCTTGAAGAACTACTGTGTGCCAGTCACCACAGGGACTCTTTACATGCTCGATTTCATTGTTTAAAATTTCACAAACAATACCCAGATACATTCTTATTATAAAAACCTAACTACAGCATTAATTAATCCCACCATTTCTAACTCTTCAGGATAGTGGGTCTTCCTCCAGACTTTTGCTATGCATTTACACACACACACGCTGCAAAAACAGTTTGTTCAATATTACTTTTCCAAAAAAAATTACTGGGATGGCACTATATGTATAGTTCTATAACTTTCTTTTCCTACTTAACAATGTACCTTGGAGGTCTTTCCATGTCATTACATATATATCCACCTTACTCTTTTTAACCTCTTCATGGTATTCTAGTATTCTATGGTTACTCAATCTTATTAACGATCATGAACAACCTCGTACACTGTGTACTGTTATTATCCTGAAGAGACAAAGAAACCCTGACTCAGAGAAGGGAAGCGGCTTCAGGGTTTCAGCACCGTCTTCTGCCAAGGAAAGGCTGGGTGAACCCAGGCAAGCTGTTTCTCTGTGGGCCTCGGTTTCCTGGTGTACACAATAGGGATAAGCTGATCTATAAGGCACTTTCTGAAACTGTCACCCCTTTTCACTATCAGGGGTGGCAGCAACAAGATGTATGAAGACAGTGGCTTCTATTATGGGCCAGTGCATGCCTACCGAGCCCTGGAGCAGGGCAGGCTCCTCAGCAGCCCTTAGCAGCTAAGGCCTCCTCTCTCTACACTGAGAAGCTGTTGGCACATAAACCAACATGCCTGGCAGGAAGGATAGCTGAAGGACTGTTCTAGCCTCAGAGCTGTGGTGTCTTCCCCTCTGGGGAAGTAGACAGACAAAGCCTACAGCAAGGAGTGTGCCTCAGCGGAATGTATGATCCGAGGATACCTCAGGAGCAATCCGATAGCTGAAGCCTGCTGTGCCTCTGGAGTGAGAAGCCACCTTGGGGCTGTCCGGGACACAGACCCCTGGAATCAAACAGATTCCAGCCCTTAGGGGTCACTTAAGCTGATGGTTTCCAACTGGCACTCTACAGAACCTGTTGAGCACATACGACCTTTAAGATGTCCTTCCTTCTCTCAGGGGTGGTTTTCTTATTCATGAAATGGGTATGATCACTAGATTATTGGGCCTTTATGAAAATTGTTGAGATAAAGTGTCTAGCATAGTGCCCACCACGCTGTACACCTAACACATAGCAGAAGTTAGGACAGGGCATGCCAGGTGGAGGAACTGGCATGAGCAAAGACAGAGAGGCTGGTCCCCGCATTCAGGGAACGTCTAATGTTCCGAGATCTGTGTCATCAGACACTGGCCTGGGACCCAGCTCCAGCACCGACTTGCCACCAAGTGGCAGTACCTGGCAGTCCATAAAGCATCTCTATGCAAGTTAGCCCAGTTAACCCTCACAATGACGTGGGACATTATTGCCCCATTTTATAGATGAGGAAACTGAGGCACAGAGGAACAGGTCCTGTGCTGGGAGTTTTGTTATATTTTCTGTTAATTCTCCCAGCAGCTGTGATTCTTTAATGGATGACTGTCTACATCTTTGGCCTGTGAGTTCCTTGAGGACATGAATTGTTCACCACTGTATTCTCAGTGTCCAGCACAGTGCACAACTAGGGCTCAGGAAATGTGTGCTGGAGGAACCAGTGAATAAACAACCTGCCAGAGAGGCATGCCCATGCCCATTTCCCACAAGCAGAGACAAAGGTTCAGAGAGCCCCAGGCTAGGTGGGGCTTGCACACACCCACCACTTCCCTAGTCCCAGCCTGGCCCAGCCCGGCCCTCCCAAGGACACGTGGGCCCTCACCTCTCGCGGCCGCTCCAGCTCTGTCTGCAGCACCTGCTTAGCCAGCTCAGTCTCGATGAGCTGCTGCCGTAGCTCCTCGTTCTCTTCCTCCAGGCGCGCCCGTTTCTTCTCCACCACCTCCAGCTCCTTGTGCAGCCTCACAGAGATGTCCTTAGAGACCTGGGCGAGGAGTGGTGAGAAGGGTGTGAACAGCCTGAGTGAGGCCAGCTCGGATGGCAGTGTCCACACAGCGAGTCCCAAAGACCCCCTGAGGCAGGCATTATCCCCACTTAGGAGATGAGGAAACGGAGGCACAGAGAGGACAAGTAACTCACCAAGGATCAGAACTGGGACCCAAACCCGGCACCCTGTGCTCCCAATGTCTACACCACAGTGCCACCCCAAGGATACTGTAAAGGCCTGCTTGTCTCTTAGGAATGCCTTTTCATTTACCTGGGGCTTTTAATGTTTCCAAAAGCCTCTCCCAGCCACCCTCTAGCCCAATTCTCACAAAACCCTGTGGCAAGAGCAGAAGGTCATTTTAAAGAGGAGAGCGGAGTGGGCTGGAGTGGAAACCCAGAGCAAGATGGGCAGCCCTGGAGTCATTTGAATTCCATCTCTGCCAGTGACCAGTGTGTGATCCTGGGCAAATCAATTCCCCACTCTGTGCCTCAGTCTCCTCAACTATAAAATGGGTTCACTAATGACAGGACCAACCTCGTGGATGAAATCAGCTATTGCACAAAAACGCTTGGCACAGTGCCTGACACACAGTGAGTGCCTGCTGAGTGGTGGTGGCTGTTAAGAGAAACTGAAGCCCAACAGGAGCATGACTTGCTGGAGGTCATGACGTGACCCCAGGGTCTGTTTCCAGTTGTTGGGATACAGAACATGCTCCAATGACAAAGTCTGGGCAGGCGTCCAAGCTGTGCCTACAGGAAGGAGTTAACAGAGCTCACAGTTCTAGGGCTCTGCAGCAACAAGACCTCTGTTCCTCGAGGACACCCTCTGTCCCATTCCTCCCTGGCTCGGGGTGGGGAGGTCAAGAGAGGGGTCTCTGCATATAGGAACTACTAGTTGTCATGGAGTTGACTCTGACTCATGGCAACTCCATGTATCACAGTAGAACTGTGCTCCACAGGTTTTCTTTCTTTCTTTTTTTTTATTGTGCTTTAGATGAAAGTTTACAGCTCAAGTTAATTTCTCATTCAAAAATTTACACATATTATTTTGTGACATCCATAGGGTTTTCAATGGCTGATTTTTTGGAAGCGGATCACTGGTCTTCCAAGGCATCTCTGCGTGAGCTTGAACCTCCGACCTTTTGGTCAGCAGCGGAGTACATCAACTGTTTGTACCCTGCAGTGACTCCGAGGATGAGGAAGGTCCTGGTAAATCACAAGACTCCATCCCTTGGTAGAATGGAGCAAAGGCGACTGGGACTAGAGAGAAAAGAAGGGGGGACCAGGCTGGGGCAGTACTGATTGTTGAATACCTACTGTGTACCATTCTCATTTATCTTCATCCCCACCCTGTCCTATTTTACTGATAAGGAAATAGAGGCTTAGAGTAGAAGTGACTTGCTCAGGGTCACACAAAGCTATTGCAGACAGAGCTGGGCTGGGCGCCCCAGGGGCTTGGCTGAGAGGCCAGTGTGCAAGGGCCACACTGTGTGCAGGGCTCAGCCAGCAGGAGGTATGTATAAGGCAAACAGCCCAGCCCCTCATGCATGCCAGTCTCGGAAATGACCGTGGCGCCTTCCCCCTGCAGGAAGGGAAGGAGACCCTCCCTGGCTCTGCCCTCTGCCTGGGCCCAAGCCCAGCAAGGCACGGACTCCTTGGCAGTGTGCAAGGCAGGCCAGGAAAAACAACAGCCAGAAAGGAAATTTGGCACTGTCTGCAGCCCTCTCCTCCCTCCACTAGCCACTCTCTCTCTCTGCTCCTGACAATCTCCGAGGACAGCCAGAAGCTAGCCCACGAGGCTCTTGCTACAACCTCTGGAGGCCACCGAACTTTCCCCACCCATAAAGTGGGGTCAGCAATCCCTACCTCAATATCAGAACAAGGACTCTCTAGATGGGAAAAGCTGGATTCAAGCCCAGTTCCATCACTTACTGGCTAGGTGACCTAGAACAATTGTTTAATCATTTGAAGCCTCAGTTTGCTCATCAGTAAAATGAGGTTGTTAAAACCTACTCTTGAGGGCTGTTATGAGGAAAAAACAACATGATGGACATGAAGTGCTTAAGCCTGTGGCTGGCACATAGTAGGTACTCAAATAAATACTAGCACTTATTAATGCATCATCAAGATTACTGCTTCACTATTCTCAACAACAACAACAAAATAAAATAATTTAAAAAAAAGAGTACTGCTTCATCTCTGTGCATTGATTTGTCCACCTTGGCCCAACTATCCACCCTCATCCTCACTCTTCAGTTTGGTGTCAGAGTCTTTGCTGGATGTTTTCAGTCCCCAAACTTCTGGCAGAGGTCCCCCAGTTTTGGGCTATTAGGTCACCCAGTGAATCCCTGTTCTGATCAACACTCCATTCATTCATTCATCTTGCTTAGGCACTGGGGGCAGGAGTGGTGGGTTACAGAGCTCAAGGCCCCAGACCACGCCTGGCGTCACTCACATCTTTGTGTCCCTGTAGCAGCGCAGCATCTGGCACACAGTAAATGCTTGTTGAAACAACAAACAAACCCAAGGCTCCAAAAAGCAAAAAAGCAGGGACATGAAGGCGTGAATGACTGAATTATATGGGGAGCTGACTCTGCCCTGGCAGGTTGGGGATGCTCCCCTCAACTGCCCACCCCACTCACCGTCCATGAGAGCTGTGTTCCTGACTGGGGGCCTCCTCCCTTAATTATGCTCCCACGTGGGCCAGCTCCTCTCCATCTGGGAAGGTGTCCTCATCCCCACCGTGGTCCAAGAAGCTTTGATCCATGTAGATCCCTGGATCCTCTTGGATTCATGAATGGCTCTATGGATTTCACCCCTTCCCAAGCCCTCCGTGAGTCCCCAGCACACGCCTGCCCCATTCTCCTATTTGCTCCCCACCCCCAAGGTCTGCTATATCAAGAGAGCCCGATCCCAGATAGCCTGCAGAATTCCAGTGTGGCCAAAAGAGCCCTTAATCTCAGATCCCCACAGCACCCTGTGTCCCCGGTGGAGGCCAAAGGGAGCAAACAGTACATGGCCTGGGAGGCAGGAGCCTTGTGGCCTAAGCATGTCCTTTCCACCCCTGAGCCTCAGCAGTCCTGGGACCTCTCTGCTCTCACAGGTGATTTCTAGAATCAGCTAAAACCTCCTGAGCACTCACCACAGCCGGCACCTTGGCCTTTCATCTCCTCAGAAAGCACTTCGATTATTATCCTCATTCTGAGGCTTAAAAAGGAAAGGTCACCTGCCCAAGGTCACACAGCTAGAAAGCTACGAAAGCAAGATTTGAAATGAGGTGTGTCAACTCTAGAGCCCCAATTTCAACCTGACCCTGCTTGAAGACACAGGTAAGTGTATCAACAATAAAAGTATTAATAATAAGCCTGACAGCGTGCTTACTCTGTGTCAGGAGCTTGCAGCACCCCACATGCCCATCTCATTTGATCCCCTCAACAATCCCGAAGGTAGGGGGGCTGAGATACTAAGGGAAGCGAAGCAGCTGCAGCTTCCGGAAACCAGGGCAAATCCCCAAAGCACAAACAGACGTGCTCAGCCATGAGGTAACTGTTTACGGCGCTGAGGCCTGACTCCTGCCAAACGCAGCCCGGAGCCTCAGCCTGCAGCTCCCCTCTGCAGCTCCTCAGCTTGCTGGCCCCTCGGCTCAGGGGCCCAGGGGTTTAGGGCTCAGGGGCCCAGGGGTTTAGGGCCTCAGGCGTAAGGGCGACACTGCCACTCTGAATCCTCAGGGAGGGGGATGGGAACGCTTATGAAGGAGTGCTCCCTGGCTGGCATTCCGGGCTCTGAGTGGCTGAATTCTCCAAAGAACCTCGGGAGGGTGGGAATGCCACCCTCCTTATACAGATGAGAAAACAGACTCACACAGCCGAGGCGAGCTCTCCAGGTCACACAGGAATTAAACCCAAAGCCAGAACTCTTTTTCCAGCAACACCTGTTACTTAGAAAGGAAACATTCTACTCATGTGTCCTTGGGCCTCCTAGGGGGTCATTTCAGGTGGTAATTTATATCCCAGATTCCCAGAACTTGACACCAGGATACCAGTCACCGAGGGTGAGACCCGGGAATCTGCATAGTGAACAAGCCCTCCAGGTGATTCTTATCTACCCTGGGTGGTTGAGATGTCTAGCCTACCCTTCCCTGACCATGGCCCCAGCCACTTGTCGTACTAAATCAAACCTGTTGCTGTCAAGTTAATTGTGACTCATAGCAACCCTATAGAACAGAGTAGAACTGTCCCATAGGGTTTCCAAGGAATAGCTGGTAGATTTGAACTGCTTATCTTTTGGTTAGCAGCAGAGCTCTTAACCACTGTGCTACCAGGGCTCCTACTAAAAAAGAAAACCAAAGCCACTGCCATCAAATCGATTTCGGCTCATAGCAACCCTACAGGATATAGTAGAACTGCTGCAGAGGGTTTCCAGGAGCAGCTGATGGATTTGAACTGCCAACCGTTTTGGTTAGCAGCCATAGCTCTTAACCACTGCACTGACTCCTACTAGTACCTTATAAATTCTCCTGAACAACAAACGCAGTATCACAGCCAACATTTGCTCTTTTGCTGTGTGAACACTCCATGCCAGACCTTACATCATTTCATTTTAGCCTCACAAACATTACAGGTAGGGACTAGTTTTATCTCCATTTTCCACAGCGGGGAACTGAGACTGAGACATACATGAAGGAGCTTACCCAAGGCCACACAGCAAGCAAGTGGCAGAGCCTGCCCTCCTCCTGCCAGCCAACGTCCTTGCTAAGGTTCCTGGGTCCTCTCAGCTGTGAGGACCAGCAGAGGGCGAGGGAGGCTGGGAGGGGACCTGAGGCCTGAGGTTTGATTCATGGCCCCCTCACCAACAGCCCATCTGCCTAATAAAACCATCGGAGCTGCAAGAGCCCTGCAGATTGGGCTGGTCTAAGCCCCACATTTGACAGAAGAGGGAAATGAGGACCTGAGAGGTAGAGGGCATAGGGTGTGGGCCAAGGAGCTGGTAGAGCAAGTCAGGAGTGTCCCCAAGGACATCTGCCTAGGCAGCCCCCAGACCCTCCCCACCTGGGTCCGGCAAGCCATTCCAGGCAATGCTAGGGAAGTCAGTAATCTGGGGGCCTCCAAGATGCCCCAAAGCAATCCCAGCACATTCGGGCAAAGGTAGCATCCAGAGGCTTCCAGCCCAAGCCCGAACTGTGGATGAGCTCAGAGCTCCAGCTGCTGGAGCAGGGAGAGGAGGGAGGGAGGAGGGAAGGGGGCAAGGCTAAAGCTGATTGGCCAGTTCAAATCCCAACAGAAGGGGCACTTCCCTCCACCCAGAGTCCTGAGAGCCACCCCGCCCCAGCAGCTGCTCTGGAGCCCTCTCCCGCTCTCCCGGAGGCACTGGCAACCCAGTCAGCCTGCAGCCTGCTGCCCGGCCCCAGACTGTTTAGCACCCCTTCCTCGCCTCTCTTAAGTCCAACATTTTTGTGACCCTCACTTAAATCCCCAACTATCTAGACCCAAACTCAGCTCCGTGTGAGCTTCGCAGGCTCCTCCCTACACTCCCCCCTCAATCCAGGGGTTGGAATTTGAGTATCTGTATAACCATTAGGAGCACTGGTGGTGCACTAGTTAAGCGCTCAGCTGCTAATGGAAAAGGTCGGTAGTTCAAACCTACCAGCGGCTCCACAGGAGAAAGATGTGGCAGTCTGTTTCCATAAAGATTACAGCTTTGGAAACCCTATGGGGCAGTTATACTCCAACCTACCGGGTCACTATGAGCTGAGCTGGAATCGACTTGATGGCAATGGGTTTTGTGTAACCATTTATCCCGAGGGCTGCCCTCACAGGCAGAGTGCACTTTACTGGACTCGGAGACACAGCCTTGCTGAGCTCAGTCTCATCTGACAGCCTCCTCAAGACAATGGGAATGCAAAAGCCTGAGAGAGTGATGCTCACTGTTTACTTCCTCTAGCTCTGGGACCTGTGAAATCCTATCTCTTGCCTAGCCTCTTAACTAAGATTTATTTTCTTTCACATCCACTGGAAAGGCTGCAGGGCTTGAATTTGCCTGAGTCTTCCCCAGGCACGTGTGTGTGTTGGCCCTCACCACCCCTAGACTGACATCGCAGGGGCTCAGCAGCTGGACTGCCTTCCAGCTCCTGGATACCCTATCCTGCCTCTCTCCCCTGGGCTCTTCCTGGGGCCATCTTCTTTACACAGTCTTCCCTCCCCCTTCCTGGCTCATGCTCTCTTCTCCTTCTGGCCTCAACCCAGAAGTCACTCTAGGAAGGCACTCTAGGGCCCACAGGCTGTGCCAGATGCCCCCCACCCCCAGTTCTTACAACCTCCTGATCACACTGGGCTGAGTTCTGAGAGTAGGGGGCCCGGCCCAGGTCCCCCCAGACCAGGGCTTACACAGACAGGCAGAGCAGAATTTTCTGGAAGCCCCGTCTGCTAACCTGCATCCTGAGGCAGAGAGCAGTGAGGCCTGGCAGTAAGCTCTGTCTGCCACCTACACGCTGAGTGTGACTTCGGACAGGTACTTCTTTTCTGTGAACCTCAGCTTCCTCATCTGGAAAATGGGAACAATAATAGCAGCCTCGGTGTGGTAAGGTGGCATTTTACCTACATTATCTCATTTAATCCTCATAAAACACTGTGAGGCAGGGGTTGCTGTTACACCCATTTTACAGATGAGGAAACTGAAACATAGATGACTTGCTCAAGGTCACAAAATTAGAGCGTATGGGAGCCAGGATCTGAACCTGCCCTGTGCATCTCCAGGGCTTTCACTACTCTCCATTGGCACAATAAACAAACCTCTGTGGAATTGTGCAGGGAAAATGTGAAGCCCAGCACCAGGCGTTGTTAATAGGAATTATAACATTGCTTTGGGGCATCCCTGGGATCCCCACTTTACAAATAAGGAAACTGAGACCCAGAGAGGTGTTATAACCCAAGGACACACAGGCAGTGAGCCACACGGCTGGCCTGAGTCCCACTCAGGCTTGTCACCCGACCCCCGAGGGCACCTATGAGGGTTGAGGGGCCCCCCGGGCTCACCTTGACGTCCTGCTCCAGGCCGCGAATGAGCTCGCCATCCACCTGGCCGGTCTGGGCGGCACGGAGGCTGCGGCGCTCCGCCTTGCGCAGCCGGTACTGCAAGATGCGGCAGGTCTTGCTGGCCTGGTCCAGCTGCTGCCGCAGCTCCTGCAGCTGATACACATCCTCCTCCATGTAGACGTCCCGCATCTCCAGCATCTCTGCCCGCAGCTCCTCGATCTCATCCTGCAGAGGGGAGGGGTGATCAGGTCACTGAACCCTGTGGCAGCAACGAGGGCACCTGAGTGCTGGCAGCACCCAATGGTATCCTAGCACCTTGGGGTGCCTGGGTGTGATAGGCTGAATAAAAGCCCCCCTCAAAGATGCCCACAACCTGATCCCCAGAATCTGTGAATATTTGTCACCTTACATAGAAAAAGGATTTTGCAGATGTGATTAAGGATTTTGAGAAGGGGAGATGATCCTGGATTATCAGCTGGGCCCAATGTAATCAGCACTACCTTCGAGATAGAGTCTATCCCGAAACATGACTACCTCATGTGTTTCAGAGTGGTACCGCTCCATAGGGTTTTCAATGGCTGTGATCTTTTTGGAAGTAGATAGCCAGGCCTTTCTTCCAAGGCGGTTCTGGATAGAATCAAACAACCAACCTATCGGTTAGCAACCGAGTGCTTAACCATTTTGGGCCACCCTGGGACTCCTTAATGTAATCACAGGGATCTTTGTAAGTTAAAAAAGGGAAGCAGGAGAGTGACAGTCAGAGAAGGAGACATGATGATGAAAGCAGAGGCTGGAGTGCTGCCACTGCTGAAAGGGGGCCACAAGTCAAGGAATGTGGGTGGCCTTTAGAAGCTGGAAAAGGCAAGGAACGGATTCTCCCCTAGAGCCTTCCCAAGAAATGTAGCCCTGCTTAGATTTTGGTTTTAAGACTTCTGACCTCCACAAGGAGCCCTGGTGGGGCAGTGGTTAAGAGCTCAGCTGCTAACCAAAAGGTCGGCCCTTCGAATCCACCAGCCACTCCTTGGAAACCCTATGGGGCAGTTCTACTCTGTCCTATAGAGTCACTATGAGTAGGAATCAACTCAACAGCAATGGGTTTGGTTTTTTTGGACCTCCAGAACTATGAGATAATAAATTGTGTGTTGTTATATAAGCCACTACATTTGTGGTAATTTGCTATAGCACCAACAGGAAACTAAAACACTGCAGAAGCAGAACAGGCTCATTCAACAAGCACTTGTGAGCACCAACTACGTACCAGGCCCCGTGCTAAGCACTGAAGGGGACAGTGGTGACCAACACTGACCCTTCTGTATGGAGCCCCACGTCTCAGTGAGGAGACACATAATAAACAAACAAATAGAAAAATACAGATACTGTTCAGAGCTACAAGGAAAACAACAACAGAGTCATCAACTGGGTATTGCAAGAGTGATGGGAGAAGGTAGTATTATGTTAGTAGTATGTTAGAAGACATGGAACAAGAACAGCAGCCATGCAGAGAGAGAGCCGAGAGATTATTGCAGGCAGAAGGGAAAGCATGAGCGAAGGCCTAGAGGCAGGGATGAGTTCAGTGTGTCAGGAAGCAGAGGAGGCCAGGGTAGCTAAAGGGGGATGTTGAAGCTGGGGAAACAGACAGGGGCCAGACATTTGGGCCTGAAAGGGCCGCATAAGGAGTCTGGGTTTAGGTTTTAAGTGAGTGTTGAGGGTGACCTCACTTCCTCAGGGCAGCTCCTATCCACTTCTGTCATCAGCTCCCAGATGTTCCTCACTTCCCCTTTTTAACCATTAGCTCATCTGCAAGTCTTTATCTAAAAGCCTGTCTCCCAGTAAGACTGAGCGGCTGGAGGGCCACCTCATGTTTGCCTCTTTCCTTGCTGTATTCCCCACGCCCAGCTGGGGCCTGGCACCCTGCAGACTCCCAACAAATATTAACTGAATGAATGAATGCATGTCTAGTTAGATGAAAAACAACAAAAAAGACGTACCAATACAAAACAACTGTTAGACACTGAAGTGAACGGGGGCAAGTGGGGAGCCCCAAAGGCAGGAATGTATAATTATTATGTCTATTTTACAAATGTGAAAATGGAGTCACAGATGGGGAAAACAGCACCTACTCTTAACATGAATGAATGGATTAAATAAGATTGTGCACTAAAAAAGGAAACTGAGTCAAGACACCCCTGAAGAGCAAGAAAAGGCCCTCAAGGACAGTGCTGATGAGAGGAGGGAGGTGGGTCCAAGGAGCAAAAAGGGCTCTTTGTGGGTCCCCCTTGCAGAGGGGACCACAATCTGGCCACCAACTCATGAGCCTCCATTTCCCCAACAAAAATGGGAATAAACAGACTGGGAAGGGGGACCTCTTATTCATCATCCTCACATTTCCATCAAGGGGAGGGAAAACGGGCTTATCTGACTGTTCAGTCTAGGGAAGGGACCAAACACGGCCAGTCAGGGTTCTCTCTGTTCATGTCTGCTTGCCCACAGGACATGGGCAAGTGCTGCTGATCCATATGGTCACCTTGGTGGGTGACCCCTGTGGAATACGGGTGCTTGTCTGGGGTTGTCCAGTGCCCCCTGAGATTGCATGGGTTGGTTTAATTCAGGGGGCAGTACCCTCTGGTCCAGTTCTTAGCAGTATGAAAGCTGACCCAGATTTTTACATCCATATGGTTGACTCCTGGGACTATTTCTCAAAACGGTTCTGAATTCGAGAAGGGAAGACAGAGGAGGCAAATATTTGCTCTCTCAGCCCCAAGAGATACTGTCCCAACGTCAACTGAAGGGTTTAATCCCCACTTGCCACCACAGCCTACATCCTGGGAGTGGATTTTGTGGCACTCTCCAAAGGGGGTGATTCTGCCTCTGCCAGCTGCAGAGAAAGTCACCTTGCCAGGCACCCCACCCCCACATCCACCCTAATATACATACAGACTCACTACCCTGTAACCAGGCCAAGTGGACAGAGCTACAGTGGGAAAAGAAGGAAGTGGGACAGTCAATATCACACCAGTTAAAGAAATGGAGAAGTGAGGGGTCCACACACCATTTCAGCTGGCAGATTAAGGAAGCATGACGGAAACACCACTCAGGAAGTGTGGGCCAGTCGGCTAAGTCTGAGCTAAGTCAGCCTCCAGGTGGGTCTGTGTTCAAATCTTTGTCATGTCATTTACTAGTACTGTACTTATTCTCTTCTGTGGTTACACTGACAGAACCTGGTGATGGGGAGGATGTGAGGTCTGAGTGGACCCCAAGCTCAGGATGAGTCAAGTGACAGTGTAGAGGCTGCACAAGCTCACAATACTGGGCTACATTAACAGATGTATGATACTTAGGTCATGGGAGGTGATGTCTCTCCACATTGGACCACATACAGAGCACTGAGGTCATTCTTAGAAACCACTTTCTTTTCAATTGTGATGAGTGTGTATATGCATACACACACACACCCACATATATACAGCCATTTCAATATTTTTTACATGTACAATTCAATGACATTATGTTCATCATGTTATACAAACATCACCACTGTTTCCAAATTGTTCCATCACCCTTAACAGAAGCTCAGTGCCCCCAAGCAATGAGTCCTTCTTTTCCCCTCCCTCCTACCCTTGGTAACCACTAATAGTCTTTGGTCTCTATACCTGTGCCTATTCTAGATATTTCATATAAGTGGAATCATACAACACTTGTCCTTTTGTGACTGACCTATTTCACCACTCAGTATAATGTTTTCAAGGTTCATCCATCTTGTAGCATGTATAAGGACTTCAATTCTCTTTATGGCAGAGTAATATTCCATTGTATATATGTACCATATTTTGTTTATCTATTCATCTGTTGATAGACATTCAGGTTGTTTCCACCTTTTGGCTGTTGTAAATAGTGCTGCAATGAACATTACCCATACCCACTACCATCGAGTCAATTCCGACTCATAGCGACCCAGTAGGACAGAGTAGAACTGCCCCATCGGGTTTCCAAGGAGCACCTGATGGATTCGAACTGCCAACCATTTGGTTAGCAGCCCATTTGGTTAGCAGCCATAGCTTTTAACCACTACACCACCAGGGCTCCACTTAAGAACTTAGAAATGCAAATTATCAGCCCCACCCCAGACCTAATTAAATTAGAAACTGTGGGGGATGGAGCCCCGCAAATGATTCTGATGCAGGGTAAAGTCCAGGATCCTCTGCTTTAGAGTGTTTCCTTCCGGCCTTTTTTCCCCTAAAAGGGGAAGTGTCCTGTCTCTCAGCACAAGTGCCCCAGCCCAGGGCCTGACACACGGCAGAATCTCAATAAGCATCTATTGAATAACTGAATGAATGAATGATCTTTCTTGCATGAGCAGCTGTCTCCCCAGGCCCTGCCCTTCACCACAGCTAATTTCTGAAAATGCAGGATGTTGCCAGTTCCATCCCTCCATGGTGACCAAGGGGGGCTCCTGGCCTCTTAGGGGTTTGTCCCAGCTGCAGGCAGAATGCAGGTCAGCCCCTCCTGGCACAGCCCCACGTGAGCAGATGAGTGGACAAAGGCCGGCTTGTGGCCCACATGGGCCGGGTCTGCTGGGCCGTGGGCAGCAGAAGCCAGGGATGCAGGACTTAGGCAGGAGCTTGAGTAGGGGAAGGGAAAGGGGCTGCTGGGACATGAGGAGGGGCCCAGGAGGGCAAAACCCTGCTTTATTTAGCTCAGGGGTTCTTAGACTCACTGGGCTCAGGATTTGCTGGGACTCCTCAGGCCTGCAGTCGCAGCCCCTGCCCCTGGGAAGTGTCTATTTTAGCAAGTTCTCCAGTGGCAGGAAGGGGGCAGAAGGGGACACAGTCATCCCAGCTCCTTCAGAGACAGCTCAGCAGCCCTGCAGGGCACCTCTCAGACACCCATGTGTGTGGAAGTGGGGAGGGAGGTGCCAAAATCCCACTGGACACAGCAGGCCTCATGGATACAGAACAAGGTTGGCAGGGTCTCTGTCATGGATTGAATTGTGTCCCCCAAAAATATCTGTCAACTTGGCTAGGTCATGATTCCCAGTATTGTATGACTGTCTACCATTTTGTAATCTAATGTGATTTCCCTACGTGTTGTAAATCCTATCACTATGATATATTTAGATGGATTAGTGGCAATTATATTGATGAGGACTACAAGATTAGATAGTGTCTAAACTAATCTCTTTTGAGATATAAAAGAGAGAAGGGAGCAGAGAGACATGGGAACCTCATACCACCAAGAAAGCAGTGCCGGGAGCAGAGCACATCCTTTGGACCTGAGGTTCCTGTGCTGAGATGCTCCCAGACCAAGGGAAGACTGATGCATCACAAGGACCTTCTTCCAGAGCTGATAGAGAAAGCCTTCTCCTGGAGCTGATGCCCTGAATTTGGACTTGTGGACTTGTAGCCTGCTAGACTGTGAGAAAATAAATTTCTCTTTGTTAAAGCCATCCACTTGCGGTATTTGTTACAGCAGCACTAGATGACCAAGACAGTCCCCCACCAAAATCTGTGGGGAAACCCCAAACTGCACCCTCCACCTGCAGATAGGGAGCGTAAAAATGCAGAAAACACAAATCACACATAATTCCTCCACTTAGTCCTGAATACGTTAGTTCAATGGTTCTATGCTACCCCACAGTGCCCACTTCAGAGCCTAGGAGCCACCCAGCCCCAACCCCATAGCCAGAAAGGCCAGGTCCAAAGAAGCTGGGAAAAGGCTCCCGTGCCAAGCAGGGCCTGCCATTCCTCCACACCCAGCCCTTCTGGTCGCCTCCTTCAAGTTGACCTCTCTTGCTTGAAGGCTGCCCTTAAAGTGTTACCTGATTATTTAACCTGGGCTGAAAATGACAGGAAGAGAGAACAGGTGATAGGAACAGGGTGATCACCCTTCCATTTACAATGTTTGCTTTTCTCTGATTATACAGGTAATCCCTGCTTATTGGAGAAAATCTGGAAAAGGCCAATGGCTTTCTATCCCTTCCACTGGTTGCTACTGATTTCTCCATCAGGCCCAAGCCCTTACCCTAAAACCCAGGCCAACCCTTGTCCCTCCCTATTCCTGTCTTGCCCCTGCCCTTTCATCCTCTGCCCTCCGGTTTCCAGATATGCCATGACTATTGGAGTGGACAGTGGTGGTCCAGTGGTAGAATTCTCACCTTCTTTGCAGGAGACCCAGGTTCAATTCCCGGCCAGTGCATCTTATGTGCAGCCACCACCCATCTGTCAGTGAAGGCTTGTGTGTTGCTATGATGCTGAACAAGTTTTAATGGAGCTTCCAGGCTAAGATGGACTAGGAGGAAAGGCTTGGTGCTCTACTTCCAAAAATCTGCCAATGAAAACGTTATGGATCCCAACAGTTCAACGTGCATCTGATCCTGGGGACGGCGCAGGACCAGGCAGCATTTCGTTCCGTTGTGCATGGGGTAGCTGTGAGTTGGGGACCAACTACTCAACAGCAGCTAATGACAACCACCACCACCTACTGGAAGGCTTACTAATTACCAGGCTCTATACGTGCATTATGGAGCCCTGGTAGCAAAGTGGTTAAGAGCTCGGCTGCTAACCAAAA
>NW_004443944.1:27330220-27347578 GCF_000243295.1 Trichechus manatus latirostris | reverse complement strand
CTGCTAACCAAAATGTCGGCAGTTTGAAGCCACCAGCCACTCCTTGGAAACCCTATGGGGCAGTTCTACTCTGTCCTATAGGGTCACTATGAGTCGGAATTGACTCGATGGCAATGGACTTGGTTTTTATGGGTTATATGTGCATTACTCACTATGAGTCAGAATCGATTTGACAGCACAGAACAACAATAATAATACGTGCATTACTGATTGATAGTTTAATCCTCTTACCAGCCCTGTGGAGTTAGGTACTGAAAATGTTCCTACTTTGCAGGTAAGGAAACTAAGGCTCAGAAGTTTCCCAGTGTAACTCAAGCATGAGAGTGCGGGAGGTGGAATCCAAACGAGGCATCTCACCCTGGGCCAGTGGACCGTAACTATGTGTTCCACTTCCACATTTGCTCAGGCTATTCCCTCTGCTAGAATGGCCTTTGCCAGGCTAACTCACCCTCCCAGTACATTCCTTCCTCCCCTAATCTGATTCAAACCTCCTGTTCTGAACTCCATGATTTCTTGTGCTAACAACTTTAAGTTATATTTGCTTGTTTTCAAGTCTATCTTCCCCAAGAGTTGGGGGGAGAGCAGGAGCTGAGTCTGATTCTTATCTGGCCCCCAGCATCGTCCAGGAAGGATGGAGAATAGAGCAGGCACCAATCACTGTTTGTGGGTGGATGAATGAATAAATGAAAGAATGAGTATGGCTTCTGCTCCACCCAGCCTCTCTCCAGTGCCCAAGGCAGACTAGCCATTCTGATCCCAGTCCTAAGTCAGCTGCAAGCAGTCAGGGAGGGCCTGGGCAGCTCCAGGCCTGGTCTCAGACCCCTATACTACCCTAGGAAAATGGACAGGGCCTGTCCAGGGACGTTCCCGACCAGCCACCCTCTCCCTGCCCACAAAGTACATCTCTGACCACCCTAAGCAACCCATGAGATCAGCCTGCAGGAAGCAGCCTCTCAGAGGCATTCTCACTACCTGGGATGAATTAGGTCCCAAGAATCCTAGGGGAATTGGCCAGGAAGAGTCTCCTGGGTCAGGCTGGGCCGGAGGGCCAAACATGAGCTCACACTGCTGCTAATAATAGCGAGACCAGGCAGGCCGGCACAGGGCTTCACAGTTTACAAACACGTTCCATCTGAATCATCTCATGGATCCTCACAGAAAGCCCAAGGACAGGCAGGTCAGGAATCGCCACCCCTGTTCTACTGACAAAGAACTGCAGAGATGCACAGGGAAGGAGGGCTGTGCCAAGATTCAGATCTCTGGCTTTGGGATCTTTCCTCTGCACCAGAATTCAGGGAGTCCAGGAACTTGGGGAAAAAATTACATCTTTATTTTCACTACCTTCTAACTAAAATTTAGCATTTCCTTCTATTTTGGACGAATGCAACAAACCCAGGTTGTAAAGCGGTACCTACGACTTTGCCACCACAAGAAACCACAGATATTTTCGTTTCACATTAACAGTTGTTGCAGAAATGTCAAAATATTGTACACACTCAGCAGTATGTTGAAATTATAGTAGTTAGTACATCTGTTACCAGATCTTATAAGTTAATAAACACATATATTACTATATCATAGTTTTTAAAATATATTTTGATAACTGTA
The DNA here is from genome assembly GCF_000243295.1 of Trichechus manatus latirostris. Classification (NCBI taxonomy): domain Eukaryota; kingdom Metazoa; phylum Chordata; class Mammalia; order Sirenia; family Trichechidae; genus Trichechus; species Trichechus manatus. Next base: position 27,345,970 of record NW_004443944.1, on the reverse strand, counting down.
TTTCAATATATTTGTTTTCCTTTGTACTTCGTCTTAAGCCCAAAACCAAATCCGTTAGTGTCGAGTCAATTCAGACTCATAGCAACGCTATAGGACAGAGTAGAACTGCCCCACAGAGTTTCCAAGGCTGTAATCTTTACAGAAGTGAATTGCCACATCTTTCTCCCAAGGAGCAGCTGGTGGGTTCAAACGGCTGACCTTCTGGTTTGCAGCTGAGTGCTTAAACCACTGTGCCACCAGGGCTCCTTGAATTTCATCTTAAACATTTAAAAACATTATTCTGAGAATTAGTCTCATTATTCTCAGCAGATGGCCTAAAGAGGTCCCTGACACAAAATGAGATGGAACCTCTATTCTCTCTGGAGCCAGCTGCCTCATCTGTGGAATCTGAGCCTCTCACTCTCCATCATCAGGGCATAAAGGTGGAAAAGCAGAGCTCTGCTTTCAAAGCCATTTTAAATGCTTTAAGAAAGAGTGCTTTCTGTGAGAAGCCTACACAACTGTAAGATCTTTGTATAATCTTTGCACAATGGGGACAGAGGGGGCAGTTTAGATTTGGGAACCACTGGAATACTCGCATGTGACTCCAGATACATGGGTAAGACAGAATGGTCTGTAGGAGGAGACGATGAGAAAGTCATCCCTGACCTGTGGGGCTGGGGATGAAGATGATATGGCAATGGCTGGCTTGAACCCAGTGACAGCTCCCAGCTGGCCCTGAGGCTAAAGGGGCAGGGAGGAAACCCAGGGAATATAGGCTTCCCAAAGGCAGGGGGAGGTCACCTCTTAGCCACCAAGGAGCTCCCCAGCCACCCCCCACTCAAGAATCAGCCCCCATAGGGCTGGGGTGGACACTGGGATGCGCCTGTTCACCCAGCGTCCAGGGAAAACTCTGATACGGGCCCTGCAAACCACTTTCTAGAAACTCTGGGTATGCCAAGGCTGAGTCAGGAGCAGGGAACCAGCATCGGCTCACTCAACTCCCACAGGGACTGCACTACCTGGGCCTCCTTCCACTCTGTCCCTATCTCCCACCCCTGTTACCTCCGCACATCTAAATCCCACCTCCATCAAGAAGCCTCCCTTGTTGCCCAGGGCATGGCCCTTTTGTTTGAACAATGAGTGAGTATCTAAGGTGGGCTGGAAACCCTGGTGGTGTAGTGGTTAAGAGTTCAGCTGCTAACCAAAAGGTTGACAGTTCGAATCCACCAGGTGCTCCTTGGAAACCCTATGGGGCAGTTCTACTCTGTCCTATAGGGTCGCTATGAGTCAGAATTGACTTGATGGCAATGGGTTTGGGTTTTTTTTTGGTTAAGGTGGGCCAGATTCTTCACCAAATTAGTGGATTTAATCCTCATGACAACCACTCTGCTCCCCACTAGTTTGTTCTTCACTCAGCACACAAATTTTTTTTTTTTTTAAACCACATTACTTCTCTATTTAAAACCCTCCAATAATCATCAAAACCTGGAAACAACCCAAATGGCCTTCAACTGGTGCATGGATGTGGTACATTCACATAATGGAATACTAGTCAGCAATAAAAAGGAATGAATGACTGACATGTGCAACCACATGGGTGAATCTCAGATGCATTATGCTAAGTGAAAGGAGCCAGACTCAATAGGCTACATGCCACTGATTCCACTTCTATGACATTCTGGGAAAGGCCAATCTACAGGGACAGAAACGGATCAGTGGTTGTCCAGGGCTGGGGGTAGAAGGAGGAATTGACTACAAAGGAGCACAGGAGAGAAAGTTTTGGAAATGGATAGTGGTGATGGTTGCACAACATTGTGACTAATTAATGTCACTAAATTGTGCACTTGAAAATGGTTAAAATGGCATATTTTATATTATACATAGTTTACCACGATAAAATTCTTTTTAAAGGGGTAATGTTATTAATTGAATTGTAGCCCCAAAAAATATGTGTTGTCAATTCTAACCCTTATACCTGTGGTTATAATCTCATTTGGGAATGGGTTATCTTTGTTAATAAGGCGGTGTTAGTGTAGGATGTATCTTAAATCAATATCTTTTGAGATAAAAAAGCGAAGACTAAGCAACCAGCAAGTGCAAACGGAGGGGAAGACACACACCACAAGACTGCCAAGGAACAGACACTGAAAAAGACATGGATCTTCCCTCAGAGTGAACAGAGAGACAGAGCCTTCCCCTAGAGCGAGCACCCTGAATTCGGACTTCTAGCCTCCTACATGTGAGAAAATAAATTTGTTGAAGCCAGCTCCTTCTGTTATAGCAGCACTAGATAACTAAGGAGGGCACCGGGAAACTTTCTGGGGTGATGGAACTGTTCTATATCTTAATCGTGTTGGTGGTTACACAACTGTATGCATTTGTCAAAACTCATTTTACTGTATATAAATTATACCTCATGTGATGGTTAAGATTGTGTGTTAACTTGGTTGGGCCATGATTCTCCGTGTTTTAATGTAATCACTCCCATGATTGAATATACTGTGAGTAGCCAATCAGATGAAAGGGAGTCTCCTTGGGGGTGTGGCCCACATCTGTATATGAGCAGATGTTCTGGCTTTTTGCTCTCTCTGGATCCTGCAGCTGCTTCCTGTCGTCTCATCTCCCGTTCTTGGGACTTGAGCTGTCAGCTTATCTGCTGAACCTGGGATTCATCAATCTGCACAGCCTGTGAATGGGAGCTCTGCTCTCCGACCTTCTGATCTTGGGCTTGCCAGCTTCTGCAGCTGTGTGACTTGGGAGAGGCCTATACCCTGATCCACGGACTTGAGACGTTCTAGCCTCTACAATCACGTGAGCTGTTTCCTTGATATAATCTCTTTATATATATATATTTATACACTTTACTGGTTTTGCTTCTCTAGAGAACCCAGCCTAAGACACCTCAGTACATATGACCTAAGGACAAAACAAAACACAACCTTTGACTTTCCATCACACTCAAATAAAACCCAAATACCTTTACAGGGTATACAAGGCCTCACCTGGCCTGACCCCTACCCACCTCTCATCTTCCTCTCTCTCCACTCGTCCCCTCGTTCAAGACACTCCAGCCACTTGATTCTTCTCTCAGCTCCCAGAAGACACTATGCCTGTCCCACCTCTTTGCCTTTGCACGTGCCGTTCCCTCTGCCTGGATTTCTCTGCCCTCCATCTCAACACAGCTGCTCCTACTCCTGCTCAGAGGGTCCACTAAAATGCCACCTCCTCAGAAAAGCCCACCAGGCCCCTCTAGGACTATTACTGTCCATCTCAGCCCTTTCTTGCTTTCATGGTACACATTCCAGGCTGTCTTAGTTTCCTAGGGCTGCCACACAAAGTACCAGAAACCAGGCGGCTTATGAGAATAGAAAATTCACTGCTTCACAGTTCTGAAGGCTAGGAGTCCAAAGTCAGAGTGTTGGTCATGTTGATTCCTTCTGAGGGCTCTTAGGGAGAATCTCTTCCATGCCTCTCTCCGGGCTTCTAGTGATGGCCGGCAATCCCTAGCATTCCAGGCTCTACCTCCATCTTCACATGGCTGTCTTCCCTCTGTATCTGAGTCTCTCCTCCTCTTTTATAGGACACTACTCATTTGGAACCCTGGTGGTGCAGTGGTTAAGAGCTACAGCTGCAAACCAAAAGGTGGGCAGTTTGAATCCACCAGCTGCTCCTTGGAAACCGTATGGGGCAGTTCTACTCTGTTCCTATATGTCAGAATCGACTCGACACCAACGGGTTCAGTTCATTCACTTATACTGGATTAAGACCTACTCTGCCCCACTATGACCTCATGTTAATTTAACTGACAACATCTTCAACGACCTATTTCCAAACAAGGTCATGTTCACAGGTATCAGCGGTTAGAACTTCAATATTTTTTTGAGGGGACACAATTCAATCCATAATCCGGGCTTATTTGTGATACTAATTATTTTACTTGTTTGTCTGATTACTTGTGTAATGTTGAGCTCTGCCTCTAGAATGTAAGCTTCGGGAGGGCAGCACCTAGCACGGTACCTGTCACACAAAGGAACAGCTCAATAAATAGCTGCTGAATGAATAAATGGGTGCTAAGAGGGGAGGATCATGATCCCTACTCCCCTCCCTGCAGAAAACCACTTCAATCTGTGGTGTCCATGTCTGAATCTCATTCTCGGAATCTGTGAAGCTGATGCTCATGAACACTTCGGACCCCAGCAGTGGGCCTCAAATCCCAGCCCACCAACTCCCAGGCCACAGTCCTGCCAGATTCTAAACACAGGTCTGACCAGCCGACAGGCAGAGAGACCCAAGAAGAACAATAGAGCTGAGCCGAGGGACCCAGAACCTTCACTCTGCAGGACAGCAACCACTCCACGGAGGAGCAGGAGCTTCTGTCTGGCCCGCCTTCTCCCCCACCACCCTGGTCAATGTGGTCCCTCCCTCAGGCCAAGGCCCAAGCTGCCTGCCCATCTGCCACCCTGGCTCAGGACCACTTGTCTCTCATCCTGGCTCTGGCCACTCACTCCAGCCCCAGAAGGGCTGACCTGCAGGTGGGCCAATAGTGACCACAGAGTGGCAGGCTGGCCCCACCCAAGAGGCCAGGGCAGCCATCTGCTGTCCCTTCTGTCCATCTCCCAGGGCGTCTGTCAAGGCTCCAGATGAGATCATTGCACCTGGGTCCCCAGGAAGGGCAGGAGGCTCTACAAAGTCCCATTTCCTTCCTAGCTCAAATGCAAAGACTCTGGGCACAGCAGCAGGGGAAAGGGAACCCAAAGACTCTGCCCATTCACAGAGAGGGACACTGAGGCCTAGAGAGGGCCTGGGGGCCTGCCCCAGAGTCTCTAGAGGGTCCAGAATCAAACAAGGAGGGTCCCTGGGCTCCTGTCTCCCAGCCCAGAGCTCAATCCAGCTCAGTCTCCTTGTTGGAAGTGGGACTCTAGTTTTGGGGGAGTCAGGGTCAAAGGCCATGGAAAGAGAGGGCCAGGATGCTGAGCCAGGCAACACCATGCCACAGAAATGCCAGCTGGCACGGAGGCTGCCTAGTCCTGGTGACCACAGAATCTTGCTTCGCTGGTTGGGAACAACGAGGGAAGACAAGAGCCCTGGACTTGCCTCTCCAACACCAACAAAATAATAACAGCCAAATTGCTCCCCGAGCGCTCCCCCTGTGCCAGGCACACGCTCAGCAGTCTGCGTCATCTCATTGTATCCCTGAGCAACCTCCAACTGACGGGTGAGGAATCTGAGGTCGGAGAGGTCAAGTATGCTGCCCAAGGTCACGTGGTAAATGGCACAGCTAGGATTCAAGCCCAGTTTGAGCTCTCGTAAACTACACTAGATGGTCTCTATAATGGGACACGAACAACGATAATAATAGCTAACATTTATAAGGGCCTCCTGTGTGCCAGGGAATCCCTGGGTGGTGCAAATGATTAACATTCTCATCTGCTAACTGAAAGGCTGGACGTTCGAGTCCAACTAGAGGTGCCTTGGAAGAAAGGTCTGGTGATCTACTTCCAAAAAACCAGCCATTGAAAACCCTATGGAGCACAGTTCTGCTCTGACACACATGGGGTTGCCGTGAGTCAGAATCAACTTGATAGCAATTGGTTTACTATGTACCAGACACCAGGCTAAAAAATCAAACTCATTGCTGTTGAGTTGATTCTGACTCGTAGTAATCCTATAGGACAGAGCAGAACTGTCCCAAGGCTGTAATCTTTATGGAAGCAGACTGCTACATCTTTCTCCTGTGGAATTGCTGACCTTTCAGGTAGCAGCTGAGCACTTAACCACCGCTCCACCAGGCCTCCAGACACCAGGCTGAGTACTGAATATCCAGTATCTGATGATAATTGACAATCCTTTCAAGGCAGGTGCTATTCTTATTCCCATTTGACAGATGAGGAAACTGAAGCTTAGGAAGATGAAGGCCCCATAGCCAGTAAGAAGTGAGCCACTGACACTCCCTCTGGCAGGGAACTAAGCGTGCGCGCGCGCGCGTGTGTGCGTGCGTGCGTGCGTGCGTGCGTGCGTGCGTGTGTGTGTGTGTGTGGCTTGTCACTGATCTATTCAAGGCCCCAGGTCAAGGCCTCACTAACAGAGCAGAGACATCCGCAGCCCTTGCTGCCTCATCGGAGGGTGGGGGGGCTCACAGCGGGGGTGCCTGACAGTGTCTGTCCAGTCCTTCTGTGTGAACAGGAAGGAAGGCAGCTTTTGGATCTGGATTGTGTTTAAAAACATCCCCCAAATGGCCACTGGGCTGCAGCCAAAGCTCCAAACTGGGAGAGAAAAGGGCTCTGAAATCTTTACAGAGGGGGAAAGTGAGGCTCAGAGAGATCCAGGGAGTCGCTCAGGGTCCCAGAACATCCCAGCATTTCACACCTCTGCGCCTTTGCTCATCTCATACCCCTTCCTGGCATCCTAGAAAGCACCACAGGACCTTCTGCCTCTTGCCACATACAGGCTATGTGACCTTTGGCAAGCCCCTTAACCTCTCTAAGCCTCAGTTTATGCCTGTGTAAAAGGAAGAGGCTAAGTCCTGCTCTGGTGAGGGATGAGGGCAGGGCTGACCTGAGACAGATGAAGGTGAGGGCTGTGAAGCGCTGTTCAGCACTTGCTCTGTGCCCAGCACTGTTCCAGGTACTGGGGACACAGCAGTGAAGGAGATGGTCAAGGCCCCTGCCCTCTTGCAGAACACGCAGGGAACAAGACATGAAACCTGTAATTACCCAATTAACAATCTAATTACTGTTGAGGTAGGTAAATGCCCCAAAGGAGCCTACAGGAAGCTCCTAGGTGTCTAAAACAGGAGTCTGGCCTGGAGCAGCCAAGGAGGAGCTGCTGGAGCTGAAAGCCCACAGGTGGAGGGTTACCAGCAGCAGGGGCAGGGAACTGCAAGTACAAAGGTCCTGAGGTGGGAAGAGCACAGGGCATATGAAAAAGCAACCGACTGAGGCTGGGGTGTGCGAAGCATGCCGGGGAGCTTGGGTGGAGCAGGGGTGAGGTGAGGCCAAGAGAGGCAGGACCACACAAGCCGCTGCTCAGCCACTCACCTTGGGCAGGGTAGGAATTGATCATGGCCCAGACGATCCAAAGGAGACCTGGGGCGAAATCAGGGTAAAGACTTTTTTAGCTTGCCCAGCCTAGCTGTTGTTGTATGCCTTCAAGTAGATTCCCACTCACAGTGACCCTATAGGAGAGTAGAACTGCTCCACAGGGTTTCTGAGGCTGAAATCTTTACGGGAACAGATCGCCAGGTCTTTCCTCCCAGGGAGCCGGTGGGTGGGTTTGAATTGCCAACCTTTCGGTTAGCAGCTGGGCTCTTAACCCCTGTGCCACCAGGGTCCCTTCCAGCCTAGGTAGGGAACCCGGAACTTTTTTTCTACTGGAGACTGTGTTTGTCTTTGTGGCCTGGGCAATGGGGGATTATTCATCTCAGTTTTAGAAAAAAAGACCCCAAAGTTGGTCCTCCATCAGCAAAGGAATATCACCAGGTTACTGAGTCTCAGGACACTGGCAATGGCCATTTGAGGAAGACTGACATGTGGGTGGGTGCAGAGAGAAGTGTGTTTGGGGTGAGTAGGTGTGCGTGGAGAGAAGTGTGTTTGAGGATACCAACAGTGTAACTCAGTTTCATGCACACCTCCCAGACCCCCATCCTGTGCCAACACCCTCGGAAGCACGCCCAGAGCCAGGCACAACCCCTGCCGTCCAGGGCTCACAGGCAAACAGACCCTAGTCTGATAATACTGACTGAGGGGGGTTGACATCTGTTAAGTCCTTCCTATGGGCCAGGACCCGGCGACTCCCCTAACGTAGATGCTTTCTCTTATTTAATCCTCACAGCAACCCCATGAGGCAAGCACTACCAGGATCCTCATTTTACAGATGAGGAAATGGTGGCTCATAAAGGAAAATGGTAGAGTCAGGATTCAAGCCCAGATCTGCTTGGCTCCAGACCCTAGTGCTCTGAAATGAAGAAGGAAGAGCTGGCCTGATGTTTCCACCTTCTCTGACTCCTGCCATACCTCAGGGAGGCCAGTGTTCTGCAATCAAGAATGCAGATGCTGTGTTGACCCGTGGCCTGCAGGGACACCCCAGTCTCCCACCCTCCTCCCACCCCAGCTCCAAGTTCCTTCCAGCACCAAAGGGCAGTGAAAATAACCTCGGATGAGATCATGCATGTGAGACATGGGGGGAACGGCCTTAGAAATAATCTTGACTGCTGGTCAGCCCCCTCCCTGGGGGACTCCCTCTGCCCTAGACTGAATGAACACTGTGCCTAGAAAAGTGCTGAGAGTATCACATAACTGAACTCTAATCCTTCCAAGTGTCCTGCAAGAAAGGGATTAACACTCCCATTTACAGGTGGAAAACTGAGGCTTAATGAGGGTACTCGCCCAAGGTCATGCGCAGGGAGAAGGTGCCAAAGGGAGGTTTGGCCCCAGACCTGACCCCAAAGATGGAGTTTGTCCATAAGACCACACGGCCTTTCTCCCTGCCCTCCCTGGGCCCTGGGGCAGGCCAGGCTTTGTGTCAAGTGCTGCAGACTCATGGAGGGGGGCAGCTCCTGGCCTTGCTCTAAATCTGTATGACGCCTCCTAGCAGGATGTTCACGTGCCTTGGCTTGGCATTCAATGCCCTTCCCAAGCAGCCCCAACCTCCCATCCCAGCCTTTCTCCCATCACTGCCCCCACCCACCATTCCCTTCAGCTCTTCTGTTTCAAGCCTACATTTTGCCTCCTTTCATTTAATCACACAAAGAATATTTATTGAGCACCTACTGCATGCCAGGCACTGCTCTAGGAGCTGTGCACAGAAGCAGACGATCGGGCTAACTCTCCAGCTGTAACGCCCCTCCTCTGGGTGCCTGCACCTCCTCCAGCCTCCTCTCCCCTCACCTCTGTCATCATTTCCCAGCCAGAACCGGGCACCCTTTAGGGATGGGAGTGGAATGGCCTTCCTCAGCCCCCAGCAAAGGGGGAGGGGGAGGAAAGGGGAGAAGAGGGCAAGCAGGAAATTCCGTGGAGATTAGAAGGGAGTTGCCCGGGCCAGTGTTTCTCCTACGGGCAGGCCTGACAATAGCTCCATTTCACTCAGCCCCACTGGGCCCAGGCCCAAGTGCTGGACATCAGGACCCTGGGGGCCTGCTGTGCATCTTCTCCTGAGTTGGTGACTTGCCAGCTCCCTGTCCACCCCCCACGAGCCCCGGCCCAGCCCCTAGGGCCCCCAGATCCAAAAGCCTACAAAATCAAGCCTTGGGGACACTCATCACTGTTCCCAGCAGACTTGTGGAAGGAAGGCAAGGAGAGAAGCTGAAAACAGGAGGAGTTTGTACACATTAGCTCCAAGGAGACACGAACCAGGATTTCCTGTGTTTCTGTATGGGGGTGAAATGTCACAGCCAGTGTGTGTCTGTGTGTATGTCTGTGTCTGTGTGTATGTCTGCATACCCTGGTTTGTGGCAAATGTTACATGCTGACATTTGCGTGGTCTGTGTCTTGCTTACGTGTATGTGATTGCATCTAAGATCTGTGTGTGTTTTCATGGGTCTCTACGAGCCTTGGATAGATGTCCAAGGGTCTCTGCTCTCTCTTTGGGGAAGAGGCAGCAGGGTATCTGGGTGATGAGCTATGTCTGCACCCGCCTGGCAAGAGTGCATCTATGGATGTCCGTGGGATGCCAGTGTGCATGTATAATAACTCTGCGTGGGTTTGTGTGTGCACCTGCATACGTATGTGTACATCCGATACATCTGGGGGCGTCTCTAGGCTGTGCATCTGAGTGTGTCTGGGGATGTAGCATGTGTGTGTGAGAGTGTCTCTGAGCGTGGGGGTCTCCTAGGTGGTGTGAGTCTGTTATGTCTGTCTGGTAGTGTGAGGATATGATGGGACAGGAGGCTGAGTCTCTGCATGGGTTTGTGTACTTCTCGGGGCACGTATCCTTTCTAATACGTCCACAGTGTGCCCCTGGTAAGTATACAATGTAAGCATGTCACTAGATGTGTGTGCGAGACATGCGTGAGAGTGGTGTGGGTCTAAGAGCTGTGAATGTATGTATGTGTGTTTGTGTGTGTGCAAGAGAGAGTGTGCCCAGGGACACATGCCCAGCCCTCTGGGAGGAACGCTGGAGCCCCAGGAGCTCCGTGGTCCCCCAACTGGCAGCAGCTGCCCCTCCCCACAGGACTGGCAAACTGCTGAGGATTCTTAAAGGCCAGGTCTTATACCAGTCCCTAGCTACCTCTCAGCTACCACAGGGAAGGCTGGGACTCAGGGCAGGGACCAGTCAGGAGCTTTGCTGACCACAATGACTGGCCATCTGCCTCCCTACCCCCACTCCTAGTGACATCAGACTGACTGGAGCCCTCCTCCCACAGCTCCAGGGAGCTGAGAAGAGCTCCACCTAACTTGCTGGTCACTGCATCCAGACATCTAGTACACAGCCTGGTACCTAGGAGATGCCCAGAAAATATGTGTTGAATGAATAAATGAATGAGTGAGTGAGTGAGTGAGTAAACGAATGCCTGTGAAGGGCAGGGAAGGGAAGGGCAATGACTGGGACGGGCACTAATGTTTACTGCACATGAGATCTGCATCATCACACTGAAAAGGGTCCCCACGACCCTGGGGCAGGCATACTTAACTTTACACAAGAAGAAATGGAGGCTCAGAAAGGCTGAGTAACTCACCTGGCTGGTAATTGGCACAGCCAGGTGAGACAGGGCCCAAGGCTGCCTCCTGCATAGGAGAGGGTGGAAGAGTGGCTGGGGAAGGCAAGCTCCTTAAGGTTGTCTAAAGAGGTTCCTGAGTGTATCAGCTGTGCTGCCTTGGGCACATTATTAGCCTCAGTTTCCTCATCTGCCAAATGGGTCTGATATGAAAACCCTCCACGCAGGATTGCTGGGAGGAGAAAAGGGCTTACTTAACCTGAAGCCTGGCACATTGGAAGTGCAATCATTGATAGCATTCACACAAAGAGCCATAGAAACCCAGGGAGCAGTGGTCTGGGGGTCCCCAGACCAGATCCAACATTCTAGCACTCTGAGCTTCAGCCTAGCCATTATTTAACCTTCAAGGTTTGACCCAAGTCCCCAACACTTCCTCCAGGACCTCAGATTCTCAGTCACCTTCTGTCCACGGCACTGGTGCAAGATACATCCACACACAAGTACCTCAATCACCCTCCTACAGGCCCCAGCACACCTCACTCCCAACAAGGCCCAGCCCAGAGCCTAGCACACAACAGGATTCCTCTCACCAACCTGTGTCCCAGACTAGACACACCATTAGCAACCAAAAGCTCCTGGCTGCTGTCACACTACAGAAAGAACACAGGACTGGAGTTAAACCAATCAGGGTTGGAACCCCCACTGTGTGACCTGGAGCCTCCCTTCACCCAACCTGACAATGGGTGGATTCGGTGGTTCCTCTGGGCCCTTCTGAAGCTGACATCTAGAGTTGCCACACTTGAAACACGCATGTCTAGAACCTCCAAGGAGGTGGGGAGGCCTGGCTTCACCAGCCCTCAGAGCAGAGAACGTGATCATGCCTTCCTATCCTCCCTAGAGCACATTATTAACATTCTAAAGCTAAGGGGATCCACCCTCTTGGCTTCTCCCAGCTCCTCCAAAAATGAAGATACAGACTTTCTTACCGCTCATTGGCTAAGAATAATTCCCCATGAGATGCAGAATTTTACTGCTTTCTGCTTACAAACTGTTTGCTTGTCCATTTGTACCTCCCTGATTCCTGAAAACAATCCTAAGAGGTTATCTGGACAGGTTCCATCATCCTCAGTCCATAGATGAGAAAATACAGCTCAGAAAGGCCAAGTAACTTGCCAAGGCCACACAGTAAGTATGGCCTCAAAGTCAGGAAGGCCTCAAAGTCAGGTCTTTGGGCTCCAACTCAGATTCTTCCATCCACACCTGGCAAGCTCCCAGCAGACCATCACCATGTGGTACGTGGGTGACTGTTAACAGCGATGGAGAGCTGGACAAGCAGGGCTTTGAAGGTCAAACACAGTCGATGTCTCTACTCTGCAGCTAAAGTTGCATCTCAGAATCTGGAAACCTCAGAAGTTAATAATAACCTTCAGACTTCCTCGACTGGAAGGGACTCTGGGGCTATGCAGTCCAACTCTAGCCACCACATAAATCTCCCCTGAAGCCCCCCTCAAGTAATTACAACCACCAACATTTTGTACAGTTTACAAGCTGCTTTCCACAAACCCTATATCTTTATCCAAACATGTGAGGTCATCCAGCCTCTTTTTGAATAACTCAAGTGACAGGAAGCTCACTACCTTATCTGTAGCACCTCCTCCTACCTTCTCATTGGGAGAGTTGCAACCACCCTTTGCACTTTCCCAGCATGGGCCCCAAAGCTGGCCTCATGCAACAGGAGATCCACCAACATCACCCACTGAGGGGGCCCCCTGACAGCTCTAAGTGCCCCCACCAGCTGGGAGATGAGCCTGAACAGGGCCACCCATGCGACTGCCCCTCAACTCAGCAGCGGGAGGCCTTCAGGGGACACGCTTGGGATTTGGAGTCCTTCTCCTGGCGATTTAGTTTCAGCATCTTAGAAGCAGAGTGGCCCAGAGGGACGGGAAACACATCATGAGTTTAACATACTCTTACTCCAAGCCCTGGCTGCCTAGAGACACAACCTGGGGACCCTTCCCTGCTCTGGCCACAGTTTACACATCTGTGGAATAAAGAAAACACCTCCTGTAACAACCCCTACATTAACTGTCCATATTCACAGTCTCTCTAGATTTTCACCCTGCCTCTGTGAGGCTGGCCGCTAAGGCAAACGAACCTCCAGAGAAGATAAGGGACCGACCCAAGCGCACACAGCAAGAATCAGCACCACCTAGCCCTGCACACCTATCTCACCCCATCTCCTTCCCCCTCTAGACTCAGCATTGTTCCTCAAACTTAACAAGCTCTTTCCAGCCTCCCTTGGCCTGGAATGTTCTTACTGCAGCTCCTTGCTTAGCAGGCTCCATCTCATCCTTCAGCTCTCGGCCTCCCTGAGCACCCCAGCCCCCACCTTCACACGCTTAGCACACCACATCCTTTTCCACCCTTATCATGACCTGTAATGTGAGTATGACTACCGTTTAATCCTAGTCCCCCCCACTAGACTCAAAGCTCCATGAAAACAGACACTTCACCCTTGTCACGCTTGTATCCCCAGGTCTGTGCTAGTGCCTGGTACATGGTCAGTATTTATTTAAATACTTTGTGAATAAATGAATGAAGGGCTGGGAGAAAAAGCCTGGCCTGCTTCAGGTGGGGAGGAGGATCTATTCTGCTGCACAGTATCCAAAAGAGAACATGCTAGGTGCACGCGGAAATGTGTCCCATCATTTGAGGAGAGCAGCAATGACAGCTACCATCATCTGAGTCTTACTACATACCAGACGCTCCACTGAAGCTTTGCACGCATTATTTCATTTAACTCTTTGTTTTTTTCCCCACTTAACTCTTAAGGTTGGAAGTTGTTATTATCTCATTTTTATAAATGAGGAAACTGAGGTCCAAAAACATTAAATAACTTGCCCAAGATCACATACACAGTCAGGGACCTACAGATCCCAAATCCAATGGCAGCCTGGGGGCCTAAGCATGAAGCCTGAACCATGAATGAAAAGGGGAAACAGCAGGATGTTCCCAGCTGGGCTTGGCCCCTTGGGTTTGGGGTCAACCCCCAGCTCCCTAGGACGTTTTTCCATCTAAACAGTGATTCAGTGATGGTGGCTCAGATGGGCTCCAGTGCCCTGCCTGATAACTTCCTGGAACGGACAGAAGCACACAGGGGTGGGTGCCCGAGAGAGACCCTGAAGCAAGGCTTCCCTTGCCTGCGTGAGCAGCGGGGACCAGGAGATGGGGGTGAGGAGCTCAGGGTCTAAGTTCAGAACAGCACAGACAGGGGGTGCTGGAAGCAGCTAACAGCACCAGGAGGGCACTGTCAGAGACGCCCTGTGTGGCTTGTCTCCCTCCGCCACCCAGCCCCACTTACCCTCTTCTCACCACTGGCTTCCGCAGGCTATAGGGGCTGATTGTGCCCTGAGATACAGCCCTCACTTGTTACAGTCAATGGGGCCTTTGGAAAGGCTCACCCTTCATTTAACAGACAGGGAAACTGAGGCCTGCTCTGGGGAAAATGGCTAGAGGCTGAAGAGGTGAATAATCCTGATTCAGACCCTGCCCTTCTATTCTACGAGCATTTACTGAATGCATGCTGGATAGCAGGTCCTAAAAAGAAAAGAGGAGGGAGAGACACAGTTGAGCAACACTCTAATAAGGGAGAAACCCATTTGGCCAGAAGAGTCACAACGCAAAGCAAAGTAAGTGCCGACGGACAGACAAATAAGCAGAGTGCTGTTAACTCGGTGGCTCTTGGCCAGGGGTACTCTGGGTGTGTGCCAGGCCATTAACTGACAAGAGTGGGCAACAAGTCTGCCGCTTCCAGAACTGTGCCCAGCCAGTGGTAGCAGAGCCCATGAAGCTTCCAGCCTCCCAGGCCAAGGTGGAGACCCACAAAGGTTGGTCTGTCCCTAAAGTTGCCATGATGCCAGGCAGTGGGCAGACGGAGCCTGACCTACACCTAGTAAGTGCTCATGTCCACTGAAAGGGTAAAGGCAAAGCCTGCCTTCCCAGGGAATTTCTCAGGTCCCCACATGCTGAGGGACTGCCCCTCTCAGCTGGCAGCTTCCCTTCTCACTGGGAACACTGGAAGGACATACACCAGCCATCAGGGGCTGATAGGGTTGCTGTGTACAGGGTCTGTCTCAGAGAGGGTAGGAGACAACAAGCGTGACTTCCTTTCCTGCACCGCTCACCCAGCAGGGTCATCCTGGGATTTAGGAAGCTGCCTTGGAACCGGTTCTCCCACGACATCATCCTCCCAGGCTGTGGAACCGTTAGACTGGGCGGAAGTCGGACTCCAGCCAAGAGGATGTTCCCAGATGTCATGCTTTCAAACTGGACCCGCCCTGAAAGGCAGGCAAGGACAGGCCTCCGCCCCGGGAAAGCCCTGAGTAACGACTCAGGATGGTGTTCTGGCTTCTCTTTGGCAGAGAATGGCTGGCGGCTGCTCCCACAGGGCAGCCACCAAAGTCCAGCCCTGGGCTACACAGCTTTCCCCAGCAGCAGTGCATACAAGCCTAGCCCCAAAAGGAGAGCCACCAAAGGCCTGGCTTCTGGGCCTGGGATTTCTGAGCAGCTGAGTGCAGGTCCAGCCCCTCACTGACTTACCCCTCTTCCCAGCAATGTATCTAAGCATCCTCTAAAGCAGCTTTCTCAAGCCCCCTCCCCCCAAATCGAATGCCAGAAATATTCAGGGCCCTGCGGCCAATCTCATCCAGGTTCCTCCTCGGGAGAGGGCTCCCCAAATAAAGTAGGGGCACAGAGCCCCAGATCGACCTCAGGGTGGTCCCCAGAGGGTCTGGGTGGGCCCTTTTTTCCAGGCCGTTCGGTGGGAAAGTGGGCCAGCTGGTGCCTCAGGCCTGCGGGGCTGTGACAGCCGGCGCCTCCCGCAGCCCCCCACTCTCCCCATCAGCGCCTTTACCTTGAGATAGTCGTTCTCTGAGCGCAGCTCCTCCAGCTCACGCACGAAGCCGCCGGGCCCGCAGTCCAGCATCTCCTCAGTGAGGTCGGAGAAGGCGAGAGAGGCACTGAGCGGCAGGCGGCTGCTGCCCACCGACGACGCGGCCACCGACGGCTCGTCCGGGGAGGCCGGCGGCCGCGGAGGCTGCTGAGCGGGCGGCGCGGGT
>NW_004443944.1:27290369-27329391 GCF_000243295.1 Trichechus manatus latirostris | reverse complement strand
CGGGGAGGGACGTAAGCTGGGAGCCAGGGAGGGATCTGCGAGGCAACAGCGACCCCCTTGAGGGTCAGGCAGGCCCCGGCAGCCGCTGCCCCGGCTCCCTCGTCCTCCTCTCGGCCGCCGCCCCCTTCCCTGACGGCCTGGGGAACACACCCGGCGGAGGCGCCCCTGCGACCCGGGTCCGGACTGGGGTCGCGTGAGCGGCGGGAGGGGGGATTTCCCAACAGAGGCCGGGCGGACCTCAGAACGCTGGAGCCTCTATCCATTCAGACACGGGACACCTAGCCTCTACGCTGAGCGTGCGCGGGTGAACGTACTCCGCCCCCCTCAAGCTTGCCAAGCAAAGCCAAGTATCCCATTGTACAGGTGCGTACACTGAAACCTAGGGAGGACACGCGATTAACCGAAGGCTGATGGCAGAGCTGGGATGGAACTCAAGCCTCACACCTCCAGGGTGTGTTCAGGCTCGTTCTACCTCGGCTTCCCTCCCACAGGCGTAGGGGATGGTGGAGCCCTGGGTGCATGCCCGGCTCTGCACACCTTGACCGGCTCTGATCCCAGGTATGCTTACTCCCCCCCCCGCCTCTCCGGATTTCAGGCTCTGCACAGCTAAAATAGAGGCGACCCGTCAGGAGGTGTCAGACCAGCAGTGGAGGCCCCGGTGGGGCGGACTGGGTACGGTTGCCCGGACCCCAACTCGCTTCCTCAAGCGCAGGTCCACCAGAGTGCTCTGATGGCGAAATTTCTTTCCCTTTAAGGCTCCTAGACGTGTTGTTCCCTTTCCCCATATATCTGTCACCTTCTCTGATCCCCACCTCACCCCCTACCAGCCACCAGAGGGCAGAGACAGGTTAAGTCCAGCTGGGCACAACTCTTTCCTCTGGCTGCTTGAGGGTGGGCACTCACTCTCAGGATGGCCCCCCCTTTTCATCTACCCCCTCTCAAGATGGCACCCCATTGTCACCCGTTGGGGCAGGGCTGCGTTTACACCTCTGAAGTTTCTTCTTCCCTCCCCTATTCCTTCCGCCCCCTTTTTCCTTTCTCTCCCTTTTTTCCTTCCTTTTTCTTTTCTACCTCTTCTTCCTCCATCTCTGCCTTTTCCTCCTCTTGCCCCTTTTCTTCTTTCTGCCCATTTTCTTCTTCCTCCTCCTCCTCCTTTTCGTCTTCCTCCAAATCTTCGCCTGGCAATGGCACCCTGCTATAGCCCCAGATCCCCTTCTTTGTCTCTGTTCCACCTGCCCCCATATGCAGTGAATACACTCCTGTAGCTTCCCTCTCCCAGAACTAATGACTTCCATCCCAGTCTAGGTGTGTGAGTGCCCCCTCCATCCCCAGTCTGCCTGTAGCCAAGATCCTCCTGGAGTGCCCCCCACCAAGCCATATAGGAAGCAGGGCAACTCAGCAAGTTCTTGATAAACACTTCAGGGGCATTCCACCCCCACATGGCAAGGCACCAGCTCCCGTACCCTACTGACTGCCCACTACTGTGCCCCACTGACCCACTGACAGGCACCAGGTAGGACACTGAGGGACATGACACAGAGGTGGGTTTGCCACTTCCTAACCTCATGGAGCACACAGTATAGGGGGAGATGGCCCACAAAAGATTCCTCACTAACAAGGTGACATGTCATGGCATGGGGCACGGGCACTAGGTGACCCAGGGCAGCACCTCTCCCTCCCTCCCCCCGCCCAGGTCTCAGTGTCCTCCCCTGGTCTGGTCTGATGTAACAGATGACAGGTGCCTTCCAGCTCTGATGCCCCTGGCTCATGCAGGCTGGTCTGGCACAGAGAGATTGGAAATTGTTTCCCCTCTCTGTGCTCGTTTCTCCCCCTGTGCAGAAAGTGGGCTTGTAGGTGTTAGATGGTATGAATGCATTCAGGGAGCATGCCAGACCGGAATGGCTCAGCCACTCCTGACACACCCATGGTCACACTGGTGGTCCTGAGATTAAAGTAGGCCTGGATCTCCTCACTTGGACCTGGGCCCGAGTCTTGGCTCTGCCACTTGTCCTCACTGGGCCCCAACACTGATGGCTGAGCAGAGGGCTGAGGGTCCTTCCTGCTCCAAGCTTCTTTCGATTTGGGAAGCTGTGAATCTACACTGTAACCCCAGAAGAGCAAGGCCCTTGTTGGGAGGGACTCAGGTTGGGTGAGACTGAGGAAGGGGTCCTGCATGCAGAGGAAGTTCAGACCAGGGATACTGTAAAAGGGGGGTGAGACTTCTGGGAGGCCAGAATTGGCTACATGCAGGCAGGCTGACCATCTTTAGCTGCCAGCAAGTCCTGCGGCTACCTGACCCATGAGTGCTCACTATATACCAGGCTCTGTGCTCACCCCTTCAGGAAAGGATCTCAGGAAGGTTAAGGAACTTGTGGCAGACTGTATTTTTCAAAGATAGCCACACTAATACATATCTCATTCCAATTGTTCTTCTTACAATGTGGCATTGACACTCTTCCCATTGAGTGGTGGAGTGGTGGTGTCTATGTTCCCTCCCCTTGAAGCTAGGCAGATCTTTGTGACTGCCTTAACCAATGGAGTATGGCAAAAATGACACTCTGTGACTTCCAAGTCTAGGTCATAAAAGGCAATATGGCTTCTGCTCAACTCTCTTTCAATTCTCTCTCTCTCTTGCCACTCACCCTTAGAACTCAGCCACCATGTCGGGAGGAAGCTCAGGCCTCATGGAGAGGCCACATGGAAGTGTTCTAGCCAACAACTTCAGCTCTGGTCCCAGCTAACAGCCAGCATCAACCACCAGACATGTGAGAGAGAGTGAGCCTGCAGGTGATTCAGCCCCTTTGGAGCCACCCCAGCTGACCTCAAACAGAGCAGAAATGAGCTGTCCATGGACGCTGCCCAAATTGCAGTTTTAGTTTTGCGAGCAAAATAAATGTTGTTTTAAGCTATTCGGTTTGGGGGTAGTTTGTTACACAGTACTGGATGACTGGAATGCTTGTCCGAGGTTACACAGCTTGTAAGTGGCAGGGCTGGGATTGAGCTGACCCTGGAGCCTGTTGTGCCGCACTATTGGACTGTAAACTGTCCGGCTCAGACACGCAGTGTGTGCTGTATAAAGCTCTACTGATGAAAGGATGAAGCATTAAATGATCGTAAGGATTATGGATCAGATGGTAAGAAATAAAGACATTGATTACCCAAAGGAAAAGCAGTTTCACTTTTCCCACTCGATTAACTAAAGTGATGAACGTGATGGAAACAGAATGGAGACTAAATCCTGAAAGGCTTCAAAGAGAAGCAATTTTAAAAGCAAAAATTTTCTTTCATTATACAAATCATGCAAGAAACAAACCACTGGCTGAGGGAGAATTAGAGGAAATGGTAGCAAAGTCTACTTTAAATAGGGTAGTCAGGGAGTCCTCTCTGGGGAGGTGACATTTCAGCTGATTTATTCAAAGAGCCAGGGAGAAGAGAATTCCAGGCAGAGTGAACAGCAAGAGCAAAGGCCCTGAAACAAGAACAAGCTTGATGTACACTCATGGAAGAGTAAGAAGGTCAATGTGGCTAGAACCTGATGAGTGATGGAGGGAGAAGAACAAGATAAAGTAGCAGTGGTCAGCAGGGGCCAGGTCGTGCACTGGGCAGAGGCTTTATTCTTGGTGCAGTGAGAAGCCATTGGACATTGTAAGCAGGAGAGTGATATGTTCTAATTTGTTTTAAATACACTAGCTCTAGGGGAGAATGGCCTAGAGCCAAGTAAAAAGATGGTTAAGGGGCTGTTGTACCAGTCTCTGGGAAATAATGGTGGCTTGGATGAGGTTGGAGGCAGTGGAGAGGGAAAGAAGAGGGTAGTCTTGAGATCTTTTCTGGAGGAAGAATCAAAGACCCCTGGTTGGAAGTGAGGGATCAAACAAACTAAGTCAAGTTCAACTCCCAGATTTCTGTGTTTAGTTACAGGATGAATGATAGTAACATTTAAAAAGACAGGTTTGGAGAAGGGAACGAAGCATTCTTCGTGGATACATTCAATTTGAGGTGTCTATGAGACATCCATGTGGAGATGTCAAGTAGGAGGTT
The DNA here is from genome assembly GCF_000243295.1 of Trichechus manatus latirostris. Taxonomy (NCBI): domain Eukaryota; kingdom Metazoa; phylum Chordata; class Mammalia; order Sirenia; family Trichechidae; genus Trichechus; species Trichechus manatus. The sequence continues at coordinate 27,325,353 of NW_004443944.1, read as the reverse complement.
GACATATGTGTGGAGCTCAGGATAGCAGTTGGGTCTGAAGCCATGAAGAGTTGTCAGCATTTAGACACTATTAAAATTCACGGGACCAAGATGAGACTTAGGGAAAGGGTCTATATAGAGAAAAAAAGTTGGCCTAGAACTCCTGGTTCTAGAAAGTGGGTAAAGGAGGAGAAACAAAACAAACAAAAAACCCCAAGTCTGTTGCCACTGAGTCGATTTTGACTCATGACAACCCCATGTGTTACAGAGTAGAACTAAGCTCCATAGGGTTTTTCTTGGCTGTAATCTTTACAGAAGCAGGTCGTCAGGCACTGCCAGGTGGGTTTGAACCACCAACCTTTCAATTAGCAGCTGAACGCAAACCATTTGTGCCACGCAGGGAGCTAAAGGAGGAGAAACCCAAAACCAAAACCAAACCCACTGCTGGTGATTTGATTCCGACTCATAGTGACCCTGTAGGGTTTCCAAGGCTGTAAATCTCCATAGGAGCAGACTGCCACATCTTTCTCCTGCGGAGCTGCTGGTGGTTTCAAACCACCCACCTTTTGGTGAGCAGCTGATCACTTTAAAAGAGGAGAAGCAAGCCACAAAAGACAGAGAGGAAGCGGCCAGTGAGGTAGGAGGGAAGCCAAGACAATGTGTTGTCAGGGAGCCAAGGCAGTAGAGTGTATCAACAAGGGAGGTGTCTGTACTGCCAAGCTCCTGAGAAGTTCGAGGAAGATGAGAGTAGAGAAGCGCTCCCTGAATTGGGCAACGTGGAGGCTGCTAGGGACCTTGACAGGAGCCATTTCAGTGGGATGGTGGGGGCAGAAGCCAAGGGGAGTGGACTGAAGAGAGAGCAGGGGGTAGAGGCAGAGCATAGGCAACTCTCTTGTGAAGTGTGGCTGCAAAGGGAGAAGACAGGTTGAGCAGTTGTGGAGGGGGCTGGGAGGTCAAGAGGGAGGAGGGGCAAGCCAGAGATCTAGGAAGCAGGAGAGAGAAGTAATAGCTGAAGAAGGCAGAGGGATGGGTCCAGGGATGGGGTCTGGCCTTTGAAAGGAACAGGGACCTCTCCTCCTTGTCCTGGAGGGAAGGCAGAGGAGATGGGTAAGATGCAGGTGGCTCTATCTGTTGGTTTGGAGGTGGGAAGGTGGGGAAGTGACTGATGATGGCTTCTGTTTTCTCAATGAAGAAAGAATGAAGTTGCCAGCTCAGAGTGAGGGGGTGAATGAGTGAGAGTTGTGAGGAGAGTGAAGACCATGTATAATAGTGATGTCAGAGAGTGGAACTCCAACTTCCCAGGATGTGTGTGGGAGGATGTCCGGTTGTGTTACGTACCCATTTGAGGTTCCAAGTGAAGCCCGTCAGCCCAGGAACTCCCTTCTATTCCCTTCCTTCTAGTCATCTTTTCTATGTTTTCAAGTTTGTTTTGCATAGCTGAAATGATACTGCATATACAATTTTATATCCTGCTTTTTTCACCCAACAGGGTAGCAGAAACATTTTCCCATGCATTTATGAACTCTTTGCAAATGTCACTTTTAATACTCAGAAATAATTCACGGAATGGATGTTCCATGGGTCACCTAAACTTTCCCCCTTTTATTGGACATTTGGATTGTTTCCTGGCAATGATGACTACAGTAATTAAAGAGGTGGCATGTAGTCAGGTGAGGGGGAAATGAGCAGGCAAACTACAGGGCAGAGCTGGGATGCCAGGCACTCTAAAGCCTAGAATTCCATTATCAAAGACCCTAGGGGTCTGTTGTTGTTAAGTGCCATTGAACGGATTCCAACTATGGCAACCCCATGCGTGTCAGAGTAGAACTGCACTCCACACGGTTTTCAAGACTGTAATCTTTCGGAAGCAGATTGCCAGGACTGTCTTCCAAAGTGCCTCTGGGTGGGTTTGAACTCCCAACCTTTCAGCTAGTACCATTTGTGCCACCCAGGGGCTGCTCAAGAGGAGCCTATTATTTGCCAATTGGTGTTCCTGCCAGGTTGCTTACTGAGGTTTCCTGGACATGAGGACAAAGAATGGGACATCAAGGCAAAATGTCACTTGCTTCTCAAAGTGCCCAATGCCTCAGGTAGTGAGCACAGGGAAATTGTGTAGAGGAGAGATTGGGGGAGAAGGTAGGGCCAGGCGTGTGATTCCTGAGCCATTTACAGCCTAAATACATATTGCAACAGCCGTGTTTGTGGTAGCAACAGGGCCCTTCACCCACCTGTTTTCCCCATAATACAGGTCCTAAAAGGGCATTCCCAGGAGACCTAGCTATGAGCAGAGTATCTGGAGACCCAAGTCCTCCCTGAAGGACAGGGTCCCCTTCAGTTGTATGAATATGAGTGGGCCACCCATGAGGAAGTGGGCACCTCATCCCTGGGAGTGACCAGGCAGAGGATGGGTGGCCACTTGGAGGGCAGATTGCTCTAGGACTGGCTGAAGTTCCTTCCAGCTTTGAGTTTCTTGATCCAACAACATGGCATTCATCGGGTTCCTGTTATGAGCCAGGGACAGAGAAGTAAATCCCAAGGATGGAGCACTTACTGCGTGCCAAACACTGGACTTTCTGCGCATGATCTCACCTAATGTCATTAACAGCCCACTGAGGAAGGGGTTGTCCTCCCATCTGAGAGAGGGGAAACCAAGGCCTGGGGCAGAAGGGGTGGTTTCCTTCCAGCCACCCAGCCAGGAGGGGCAGAGCTCCCAGCCCTGTGCTTCTCCCCTGCAGAATAGGTGATTGATGGAGAATGCCGCAAGCATTACCCTTTTCTGTAGTGTTTGCATCCCACAGGTTTGAACTTTAAGGGAAGCGTCTTTACTGGTGGGCTTCAGACACCAGGTGGTACCTGGTAGCTCTGGCGAGAGGTTCTAGATAAGAGCAAGGACCCGGTATCCTCCACTGCTCTGGGCTGGTTGGGGCAGAGCTGGGGGCCATAGGGGTGATGAGGTCTTGTTTGTGTGTGTTTGTGGGATTTGAGTCCCTGACACATGCTAATCATTGACAGGCTTTCCCAACTGGAACCAGAGCTGGCCCAGGGCCAAGGCTTGCAGCCCTCAGGCAGCTATAAGAGGCAGGGAGGAGGGCCTGGGGCCAGGGAAGAGGTTCAGAGCCAAACTGCTGCCTACCGAGGCCCAGGTGGGCAGGGTCGGTTTTGGTGTGGCACCCTTTCTGGGGAGACTTGATAAAGAAACCATTGTGTTGGCAGGCTGGAGGAGGTTGCCAGAGTTCTGGGGCTCAGCAGGGTGAGTACATCCTTCCACAGTTCTGCCTTTTCCTCCCCACTCTGAGCTCTTCACCCCTGTGAGTGACTAAGAGACTGCCTGTCCCAGAGGCATCCAGGTGGAGACTTGGTGGCCACTGTCTTTCGAAGAGACAGTATAAGGATTAGTAATAAGCGCAGTCATTTATCCTGTGCTCAACAAATACCAGGTACAGCAGGTTACCTCACCGAAGAGGACAAAGATCTGGCTTAGTATCCTTGCTTCTGAGGCATTATCTTCACTTACCCTTACAGCAGGCCTATTTTACAAATAAGACTGAGGCCCAGAGATGTTAAGTAACTTGCCCAAGGTCACACAGCAAGTGAGTGGCAAAACTAAGACCTGAACTCCCTGACTTCAGAGCCTATGCTCTTAACCACGGTATTATACTGCTCTGTGACCCTGCTAAGTCCCTTCTACTTTCTCAGCCACAGTGTATTTGTCTGTAGTTTGAAGGCATAAAACTTGATCAGAAAGATATTTCCTTGAGAGAACTAAAGGTACCTGGACACGGTACTTTTGACCTGTGTCCAGGTACCTTCAGCACGAGAGAAGCCTTGTGGGAAATATGTATCAAGAACTATCTATGTATATGCCCTTTAACCCAGCATTCAACTTTTAAAATAGATCATAAAGGATATCATCAGATCTATGAACAAGGAAGTTTATTATATTGTTGTTAGGTGCTACTGAGTCCATTTTTGACTCAGAGCAACCCCATACGACAGAGTAGAACTGCCCCAAAGGGTTTTCTAGGCTGTAATCTTTACGGGAGCAGATCACCAGGTCTCTCTCCTGTGGAGCTACTGGGTGAGTTTGAAGTTTATTATAGTATTGCTTATAAACACAGAAGATTAGAAGCAAACAAAATGTCCAATGGTAGAGGAATAAATAGATGAAATAATACGCAACCATTAAAAATCATGTTTTCAAAAAATACTTAACGTCACTAGAAAATTTTCACTTACTGTTAAACGGGGAAAGCAGTTTTTAAAGCTCTATACGGTATTATTGATTTATAAACGTGTATATACACATGTATGTGAAATAAATATGAGACTGGAAAGAAATTCCTTTAAAGGTTGAGTGCTAATCTCCAAGAGATGGAATTATGAGTATTTTTGTTTTCTTCTTTATTCTTTTCTGGCCTTTCCCAAATTTTCTACAATTAACATGTATGACTTTTTAATTAGAAAAATAAAATTATTTAAAAAAAAAAAACAAATAACCTTTGGTCTAGGCATGGCCCCTTTTAAGCTTCTGTTATAATGCACTCATTGGCTTTGAGAGGGACCTGAATTGCTGCTTTTTAGTACTGTGAGGGTCTCTGAGATGAGCTGGTCCAACCCTCTCGTGTTACATGTGGGGATACTGAGGCCCAGGGCTGCAAAGGGGCTTATCGAAGGTCACACAGCAAATCAGGGGGCCCAGACCCCCAGCCTCGGGCTCAGGCATCTACCCACAGGGCCACAGTCTCAAGGCCAGGCTGCAAGGGGACAAAGAGGTAGAAGGGAATCACAACTAGAATTTACTGTGTATGGCTCATGTGTGTTAGATGCTTACCCCAAGTGTAGCCAACCTCACAAACCTACCCAATCACAACTCAGCCTGGGAGTGACAGGTGTGAGGGAGCAAAGGACAGCTAGGTGGGCAAGGAGCTAGCTGGGTGTGTCATCTCATCTCTAGGCCCCACCCAACATGCTTCCTCCCCTGGCAGGGCTGTGGACTTGACCTCGGCCTGCCCTGGGCTGGGACAGGAGAATGAAAAGTCTCCGCTGGCGTTACACTCGGCTGGTAAGGGGCCCGTCGGCTTGGGCCGGGGGCTAGGGCTGGAAAGGGGGGAAGACGATCTCTGGCCTGGGTGGGCCCTGGGCTGGGGTTGGATGTAGGCAGGTGAGTTGTCCCCTTCTTCCTGGAGCGGTTGTCAGATGGAGTTCAGCTAGGAGAGACCCTCTCTTTTAGGCCTGAACCTGGGGAATAGGGGAAGGCAGGCAAGAGGATCCTATCCATCTCATGCTCCAGGAGGTCTCTCCTTCCTATGAAATGCCCCAGAAGTCATTGTGTGTGTGTATGTACGTATGAGTATGTGTAAATGTTCGCACTTATACACATACATACTCAAACACATGTTCTGGTACAGAGCGAGAGCTCAGTTGAATGAAAGAATGAATGAATGACTAAATATACCTACATACATGCCCACTGACACACACTTATATTTACACAATCCCAACTCACACAAACATGTTGACATATATGCACACACACACTTGCACTCAACACCTTCACACACTGATTTGCCTACACAACTCTACTTTCAGTCAACACACACCTTCACACTGACAAATGCACGTTTTACATTAACCTGCTCACCCAGTCGCTTACACGGCTACATAGATTATTTCACTGCCAGACAGTGAAGCCTCTGGGTCTCGTTTTCTTCCTTTGTAAAATGAGTATAATAAGAAATACTGTATATTCCTCTTAGAATTGGTAGGAAAATTCAAAGAGATCACTCACCACAGGTAGGCTAAGTATGTGCTGTACCAATCTCAGCTATTATCATTGTTGTTATTATTTCATGTACAAACACACAATCACAGCTCACAGGGCTGGGCTGCCACCTACCCTTCTCTCCTGCTCCCAAGCTTAGAACTTGATCCCTGGGGCCCTCTTGGGATCCAGAGCAAACAGTCAGAAAAACCACTGGGCTCAGGTCCCATCTGATGAGCTGCGCGCGCGTTTCTTTGTGTGTGTGTGTGTGTGTGTGTGTTTAGGGGGGGTACCTCTGACCCTAGGCTGCCAGGGGCAAGGGAGGGAGCAGGCTGGAGGCAGCTGCAGAGTCTTGTCTGTCTGTAGAAAGTTTCCAGCCTGCCCTGGGCTGGGCTGGGGGTTGCAGAGGCCTGGGCCAGGAGTGGTGGGGTGGCCTGAGGCTCTTGGGCTCAGAAGATGTGAAAGCTGGTGCCTCCTTCTCCCTCGACTTACCAGGCCTCTTTGTGTCTTCACAGCCCAGCCAGGTGGAGGATGCCCTGTCTGGGGAGGAGGGTGAGGAAAAGGAGGAGGAAGAGGAGGAGGAACCAGCCCCAGCCCCAGCCATAGCCCCTGCTACTGAAGATCCCACAGAAACCCAGCTTGCAGAAGCCAGCCAGCTGCTGGGTGCCTTGGAGATTAGGCAGGTTCGGGCACTGCCCATGACCCAAGGACTTCAGCCCTGGGCCTAAGGGACCCACCCTCGGGCTCCACCCTAGCCAGGCCCAGGGACGCTTGGATTCACTCCTGTCTGTGTTCCTTTGGGGAAATCATTCCTTCTTTCTGGACTTTCTTTCCCTTTCTTGTAGAATGGTCCAGTAATACTGGCCTCACTCTCTTCACTAGGCCAGAAGGTTAAGGAGATAATGAAAGAAGTTAATTCTTAAATAGAACCAGTACTTGGGAACTAAAGCTAAAGCTGGGGCAGGGAATGCGGAGAAGGTGGGAAGGAACAGAAGGAGGCGGTCAGCATCTCATCTAGTCTCTGGCCTCTAGGGGCCAGGGTAACCAAGGGGAGAGAGTCCTGAGACAGACCTGGGTTTGAATCCTGCCTCCACCATTTACTCCCAATGTGGGCCTTGGGCAAGTTGTTCCACCTCACTGAGCAAAGTTTTCTTGTCTGTAAAATGGAAACAATAACCTTATCTCCTTTGGCTATTGCTAACAGACATGAAAGTGCCCTGGAAACAGGAAACGGCTCTATAATCTGTAAAGCACCATGCCTGTGTGAGTGGTGGCTATTTAACCCTTCTTTCTGGGCCCCTGAGGTTCTAGCAGAAGAAGGGTGGGAGGAGGAGGATTCCCCTGCTCACCTCTAGGCCTGTCCCCAGCTCAGCCCCCACCTCCCCGCGAGAGTCACTGGACACTCCTGGAGTCTGGCCTTCTGCACGGCGAGGGACGGCTTCAGTCTGCGGAGGCTGTACCGGCAGATGGAAGGCCACGGTGGACCAGTGCTGCTAGTGCTGAGGGACCAGGATGGGCAGGTGAGCTGGGCCAAGGCCCCCAACCTGAGGCTCAGGGCCTCCCAACCAGATACCGGTAGGTCCTGCCCAGGGCAGCCTCAGGGATGAGAGGGCAGAGGTGATAAACTAAGGTATCTATCATAGACACTGATGATAGCATTGAGACCTACCCTGCTCAGTGCCATTCCCTTAGTCACTCATTCATTCACCACTCACTCATTCATTCAACACATGCATATTAAGTGCCTTCTATGTGGTGGCACAAGTGATTTGTGATTGGCTGCTAACCTAAAGGTAGGTGGTTCTAACCCACCCAGCAGCTCCATGGGAGAAAGTCCGGGCGATCTGCTTCTATACAAATTACAGCCAAGAAAACCCCATGGAGCTCAGTTCTACTGTGTAACACATGGGGTCGCCATGAGTCAGAATCGACTTGATGGCAATGGGTTTGAGTTTGTTTGTTTGTTTTTTTTGGTATGTGCCAGGCTAGACTTGGAATAGAGAAGGATCAAAACAGAAGTAGTTTCAGCCTTCTTGGAGTTCTAATGGTCTATGGGGTAAGGAGGTCAGACATTAAGCAAATACAGTAAAACCTGCGAAAGCCAGAACCTGTGTGAGGTGGAAACCTGTCAGAAAACTCAAATATTTTCCAGTAATAGAGAGTGATAGAAAAGTGGTAAGACTGCACCCTGTCAAAGGTAGAAAACTTGCAAGACCCGGAAAAACAAGGCAGTCCCATCAAGTTCTGGCTCTCACAGTTTTCACTGTAATCATCTGACCATAAATGTAAAAGTTTGCATCTTTATCCTCAGAAGCACAGGGCACTGTGGAGGGATTTTAATCAGGGGATCAATGGCCTGACGTTCAGTTGGTGACAGAAGAATCTCTGGAGAGGGCAAGAAGGGAAGCAGAAGACCAGGGAAAAGGCAGTCTTAGCCGCTCCCGCATTTTACATGAGGAGCCTTGAGGAGGCAATGCCCTAAGTCCATTTGGTCTCTCCACTGCTGGCTTTCCAGGCAGGCTCTCCAGGAAGTGGGGAAGGTTGGAAGCTGGTTTCAAATGCTCTTCTGTGTAAGGAGCACGTTAGAGCTGGGAGACATCTCAGGGCCCCAAGGGCCCCTCCACACTAGGGCAGGAGGTCCCTCCTCAAGATGCTGATGGAAGGACCTCCCCCTCAAGGGGAGCTCACTCCGGCTGGACAGAGCTCCCCGATGGTAAAACATCTGACTATGAAGAAGTTTCTCTTTATACTAAAGCCAAAACCTAACTCCCCATAACCAATCCCCAGTGATCACACCTCTACCACTCAGCATAGTTTATAACAGTGAAAAACTGCAGGCCACCTAACTATCCCACCACAGGAGGAGACTGGCTAAATAAATTACGGCCCTTCCACATGGTGAAATACTGAGCAGGCAAGAAAAATAATGGTGTAGAACCATAGCTATTGAAAGTGTTAACTTTTTGTTTTTCAAGTGGGATATAAATAAAGGAAACTCTTTGGACAACTGGAGAAAATGGGATATGAAGTAGATATTAGCTAATATTACGGAATTATTGTTAATTTTCTTAGGCGTGACCATGGTATTTTGTTTATATAGGAGTAAGTCCCTATTCTTAGGACCTGAACTATTTAAGGGTGAAGGGTCACAGTGTTTGCAACTTACTTTCAAGTGGGCCAGAAAAAATATATGAACAGAGAGATATAACAAATATGTCAAAAACATTTACAATTGTTGAACCTAGGTGGAAGGTATGTGTACTGTGCTTTTAACTTTTCTGTGTGTTTGAAATTTTCATAATAAAAAGTTAGGACAAAATAGCTTACAAAACAGATATATATACTGTCTCATTTCTTAATAAAAATTTATATACACTGGCTTTAAACAGATGCTGGAAGAAAATGCACCAACATGTTAAAAGCAGTTATCCTGGGAAGGAAGAGGGGAATTCAGAATGACTTGATTATTTTCTTTCTGCTTGTCTATAACTTCTAATTTTTCTACAAGGTTTACGTGTAGAAAGTAAGTACATTTAAGAAAAAAGTAGGAAGGACTTGAAGGCCTGGAGGAGGATGCCAACAAGAGTTCTTCCTTGGGGAGTGTTAAGGGAAGGATGCATGCTGATGTGTCCGCAGAGCCTTCCCAGTCCCCCAGCTCTGCCTGGGTTCCCTAGGCAGGGCCCCACTAGGATAGGTCTACATACCAAGCCTGGAGAGTGGAGGTTGCCAGAGCAACCCCTCCTCCATGATTTCCTTTCAGCTGCAAACTGCAAGCTCTTCTGTCTTCCAGATGTTTGGGGCCTTCTCCTCCTCAGCTATCCGACTGAGTAAAGGCTTCTATGGCACCGGCGAGACATTCCTCTTCTCCTTTTCCCCACAGCTAAAGGTAATTGGGGAGAATGGGACCTGTAGTAGGACAAAGCTCCCAGGGTCTCAGTGGCCCCCAGCTTCATCTGCCATGGTGGACTGTCTGGCATCCCTCTATCTTTCCACAGGGGGCATGCAGCAGGGCAGTGGCCAGCAGAGCATCTCCCTTGACTTGCCTATCTTCACTCAAAAAAAAAAAAAAAAAAAAAAAAGGCTCATTAGGCCCCTGGCAACCAATGACTGGCTCTGAGAGGGGGGAGGGATGTTGCTTACCCAACACTGGCTGGAAAGACAAGGGGGCCCAAGTGCAGGTAGACCTGAGGGTTTGGTGGTAGGAAGTTGAAGCAGCACAGGTCTAATAGCTTTGATTTTTTAATGAAGCACTGGGTGAGATCATCAGCTAAGAGTGAGGATGCAGCAGGGGTGTGAAAGCTTGAGGGGAGAGAAGGTATCAAACGGTCATCCCGGGAGTGGGGAAGGGAAGCCTACTAGAGAGGCAGAAGGACAGTAAGGCAGTATAGATAGAGGGTGGGAGATGGTGAGTTGGAAGGCAAGACTTCTGCTTTAGTTGTGTGCTTTTCTCCAGCAACACTAGGCTTCTCAGGTGCGAGCATGGAGGAAGCGAATGGGAGGGTTCATCCAGGACTGGGATTTTGCCAAGCTGGTTTAACAGAGGGAAAGCCAGAAAAGGGCGTTGAGGGTTCTTGAAGGGAGTGAAAATACAACATGGCCCACAGAACCCACACTTTCCAAGAAGAGTACGTTAGCCAGAGGGAACTGGAGGATAATGAGACAAAGGTAGACTCAATGGATGGGAGGTCTCCTTGAGGTCAAAGACTGTAGCAGTGGCACCAGTTGAGTAACATGTTGGAAGAGAAGACATGGTAGACAGAGACAGGAGTATTTGAAAGATGGTGGAGGGAGTTGCCATCCTTGGTGAGGACAGGTTCCAGGAAGTGACCATGGGAGATAGTGCCAGAAGACCCCCTGCCGATGAAGAGGACAAGGAACTGAAGATGGCATGAACTCTCCCACCAAAGTGTTTACAGTTGGTAACAACTTAATCTGAATTTATATAACTTTGGGAATGGAATTCCTCATGGCTGGATGAGGCTAGAGAGTAACGGGACAGGCAAGCTTCAAATTTCCCAACCAGCCTTGAAATCCACAAGTCAGGGAGGAAGGCAAGTATCTGCCCAGGAATCCTGCCTTTGTGTGTGCACAGGCATGTGGGGGTGGGGATGGAGTGGGTTAGGAAGAAAAGATTAATCTCACCCCTGGTGTGACCTTCAAATTCATGGAGAATAAGTCTTTCCCTGAGGGCAAAGATGAAAGCATTGCTTGATTAGTACCAGGCAAGTTCTTTGCTCTCCCAACTGCCTGAAAAGCCCCCATTGTGAGGCTTTGAGAGGTGTTGGATGATCCATGTGGACAGTGAAGTTCACCAAGGACAATGATGTTGTTGTGTGCCATTGAGTCAATTCCAACTCACAGGGACCCTATATGACAGAGTAGAGCTGCCCCATAGGGTTTCCTAAACTGTAATCTTCATGTGAGCAGATCGCCAGGTCTTTTTTCCCTGTGGAACTGCTGGTGGGTTTGAGCTGAGCGCTAAACCACTGCGCCACCAGACCTCCTTAGGACAACGATAGGAGCTTGGAAAGGAGGGGAGGTCAGTGAACCAGCGCTCAATTCTTTGATTAATGACAAGGGGTGACTAGGAGATCAGGGGGTGACTAGGAGATCAGGGGGTGACAGGGACAAAGTGACTGGTATAGTCAGATGGCATGAGCTGCCAAGGAGCTGGGGTTTTTGAAGGAGGAAGGAGAATAAGTAGTCTCCAACATCTCTCATGCCAAAGTTTTTCCATCTCTGGGTTATTTAATGAATAAAGCTACTAAGCATTATGTGCTTGGCCTGGAGCGTACTACTTCTAATAATAAAATAATAGCATCTTTCTTAGGGGACATTAATTTCTATTAAGGATAATGGAAAAATTTGGAAACAGATAGTGGCGATGGTTGCAACACGATGAACATAATGTCACTGAATTGTACATATTGAAATGGCAAATGTTTTCATATATATAAATATACATATACATACACACACACACACACACACACACACACACACACATACATATATATATATACCACACTTGAGAAAAAAAAGCAGCTAACAGAAGCCAGCTAGCTGCCTGCCAGGAGCTGTTTTAAACTTTTACAAATGAGTGCATTTAATTATCAAACAATCCTATGAGGTATGTACTATTTTCATCCCCATCTTACAGATGAGGAAACGGAGGCACAGAGAGGCTGAATAACTTGCCTAAGCTCACACAGCTAGTCAGTGATGAGGACGAGATGTGGAAATAGGCAGTCTGGCCCAGAACCTGAGCTTGTAGCCACAGCTCTATACCATGTCTCTAAACTACAGAGGGTCCCTGCCTTGAGATGCTCCCATGCTACGGGAGGAGAAAGACAATCACAACACAGAATGAGTCATAAGTGCTGTTAAAGAAATTAAACATGGGATCCAGAAGCACAGAGGAGGGGCATCTATATCAGATAGGGGTTAGGAGAACAAGGAAGACTTCCTGGAAGAGCACCTTCTTATGCCGTCCTGAGGGACAAATAGGTAATCACCAGCTGACAAAGAGCATGTGCACAGGAACAGAAACTGGAGGAGAACAGGCATCATTTGGAAGGCCAAGTAGATCAGTGTAGGGGATGGAGGTCATAGTGTGTGAGGTAGGGCATCAGAGTGTGTGAGTTAGGGCATATCCCTTTGCACTGGCATAACATGCCCTCAAGAAAGATTTGTTTGTTCAATGGGTGAAGAACTAGTTCCAGGTGCCTTGGTTTGCTATTAGAGACCTCTCCAATTGACACCAGTCCACAGACCAAGAAACCTACTGATAAATCCAAGTGTACAATCATCTGTTCTTATGACAAGGAGATCACAAGGAATTATGGAATGCCTTGCTGAAGGCAAAACATGCCATATCTATTGCATTGCCTCCATCAAGCCAGCCTGGTAATCTTATTAGGGAACAAGAAAGGGGTCAGTTATTCATCGTGAACCAAAGCTGGGTACTAGTCATCACCACAGGCTTCCTACGTTCACATACTACAATTCTAAAATTCCCACTGTAATGACAACTCTTTGTCAGAATCCTTTGCTGTTTCCTCCTCATTATCTCAACCTTTTCATGTAAGGGGGTCCCAACGCTCAGTTTTTAGCCCTTGTCTCTTCTCTAACCACTCTCACTTCTTTAGTGGTCTCGTCCATTCTCTAGGCCACCCATGTGCTGTTGTTTCTTCCCTGGACTCCAAACTCATATATATCCAACTGCTACTCAAGGTCTCCACTTGGATCTCAAACATGTCATCTCAAACATAACATGTCCAAAACTAAGATCCTGACTTTCCCCCACAAAATCTGCTCCTCCTGTCTGCTGCTGTCTTCAACATTAAAGTTAACAGCATCTCCATCGTTCCTGCTGCTGAGACCAAAAATCTCGGCGTCCTCCTTAATTCCTCTTTCTCTCACCCCTACATCTGAGCTGTCAGTGAATCCTGACAACTCTGCCTTTTCTTTCTCTCTATATCCAGAATCCACCACTTCTCACCATGTCCTTTACTGCCACCCTGGTTCAAGCCACGATCATTACTTGCCTGTGTTCCTGCTATATCCTAATGGATCTTCCTGCTTCCACTTTCAGTCATCCGCTGCAACTGGAGTGATCTTTTTAAAAGGTAAGTCAGATCATGTCACTCCTCTGCTCCAAGTCGCCAATGATTTTCTTTCTCAGTCAGTTAAAAGTCAAAGTCCTAGTCAAAGTCCTTAAAATGACCTAAAAGTCCTTACACCTTCTGGCCTCTCTCTCATGTTATCTCTTGCTACTTTTCCCTTTTTCTCACTCTGCTCCTGCTACCCTGGCCTCCTAGCTGGTCCTCAAACATGCAGATCTGCTCTTACCTCAGGGCCTTTGCACTTACTCTTTTACTTAGCATACCCTTCCATTGGATCTCCATACAGCTCATTTCTCACCTCCTTCAGGACTCTGTTCCAATGCCACCATCTCAGTGAGGCCTTCCCTGACTACCAGATTTAAAATTACGATACCCCATCCCCTGGAAATCTTTTGCTTTCTCTGCTTTATATTTCTCCTTAGCATTTATCACCATGTAAAAACCAAAAAACCTGTTGCTGTGGAGCCTATTTTGACTTATGGCGACCCCATATGTTACAGAGTACAACTGCACCAGAGTTTTCTTGGCTATAATCTTTATGTAAGCAGATTCCCAGGCCTTTCTTCTGTGACACCAACCTTTAGGTTAGTAGTTGAGCACTAACCATTTGTACCACCTAGAGACCTCTATCATCATCTAACATACTATTTATTTTGCTTATTTATTATCTGCCTCCTCCCACTAGTCTGTTGAGGCTATTGTGTTCAACATTCTACGCAGTGCCTAAAACAGTGCCTGGTACATAAGTGCTCAAAAATATTTGTTGAATAAGATGAATGAGTTTTTCAGGGGATTGCTGTCTGTCTTCCCAGCCTATAGTTGTGGAATCCATCGTTTCAGAAACTGGTTAATTCTTACCCATCTTTGGTGTTTGGTATTTCTTGTGTTCTTCATTAATTCACAGCAGTTCCTCAATCACCATACCAAGCAGCATCATGAACTTGGTCTTTTTTTGTTGTTGTTGATAATACACACAGCAAAACATACACCAATTCAACCGTTTCTACATGTACAATTCAGTGACATTGATTACATTGTTCGAGTTGTGCAACCATTCTCATCCTCCTTTTCTAAGTTGTTCCTTCCCCATTAACATAAACTCACTGCTTCCTAAGCTTCCTATGTAATCTTTTGAATTGCTGTTGTCAATTTGATCCCATATAGATAGATCTTAAAAGAGCATAATGACCAAAGCAGACATTCTTTACTAGTTAACCTAAACTACTGTTTGGTTTTAAGAAGACTTTAGGAGATATTTTTGGTTTAAGGTTTAAAGCTTATCTTAGGTCAATAGTTTTGGAGATTCATCCAGCCTCTATGGCTCCAGAAAATGTGGATCCCATGAAAATTTGAAATTCTGTCTACATTTTCCCGCTTTCAAACAGGATTCTTCTATAGAGTCTTTGATCAAAATGTTCAGTAATGGTAGCCAGGCACCATCCAGTTCTCTGGGTCTCATGGCAAAGGAGGCAGTTGATCATGGAGACAATTAGCCAACACATTCCATTTTCTCCTCTTATTCCTGAGGGTCAGCAAAAAAGAGGAAGACTCTCAATGAGATGGACTGATACAGTGGTTACAACAATGGGCTCAAATATAGCAACTATTGTGAGAATAGCACAGGACCAGGCAACATTCCATTCCATTATACATAAAGTCGCTGTGAGTAGGATCTACCTCAACAGTAACAACAATATTTCTGACTCTTCTTCTTCCTGTGTTGCTCCAGGCAAATAGAGACCAATTGTTGTGTCTTGGATGGCCACTCATAAGCTTTGTTTCTCCACCCTTCTGCCCCTGGTAACCACCAATAAACTGTGGTCTCTATACATTTGCCTTTTCTTATCTTTTTATGTAAGTGAGGTCATATAATATTTGTCCTTTTGTGATTGACTTTGTGATTGACTTATTTCACTCAGCATAATGTCTTCAAGCTCCATCCATATCGTAGAATGAATCAAGACTTCATTTCTCTTACTGACTGCGTAGAATTCCGTTGTATATATGTATCACACTTTGTTTATCCTTTCATCTGTTGATGGGCATTTAAGTTGTTTCAACATTTTGGCTATTGTGAATACTGCTGAATTGAACACTGGTGTACAAGTATTTGTTTAAGTCTCTGCTTTCAAGTCTTCTGGGTATATACCCAGGAGTGGAAATGCTGGGTCATATGGTAGTTCTGGGGCCCTGTTGGTGCAGTGGTTAAACGTTTGGCTGTTAACCAAAAGGTCAGCAGTTCGAATCCACCAGCCACTCCTTGGAAACCCTATGGTGCAGTTCTACTCTGTCCTACAGGGTCACTATGAGTCAGAAATGACTTGACGGCAATGGTTTTTTTTTGTTTATGGTAGTTCTATTTTTAGTTTTTTGAGGAACCGCCACACTGTTTGCCACAATGGTTATACCATTTTGCATTCCCACCTGCAGTGGATAAGTGTTCCAATTTCCCCCCATCCTTGCCAACATTTGTTATTTTCTGTTTTTTTAATCTTGGCCAACCTAGTGGAAGTGAAATGGTATCTCATTGTGGTTTTGATTTGCATCTCTCTGATGGCTGATGATGTTGAGCATCTTTTCACATGTTTGGTGGCCATTTGAATGCCCTCTTTGGTAAAATGTCTATTCAAGGCATTTGTCTATTTTATGATTGGGTTATTTGTCTTTTTGCTGTTAAGTTGTTGAAGTTTTAGGTATATTTTGGTTATTAAATTCTTATTGAATATATGGTTTTCCCAGTTGGTAAGATTGTCTTTTCACTTTTTTTTTTGTAAAGTCTTCGATGAACAAAAGTTTTTAATTTTTATGAGGTTCAATTTATTTATTTTGTTTTATGTTGTTTGTGCTTTTGTTATTATATTAGATAATCCATTGTTAACAGCTAGGCCCGATAGTGATGTCCCTGCATTTTCTTCTAAGAATTTTATGGTTTTAGTTTGCACATTTAGGTTCTTAATCCATTTTGTATTTGTTTTTGTGTATGGTGTGTAGCCTGGATCCTGTTTCATTTTTCTGCATGTGGAAATTCAATTTTCCCAACACCATTTATCGAAGAGACTCTTCTTTCCCCATCGAATGCACTCAGCACCCTTGTCAAAAATCAGTTCACCATAGATGTGTGGGTTTATTTCTGGGCTCTCAATTCTATTCCATTGGTCAATGTGTCTATTGTTATACCAGTACCAGGCTGTATACTGTAGCTGTATAATATGTTTTAAAATCAGGAAGTGTGAGTCCTCCTACTTTGTTCTTCAACATGCTTTAGCTATTCAGGGCCTCTTGCCATTCCATATAAAGTTGAAGATTGGTTTTTCCATTTCTGTAGAGAAGATTGTTGGAATTTTCATTGGAATTGAGTTGAATCTATAGATCACTTTGGGTAGTACTGACATCTTGACATTATTAAGTCTTCTAATCCATGAACATGGAACACCTTTCCATTTATTTAAATCTTCTTTAATCTCTTTCAGCAGTGTTTTAGAATTTTCCCAAGACTTGTCTTTTATTAGTCATTTTCTTGCTGAAAACCCTTTGGTTACTTGCATTTTTGCAACTAATAACAGGCAATAATACACTATACTTTTGTCACTCTTTACAATTCCTTTTATTGTCTAATTTGACTCTTGAATATTTTAATTTAACAACTATGTATACACTCTGCCTTCATGTGCTAAGAATATAGCCAGAAATCAAGACAGCATCACTGAGCTTACATTTTAGTAGAAGAAACAATGGCACATCAACACATAAATAGAATTATCTCAAAGAATGGTAACTGTTGAAAATAAAACACTGTCTGGGTGGAAGGGCTACTTTAGATACGGTGGTCAAGGGAATTTCTCTTAAGAGGACATCTGGGCTGAAAGATGAGCAGTCAGCTGTTTGAAGATCTGGGGGAAGGGTATTCTGGGCAGAAGTATCAGCAAGCATAAAGGTCCTAAAGCAGGAATTAGTTTGGGGTGACTCAGGGATAGCAAGGCCAGTGGAGATGAAGTGCAGTCAATAAGGGGTAGAAAAAAATTAGAAAAGCAGGGATCAGAGCAGGCGGGGTTTTTAATTATAGTAAGAAGTTAGGTTTTATTCCATTCGCCATGGGAATCCATTGGAGGGCTTTAGGCAGAGGAGAGACATGATCTGATTTTGATTTAGATTGCAGTGACGATGGGCTAGGGGCAGGACACAGTACAAGCAGGGAGACCAGTTAGGAGGCTGTCAGCCAGGCAAGGAATGATTGGGGCTTGGGTTGGGTGGTCTAAGTGGGATGAAATGGACAGGACAGAAATGGTGATAGTCAGGATATATCTTTGGTGGTAGAACCCACAGGGCTTGCTGGCAAACTGGATGTGAGGGCTGGCTAACTTTGTATTACCTTCAGTGAGAGATGAGGAGATGCTTAGTTAATGGTCAAATCAGGTCCCAATAGACCTTTCCTCTCCTCTCTCCAGCTTTGGAAGCAGGAAGCCTCTGAGGTTTTTGGTCTATCCCTAGAACTAAGGGGCTTCTAGACTGTGGGAATTCAGACTGGAGGGCTTGAGGTGAACTCCAAGGGTAATGAAAATAGAAATGTGAGGCACCCAGAGCCCAGAGTACCTCCTGCGGCTGGCTTAGCTGGGACCTGGATGCTGTTCCTGCCACAACACTGCCACCCAGTGGTCTGGAGTCAAACTGCAAGGGCCGGACTCACCCAGTAACCTGAGCCTTTTCCTATCATGCTAGGTGTTTAAGTGGACAGGAAGCAACTCTTTCTTTGTGAAAGGAGACTTGGATTTACTGATGATGGGCAGTGGCAGGTACGTGTCTCAAGTTTCCCCAAGTCTTGGGGTGGTCTGTCTTCTAGTCCCTTCCCCTCTCCCAACATGCTGGCTTAGGCTGCCTCAGGCAAAATGGGGAAGGTGGTGGTTAACTTTCAGGCCCCTCCTTTCAACACCCCCACCGCTGCCCACTCCCCCATCCAACCCCCTCAGCCTTGCTCTAAGTCAACACTGAGGGGAAGGATGGCATGAACTTTTCCACTAAAGTGTTTGCAGTTGGTGACAACTTAATCTGAATTTATATAATTTTGGGAATGGAATTCCTTAAGGATGGATAAGACTAGAGAGTAATGGGATAGGCAAGCTTCAAGCTACCCAAACAGCCCTGCAATCCACAACTCATGGAGGAAGAAGGGCGTCTGCCCAGGAATCCTGCCTTTGTGTGTGTGCACGGGGGGAGGATGTGGAGTTGGTTAGGAAGAAAAGATTAGTCTCACCCCTGGTGTGACCTTCAGATTCATGGAGAATAAGTCTTCCCCTGAGGGTGAAGATGAAAGCATTGCTTGATTAGTACCAGGCAAGTTCTTTGCTCTCCCAACCCCCTGAAAACCTCCTAGTGAGAGGCAGCTTGATTGCTGATTTGCAGTAATTCACTTCCTGGCTCCAGCCTAGCTTTTTTATCAAACGAGCGGTATAGAAGGAAGGCTCTCTCAAGTGTTTTGGGCTCTCAGAGTCCACACCTGTGGGACTCATTCCTTTGGTTAAACACTGCTGTCTTAAAAATGTTCCAAAACTAGACTGTGGTGATGTTTGCACCACTTTATATATTTGTTAAAATCATTTGTTTTGTTTTTTTTAAAAAAGTTCTCAACCCTAAGCCCTGCAGTAAACTCCATGCTGAGTCTCCAACAATTCAGGATGAATCAGTTTAAGGGAAGCTGGAACAGGTAAAAGTAGGCTGCAGTCATGGTAGATCTGAAAGGTCTCAACACCTAGCAGTGAGCCATACCAAGATTTTCCTCTTCTCCTCAGTGGCGAGTTTGGGCTGTGGTTGGACGGAGACTTGTATCATGGAGGAAGCCACCCGTGTGCGACCTTCGACAATGAGGTGCTGGCCCGGCAAGAGCAGTTCTGCGTCAAGGAGCTGGAGGCCTGGATACTAAGCTGATGTCCTGGGGGTGGGCAGCTTCCTGTGGTAACAGGTATTCAACAGGCTCATGGATGCCCTCTAGGCCTTCCTCACACAGGCAGCCGGGGGTAGCCTATTTTGTCGGAAACAAGGATGGTGAAGCCTCCTAGCACTGACTGTAGCTGTTTGCCAGCTTTGCTGTGGTCTGGGGACCTAAGACTGGAATGGAGGCAGGAAGAGGTGACTTTGCTATCCGGGAGACGTGACTTTGAAGGAGTAAAAGGTACCTCACCTAAAAGGTCAAAGCCCCTCATGAAAATCACCTTTTTAGAAATTATACAATTAATGCATGCTTATCGCAGAACACTCAGAAGACATAAAAAAACAAATAAAATTGCCTAAAATTTAATCACCACCTCGCCCCCCAAAAAACACTAAAACTTTCAAGTATATCCTTCCAGACAGTT
Source organism: Trichechus manatus latirostris (assembly GCF_000243295.1). NCBI lineage: Eukaryota > Metazoa > Chordata > Mammalia > Sirenia > Trichechidae > Trichechus > Trichechus manatus. Next base: position 27,305,641 of record NW_004443944.1, on the reverse strand, counting down.
TCGCACAGATACGTATTTTTTGTTACAAAAATGGGAGTCTATACATGTTCTGGAAATTATTTTAGCTTAAAGAGTATTGTCAAACCACAGAAACCTGGGCTCAACCAAACTAATAAAGACTCTATTAGCATCATTCCTCCTCTTGCTCTGTTGTGTTTTCTAGGACACTGAGGGCTTTCTGTCCATCACTGGTGTGCCAAGTGCTTGCAAATCCATTGTCTCCTTTAATTTCACGAGGAAGATTTGAAAGCCGCAAATAAGCAATGTGCGTATCTGGATAAAGAATTTGAAACCTCTGTAGATGGGAACCTTAAGGAAGCTAAAAGGAAGAAAGGAGTATGTTTCCTGGCACAATTGGAGCTTAAAAAACTAAGAAAAATCCATATCCTTCCCAGGCAAGTGTCTGCCTCCTGCCAGAAGAAAAGGATTCTTTATTATGCCATCATTTGGTAGCTACTGAACAAGGAAAACTGAATAACATGAACCCAGTTAAATATCAATCCCTCTTGCAGACCCAACACAGTGTTGAGTTACTAAGAAACATTCATTTCCTTTGCACAAAGGGTCAAAATTGGGCACAAAACCAGTGCGAGAGGGTCACTAAGGAGAACACCTCGGGTTTCAAGATGGAGATACACTCACAAAGCTTTATTGCAGCTGTTTCCCTCACCCAACTGAAGTAACCAGTCATTTTAACTTGCAGTTCCTTTACATTCTCAAGGTGACAATGTTCAGTAACTCCAGAGGCTAAGCTGTTAAAGCTTCCCTTTTTATACACATAGTGAAGATGTTTCTTAAGAAAAATTCAACCTTGTGAATGGTACACAGTTATCATAATCACAACAGTTGCAAAGAGCATAAAGTGCAGCTGCCTTATTTGTAACAAAAGAGGCAAACAAAACAGATTCAAGTTGTTTCTCAGAGCACAATGATACAATATTGGGACTACAAGATTCCAGAGTAAACCACAATGATTTAAAGGTAGGATATGCAAAAATTAAGCAATCTTAGCACAAAAAAAAATTACATTCTTGACCTTGGGTCTGGGCACACGAAGTCTGAGACCTGTAGTTCTCCCCTTAGATGTTTTAGAGGTCTTTGGCTAGGACAGCCATGACACCAGCACCCAGTATCTTGGCCAATCTCACTTGTGCTTCTATAAGCCCACATGTGAATGATATGCCATCTGTATAGCATCACTGTGGGGGTGGGGGAAGAAGGGTTTCAACTATTCTCCTATGGATTATGGTTAAACTTTAATAGTCTAATGAGGGATGGGGGGAGGGGTAATACAAGATAGGAGACATTCAAATACTTTCATCCTAGTGTCAACCGAACAGAACCTGGTTATACAATAGAAGGCAAGAGGACTCCCAACCCTCCATGGTTAACCTGGCCTGTGGCCTGGGTTCCTCCTGCTTATGCTGGCTGCTTCCTTACTCCTAACCTATCAGGGAGGCTTTTGTCAAGGGCGTGTCAAAGGATAAGATGTTAGGGGCCTATAGCTTCCATCCCCCACTGCCCTGCATCTTCAAGACCCTCTGAACATCACCAGCTTGGGCTCTAACCCCAGTCTTTGTCCTTGGTGAACTTCTGCAGAACTAGGGATGTGAGGAGGTTGCCTTGGCAGAGTGAATTAGTGCTCAACCATGGTAGTGCTTACTCCACTGCTGGAGGTAAAGAGAAAGTGTTAGAAAAATAAAGTTACACGGGGAACACGGAATTCACTGGGTAAGCACTAATCTCAGCATAGGCACCGCAGTCTTTGCTCTGACACCCATAAAATGCACTGAAATAGCAAAAATGAAGTCCCAACTCTGAGTAGGCCCTAAGGAATGTTCCTGTGATGACCTCTGATCTACTCACAAGGGAGTTACAGAAGGGAGGTCAGAGGTAAAGCCCTAGGAACTTGGGCAGTGAGTAGTCAGCAAAGAAAGAAAGAAACTGCCTGGGTCTGGAACCGCAACTGACCCAGAGAGCAGCCAGGTCCAGGGGGTCCCTCTGCCACTGAGGCTTCCAAAGGTGTTCTACGTCTCACTCAAGAAGAGGCCAGAGCCTGTACATCTTCTGAATAACTTAATCGGGCCTCTCAGGAAAGGGCTGGAGCCCACTCCTAGACCTCATCTCCTGCTGTTTACCCCAACCTGGCAGTGCAATAAGGGGTGAAAAGGGTGAGGAAAGGCGCCTTTCACTTACCTTTAGATGACATAAGGAGGGCTATCCTCACATTTATGGAGCCCTGGTGGCACACTGGTTAAGCACTCTGGCTGCTCATTGAAAGGTTAGAACCTATCAGCCTCTCCACAGGAGAAAGATGTGGCAGGCTGCTTCTGTAAAGATTTACAGCCTTGGAAACCCTATGGGGCAGTTCTGCTCTGTCCTATAGGGTTGCTATGCATTGGAATTGAGCTGATGACAATGTGTTTTGGTTATCCTTACATTTGGGGGTTAGGATTTTATGTTTAACCAAGGCTGTTCATGACAATTCCAGTTTCAAATTCCAATGTGTACCCTTGTCTCATTTCCAGATCTTAAAAAAAGAAAAACAAACAATCATTTGTCATAAGAGTTCAGAGTATATAAAAGAGTGGGTATTCTAAGAAAATAGACTACTAAAGGAGAAAGGTTTTAATTAATATTAAAAATAAGCAAGGCTATACTTTTCACAGCACGTATAGCAAGATTTACCTAATACTTAATGTTTCTTTGAATAAAAAATTACTTAGCTACAGCATGTGTGTACATTCAAAATATAAAATAAAAAGCCCTAGTTGTCACTAAATTTGTGGGACTCTGATCAAAGTCTCTAAATTAATGGTGTTGGGGAGAGAGGGCTTTTTGTCACATTTCACACAGGGTCAATCCTTAAAAAGCCGGACTCTTGGTTTGGGCGCTTCTTGGTGATGAGTTGAACTCTGGGCTAAATCTGGGCAATTCCACTGCTGTTTTCGAGGTGTTATGAGTGGGGCTATAACATCGCCATCCTAAAAGGAAGAGAGAGAAAAGTGGGAAATAGAGAAAAGCCAGTTACTCATTTTATTTCTAAGTAAAGGTCTCAGTACACATGCCTTTCTCTTGCAGATAGTTTGCTTCTAGACATACTTACTCTTGAGAAACCCCAAATCATATATATGTCCTGGGCTTGGCTCAAATTAGAAACACCACAGTCCTAAACAGTAACAGCCTTCATGGCAAAAGCCATCAGACTTCTTCTTTTCAAAGACGGCTGGAAGCATCTGCCAAGGGATGTAACAGTACCTAAGACTACCCAGTTTTACAACCTTCAACCTTCACACCCTTTCACAGAACGCAACTCTGCTCCATTTTTCCAGGAGCAAGAAGGGCTGTACTGGACCCCTGCTCCTCTCTTGCCTGGTCCTCTCTGTGATAAATGGCCCAGGTCTATATGATGGGAAAAAAGGGGAATGACACTATGTACCTGTAAAACATGAATTTTTCTCTGCAATCAAACCTACAACCTTGGCCCCATCAGCAGTAAGCTCCAGTCAAATGAGCTCCTCCACCCAAAGTGAGGGATGGCCTCAAAGTGAAGTGACACCATGATTTGAAAGCAGAGGCTTTCTAACGCCTGACTCTATCTTACTGTTCTTGAGCTTGTGGATAGATTCTCTTTGGTTATATGACGGTATAGGATCTTTGAGAGCCTCTATTATATTAAGAAAATAATGTCTGTGGTGAGATACTGTCCTTCTCATTTGCCTCTTTGTGCTCAGATTCATTTCCCACTCTTCCTCGGTTCTACTCTGCATCTCAGGGACTGTCCTGCAAACTACATTTCCTAGCTCCCAACCTTACTGACTTCCAGTTAGGTCTGGCCAATGGGAAGCACTGCTGGAAGATTAGAGGCAAGAGGAAGGCAGAAAAGCCAGGGTACTTCTCCACCCATTTCTGGGTCGGGCAGCAGTGGCCTTGACTCTTCTGTGATTCTAGCTTCTGCAGGTGGCCCCAGCTCGGGGACTCACATCACCTCCCCTGGTCCCTCCTACCCTAAAGGTGGTAGCAGCATCATGCTGTTGTCTCCCTGTCCTCTGTTGGCTCACTTACCTCTGCCAAAACTTTGTCTTTCTTCTCTCATATTAAATTTCTTCTGTTGAACAACCCAGCACAGGATCTGACTGACACAGCCATTCAGCGGCCATGACAGCCACAGTCGGAGGACCTATCTATCTCAAAGTCAGCAGTATTTGTCTTCAAACTCATCTCTATTTCTTCCCAATCTAATCTCAACTCTAGTGAATTTTATAAATGCAAACTTCAATATGTGGCTCCCCTGCTTAAAACACTTCAATGGCTCCCCATTGGTCTTGGTTTATAAGACTATGGATAATGCCCCAGTCTCCTTCCCACTCTATGCTCCTCCTCTAAATGCACCACTTCCTCATCTTCTGGCACACCCCTACCGTGCCTCTGCCTGAACACCCCAGCACCTCTGTGCCTTTCACCCAGCTAACTCCTTCTCACCCATGTTTCAGGTCTCAGCTTCTATGTCCTTTAAGAAAGCCTTTCCCGACGAACCAAGTCTTTTTTGCTCCAAGACTCTGTACTACCCACCTCAGAGCACTTACCATGCCGATGTAATTGTTATTTCCTTGTGTGTTTGTTATTCCCACCTAGAGAGAAATCCATGGGAATAAGGAACTATGTGGTCTTAGGTACTGTTACATCCATTGTACCTAACCTGGAAAATATACTTAACACAGGGTCTGGCAAATATACTTGTTAATTATGAACATACCTAAATTTCAGGCAGTTATCACCACACTGCTGATAACTTTAATAGCCTCTTGTCTCTCTGCTTCCAGTCTCTCCAAGTTCCAATTCATCTGCCACTAGAGTTTTGTTTCTTAATCAGTGGTTTAGTTTCCTTAGGTGTTACAGTACCTAAGACAGACATAGTCTCGGATTCCTATGCATCTCACTCTCGCTGGAGATAAACACCCACCCCCAACCCACAAGAAACCCCCAAAACCAAACCCATAGCAATCGAGTTGATTCTGACTCACGGTGACCTCACGTGTTACAGAGTAAAACTGTTTCATAGGATTTTCTTGGCTGTAATCTTTACAGAACCAGATTGCCAGGCCTTTCTTCCACAGTGCCGCTGGGTGGGATAGAACCACCAACCTTTAGGTTAGTAGTTGAATGCAAACCATTTGTGTCACTCAGGGACCTTAACAAACACACAAGTAAGTGGTAACTACAGTAGAGCATGGTAAGTCGTGAATACTCTGAAAGATTCCCTCCCCAATGCTCATTCGTAGCTGATTATCAAGGTTCTCCATAATCTAGTCTATTTTTCCCATTTAGCCTCTCACCACTCAACAAGAATTTTCCACTCTGGTTAGACTGGTCTCCTCATGGTGCCCTAAACACACTCAACTTGTTCTAGTTTCATGCCTTCATGCTGCTCTCATTGCCAAAAATGTTACCCTTCTCCCTGCTACGCACCCAGATGCAATTCAGCCTTCTGGATCTGGTAGAATCCTCCCTCTGTCACAAGGTTTTTCTACAGCTCTCCCAACTCTCTGAATCCTAACAGAACTTACTTGTATCATTCCCTCTGGCATTTGATGAAGTATGGACTTACTGGGCTACCCTTTCCTTTTTGTTCCCTTCAGCATCTGACACACGGATAAAAAGGCAACCATGGGATTATGAGGGAGTACTAGACTAGGAACAGAATGCTGCTTCCCACCTGCCTGCCTACTACACTCATTCATTCAGTCAACAAACATCAGTCACTTTCTTCGTACCAGACGCCTACTATGTGTAAGTCAATAAGGTACAATTTTAACAATATTCTCAACAAGGTTGACAATTACAGCTTGGCTCCTCTTCTCCTCAATTCTCTTGTTAGTAGAGAATTTAAATAGTGTACTAATATACCAAAATAACCAGGTTTGGGAATAGTACGTTTGAAATAATGAGTTACAAAGCTTATTACCAGTTGCACATGGCCCTAAACAACTTAACTACTCAGCTTCAGTAACCTTCTCTAAAAGATGGGGTCTACTTTCCCAGAAAAACATTTCCCATCTCCCAGGGCTACTGGGAGGACTGGATGAGACACTGTTGAGAACATTATAAAGTACTATTCGCATGTTCACCATTTTTATCTTTTATTATTAGGACAAAAATGATAAACAAAGCACCCACTCTCAACTGGTGTAGGAAGAAACCACTGGTAGATACAAATTCAGACACTTTAAAAGGAAAGCTTAAAGCGAAAGACTTCATTTTTAAAGCCATAACTAAATGACTATAATTTAAACGAGAACTTTTCAGAGGGTATGAAGGATTTCTTTTGGTTTTTAATTTACAAATGAAAAATTGTGCGAAGTATGTGAATAATAACCACCCACCTGTGGCTTGGTGAAACCTCTGATTACGCACCACTGAACAAAGTGTTGTTGTGCCGCATACAAACTCTTGTTATCGGTCTTCTTACAGTACACTCGAATCAGCTGCTCTGCAAATCTCTCAGGCAGAAGTTGTGAAACCTTTTTAAGGAAGAAAAGATTTCACTGTCACCTTAAATTCACACACTGGAGACAGATGAGCTTTTCCCTAAACTCCTAAGCGGCATTCTTGTTGTTATATGAAAAGCACCACACTGTTTTGCTATTTTATCTCAATCATAACCCAAAGAAAAGAATTTGTGATAGTTGTCACATTACAAAATATCCTATGATTTTATGCCAATTAATAAAAGACTAAAGTCTTGTATTACATGATTATATATAGACCACAGACTTTCATAATAAGATATGCAAATAAGCACATTTAACTTACACGAAGTCAACCATACAGCCCCGTCCTCTCACCAGATTTATAACCTAGTCTCTATGCCAAAAACAGTGTTCTCATCTATGTTTAGCAAACAGGAAAAGCTGGCTCTTAATATGGTCAATTCTACACAAAATCAGGTACACTTTGATTTTTTTAAAGATATGCCTTTTTTTTTTTCCTTACGCACTGACTTCAGAGCCTAACCTGCATGTAAAATGCAAATTTACTGTGATGATTTGCCAAATGTCACTAATATACTGTTATTATACCTAAGCAGTTACCTGATCTTTAGTAATTCTGATTGCTTTGTTGGGATCATTCTTACAATAGAAGCGAACGTGATCAATAGGATTCTTGTCTTCCATTCCGTAATCCATGTTGATAACCTTAATAAAAGCAATACATAAGTGATCACTTACACAATAACCATGAGAATTGACTTTGGGATGTAGGGGCATCACAAGAAAACGAGTAGAGCTCTCTGGAGGTTCAGAAGCAACTGTACTGTTAAGGTGGCTCACAGTGCAATAAAAATAACTCTGGTGCATGACCCATAGGGTTTTGTTTTGAAATCTGGGGGAAAAGAAAGTATATATTCAACACCTGCTATGTGATACACACTGTGCTGGGCACTACAGATACAACAGAGAAATGTTGTATACAGTTCCAGGTCCCACAGACCATGCAGCCTAGATTGAGACTGAATAAATACAGTAAAACCTGAGAAAGCCAGAACCTGTATAAGGTGGAAACCCTTCAGAAAAGGGAAACTCATTGGGTGTTTATGAGGTAGGATTCTTAATAGACAGTGATAGAAAAGTTGCAAGCACCCTGTCAAAGACAGAAAACTTGTGAGACTCAGAGAAACAAGGCAGTACTGTCGAGTTCCAGCCCTCACAGGTTTCACTGTAATTATATCTGTTAAAAGAGTTACCAAAGAAAAGCAAAGGGTGCTGTGAAACTATATAACACAGCACCTAACAGAGACTGAAGGAGGCCTGCTAACTGAAAGTTTAGTGGTTCAAATCTACCAGCAGCTCTGCAGGAGAAAAGACCTGGCGATCTGCTCCTGTGAAGATTACAACCTAAGAAACCCTATGAGGCAGTTCCACTTGTCCTGTAGGGTCGTTATGAGTTGGAAGTGACTCAACACCACACAATAGCAACAACAGAGTCTGGGATGTTAGGGAATAACTGGAAATGTTTTCCTGTGAAAGTGACTTCACTAAGTGAGTAGGAATTAACCAAGCATAGGTAGGAAAAGTGGTCCCTCAGTGGCACAAACGATTAAGTACCATTAGCTGAAAGGTTGGCAGTTCGAATCCATCCAGATGCGCCTTGGAAGACACGCCTGGAGATCTTCTAAAAGATCATAGCTTTGAAAACCCTAGGGAGCAGTTCTACTCTGCACACATGGAGTCACCAGGAGTCAGAATGAACTCGACAACTAACAACAAGGTAGGAAAGAAAAGAATTCCAGGTGGAAGAAACAGCGCTGAGAAACAGATGACTGAAAGCTGGATTTAGCAACACAGAAGTCATTACTGATCTTGACAAGAGTAGTTTTAGTAGTGAAGGTGTCAGAAAAAAGGGTCAGGAGTAAGCGAGAAGTAAAAAAGAGAAGATTAACTCTCTGAAGTTTGGTTGCTAAGAGGAGGCAAGAGAGAAGTACCGGGAGAGGGATATGGTACCTAGGAAAACTAAGTGGGGACAACTTTTCCACAAGTTGCACCCTGAAGCAGAAGAGAGGAGTGAACAGGAGTGTGGTGTTTGTTATTTTCTTAAGCTGAAAGCCTGTTTAACTGCTGATGGGAAAGTCAAAACGGGAGAGGCGAGAAACGACTGTAAGATTCAACAGAAGTTATGAGGCAGTGGGCTCGACAGCTGCACGGCCCAATGCAGTGGCCACCAGCCAGGTTTTTTCTTTTTTTCTTTAAAGTCACTGACATTAAATACAACTTTAAAAATTAGTTCTTCAGTTGCAGTAGCTGCATTTCAAGCGGTCAATAGCCACATGTGGCTAGTGGCTACTGAAATGGAGAGCAGAGATATAGAACTTTTCCATCACCACAGAAAAGCTCTGTTGGGCCGTGCTGTGCTGCTCCAGATAGCCAGTAGAAGGATTACCCTTAGCCTCTGATAAGAGGAGACATTTCCCTACGGTAACAGTGGGAAGGCTCAATACAGCTGCAGGTGGAGGCAGGCTTGCTTATTTGGTGGCGGGAGTCTGAGGGAATTATTACCCAAGGGCCTATGTTTTCCACTGAAATCAGAGGCCAGGTTGGGTAATTTACTAAGAGTGAATACAGATGGCGGTTGGAGGTTTGAGGGAGTGAAGTGGGTTTGAGAGACTGGGAGAACTGTACTCAGCCTGCTGGCCGTACTGAGGACCCAGCTAAAGTTAGTGACCATGAATTTCTAGAGATGTCAGTACAGAGATTTTCTCCAGCAGCATTTATCTGTCCAGATACAGACTGGGAGAAGTTTAGATTCACAGGGGTCATTCGGCTTTTTGTTAGGCAGATACAAAAGAAGGGCAGGGGAGTTAAGGGTAACCGCAGAAAGTGACTGAATAAATGGATCACAGAATCTATAAGTTAGATTGGGAGAGAAATAAAGATGGAAGGCCGCTGACAAACACAATAAACTGGAGGTCCTGATGAGGTAGGAACAAGAAAGTAGGAGGAAAGGGGTTTGGGAATTGAGAACAAAAAAAAAAACCAAACCTGTGGCCGTCAAGTTGATTCCAACTCATAGTGACCTTATAGGACTGGGTAGAACTGCCCCATGGGGTTTCCAAGGAGTGGCTGGTGGATTCAAACTGCCAAACTATTGGTTAGCAGCAGATCTTTTAACCACTGTGCCACCAGGGCTCTGAATAGAAACTAGGTTTCTTAAATTAGTAGTTTTAGAGGGAGAGTAATTTCCAGTGTTGATAATATTCAGCAAGTATTGGCTGAGGTGGAGTGGATGAGGTCACTGAGGATGAAAAGATCAAAGAGCTGGTTGGCCATGTGGATTATGAAGTCACTCAGGATAAAGGCAGGAATTAAGAATGGAAAGGAAGATTCTAGTCCATGGCAAATCTTCAAGTAAGAGGACAGTAGATGGTAAGAGGGTGGGTATGGTTTGAGGATGAAAGCATCAGAGGACAGGGGTCTTGGTAGGGTCTTGAAGTGGTACTAGGGAGCAGGAGGACTGATGACCAGGAATGTCTCCTTACCCTGAGGAATGGGCTTTTCATGAAGGGGCTGCAGAGGAAGCAGATTTTCAGGGGACAACCAGGTTGCAGTAAAGGCAGAGTCTGAGGATAAGAAGAATTTGTTAATTATGGAGTGGAAGTTCCAAAGGTTCCATGGACAGGTTTTATGGAAATGAATCAGGGGGAAAAAAGACAGTAACCTAGGGATGATGGTGTGGAAGGGAACAGATGGTTTTTTAAGAGGAGCTTACACTGTGAGAGATGACTGAAGAAAACAGGTACATGATGTTTGGTAGTCATACTGCCTTTAGCCTGTGAGACAAAGGTGGGCAGTGGGATTCAGTTGTGGCCCACGACCGAGACTGAGGAGTTGAAGTACACAGCCAGCTCTCCCATCCTCTGCGGTCTACTGCATCCCTTCACCTAGAGGGGAACAGCTGCTCAGCCCTCCCCATGACCCCAGAGCTGGTGTTATCACGGGCCTCTCTCCTGGGTGTTGTTCATGCAGGGAGATACGTGCTGCAGCCTTGACACACCATGGTGAGGTATGAACACTAACCAAATTCTCAGCAATTTTTAAGGAGTGCCATTAGCTCTTTGGTACTTATTTCCATGGCTTTAGAATATGAATAAAAGGCAATCTCTATTTTCTCCACAATGTATCACAGGAAACTCCTCCCTAAATCAGACTTGCTAAAACGTATTTTCTCAGAAGGGTAATTTGTAATAGTTGGGGATCCCATTCCTAACCAAGGACTCAAAAGCAAAAAAGCAGCTACAGACCAACAACTATGAATCTTTGTAATAATTCTACATAGTAAAGTCACATTTTATATCCCATTACATAGTCATAAAATTTACTATACACGGTTCTAAAACGAGCTACATATGGTCAAATGCACCACATAAATACATGCACACTGTCAAACTAAAACCGTGATGCTAATGTATGATAATAAGACATTTAATTAGCAATTTTACTTGCCTTCTCAGGATACAGGAAGGAGCCCTGGTGGCACACTGGTTAAGACCTTGGCTGCTAACCAAGAAGTCGGCAGTTCGAATCCACCAGCTGCTCCCTGGAAACCCCATGGGGCAGTTCTACCCTGTCCTATAGGGTCACTATGAGTCAGAATCGACTCGACAGCAACAAGTTTGTTTTTTGGTTTTCCTCATACTAAAATGCAAAGTTTTATTTTTTCTGATTATGAAACTCTTGTACCATGCTCACTGTAAAAAAAATCACCTGCAATTCCACCACCCAGGTAGAAACAATGTTAACATTTTACCATTGATATATCCAGCATGTTTTCAGCATGCTCATTGCATACACACCATGTATATAAACACATACATTTAAAGAAATGTACGTAAAATCATATTGTATGTACTGCTCTTTAAAATTATATTATAGGCATCTTTCCATGTTAGAAACAACTTTTAATATTTGCATTATCCCACCGTATTCCCTGTTGATAGATATATAAATTTTTCCCCCTAATTCTAAACTATGGTAATGACACAATAAATATATTTGTAATTTTTCTACAAAATTGATTATATCCTTAGGACAAATCCTTAGAATGAAATTGGTGGGTCAATTAAAATTTTAGAATGTACTTCTAATTGGGTCTCTTGCCCCAACTTACACTCCCATTTTCATGTACCTTTATTAATAGAGAATTTTATAGTATTTTTTGTTCTTATAAGTCGGATGGTAAAAAATAAAATAAAACCTCACTGCTGCATTACTTTGCCTTTAATTGATTACTGGTAAAGTTAAACTTCTTTTCATGTCTAACAGCCATGTATGTATCTTCTCCTATGCATGGCCTCTTCAAGTTAACTGTGACCCTACGTGCATTAGGAAAAAAAGCAGACTGGGGAGTTGAGTAGAAGTAGCCCACTGCATTGACAGTGATACAGTCCCTGAAATAAAGTACTGAGGGCAAGGGCAGAGAGTGCAGGGAAAACATTCTGGGGAATGAAATTTTCCATGAAATAGAAAACTGCAGCTTGCCCTGCAGATTTGAGGCACTTCAACCAGCAGCCAAGTAAATAAAGACTCAGTCCAAGGGCAATCCATTAGTTGTATCCCTTGGCAAAGAATGGATCTGGAGAGATTGCCCCTCACTCAAAGATGTGTCAACAAGAAAGTAACAAATGAGATGCTGTCTTGTTTCATCTTTAGCCTTCTCCACTCACTGCATTAGTTTGAAGACATTGACTGGAATGTTTTAAAAAATGTTTGTTTTTTTATGTCAGTTTTCTATAAAAAAATTTCACATTGTTATAATCATACTGTACCTATAAGGGGGAACACTGTCCTGAGATTTCAGAAGAGTAGAACTCTGAAAAGAATTTCTCATAGGAAACAGAAGAAAACTGTTTGGCATTCTCATCAGAGAATGTGGCCTCTATGAAGATAGAAGTCAAAGTCTTTTCCTCTGTGTGTGTGTGTGTGTGTGTGTGGGCGGGCAATTTCTTTTCTTTTTGGTGCATTAGGTGAAAGTTTACAGAGCAAAGTAGATAACCCATTCAACAGTTTGTACATAAAGTGTTTCATGGCCTTGGTTTCATTCCCCAAAATGTGTCAGCACTCTCCCCATTTCCTTTTGTCCTGATTTTCTACTCCTTCCTGCTATCTTATCTTTGCTTTAGGGCACAGGGTCACTATGAGTCAGAATTGACTCAACGGCAGTGGGTCTGGTTTTTTTTTTTTTGGTATTAGCCATGTGATCACAATTATATTACAAATATTGATAAAACATGTCAAAGAAAATTTAAAAATTGTATTTTCCCAATTTTCTATAATGAACATGTAATACTTTTATAATGACAGGGACTTTATCTTATAAAAAAAAAAAAAAAGTCTTATTATGTTATCCGGCTAACTACTTACATCCACTATGAAATCTTCAGCCTTCAGTTCAGCTTGCAGCAATACATCAGGACCAGGTTTAGCATCAGCAACCTCTTGTGGAAGAGATTCATAGTTCTCCTAGAAAAGGCAAGACTCTTCATGTCAGAACTCAAGTTTTTCATCACTAAATGTTTACGCCATGAAGGTGTTCGTGCTCTGAAAATGACACACTATGCTAGAAAAAAATGGGTAGATAACCCTAACAAATATATAGCTCCTGCCTTTGCCATCCTTTAAACAAGCCACATAGAGAATCTGTATAACACATTTTTCATATTTTGAAAAAATCAGGTATTAACCTATTAGTGAACAAAAGGAGGTAAAATATTACCCAGGGAAGTATTACGAAGTAAAATGTGGTTATCAGTATGACTCGTGTTACTGGCTGTCATGGATTGAATAGTGTCCCCCAAAAATATGTGTCAGCTTGGCTAGGCTATGATCCCAGTATTATGTGGTTGTCCTAATTTTGTGATTTGATATAATTTCCCTGTGTGTTGTAAATCCTAACCTCTGTCTGTGGTTAATGAGGCAAGATTAGGTTATGTTGAAGAGCATTAGGGTGAGATGCAACACCATTACTCAGGTCACAGCCCTGACCGGATGTAAGGGGAGTTTCCCTGGGGTATGGCCTGTACAACCTTTTATCTGACAAGAAATAAAAGGAGAGTGAAGCCGCAGAGAGAGACCTCATGGCACCAAGAAAGAAGCAGCGAGAACAGAGCATGTCCTTGGTCCCTGCACTGAGAAACTCCTAGACAAGGTAAGATTGATGACAAGGATTTTTCCCCCAACTGACAGAGGGAGAAAGCCCTCACTGGGAGCTGGCATCCTGAATTTAGACTAGTAGCCTCCTAGACTATGAGAGAATAAATTTATGTTTGTTAATGCCATCCACTTGTGGTGTTTCTGTTACAGCAGCACAAGATAACTAAGACATTGGCTTTCTGGCAAAGAGAAAGACCTTCAACAGCAAGACAGGAAAATGGATACTGGAACTATATAAGACAGATTATGTGCAATTGGGAGAACCTGATATATTGTGAAGTAAATTAAGTAGTTAAAAATAGGTCCTCAGAGTATCAATGAAGGTCATATAGATACCTTATTTTGAGGTCCCTCATCCTTAGATCCATTTTCCTGCCTTTAAATTTAGACAAAATTTGAGGCCCCCTTCTCATTTCTGGGATGAGAGCAAAGGTTTGGAGTCAGTTAGATCTGACTTTGAATCCTGGCTCACTAACTGTGCTTCCGTGAGCTATTTAATCTCTCCCAAGTCTCAGTTTACCCATCTATAAAAGAGGTCTAAGAACACTGCATTCTGTAAAGATTAAATGAGAATGAATGTAAAGGGGTGAGTACAGTGTCGTGCTGTCACACTTGGTTAATGGTTTTCTCTTGGAGGACACAGATCATGACACCTTTCAGTACTGGAAAGGTGCTTGATAACTCAACTTACCTTTTTAATCTTTTCTTGTCCCATTGGCTGAGTCTGACCCACATACTTGTATAGTTTTCGGCTTTCGATTTTTTTTAAAATCTCTCGTGCAATGTCCAATTTGGGATCAGTAGAGTATAAAATCTCTAGAAAAATGTTATCTGCCAATTTGATGAAATTTCAGTTGTATTAAAATGAAAAATCAAGATTTAAAAAGATATATACTGTTGCACTCCTGAAATGATTTCAAGTAGTACTTTCCAAATATAGACATATTATGATTATATCTGAAAAATTTTTTTACAAGACTAAAGTGAAAAAAACCTTTTAAATAAAGTTCCAAAAACAATATGTATACTACTGTTTCATGAGAAACTATTTGATCTGTAAACCTTCACCTGAAGTACAATTAAAAAAAAAAAAATACCCCCCCAGCAAAAAAACAATGTTCCAGTCAACATCTTAGATTTGCTTCAAAATAATCCAGTAGAGACTCCTCTGACCAGGATCACAACAGAGGGTTCTGGACAAAGCTGCAGAAGGATGTAGAACAAAATTCTAACACACACAAAAAATACCGGATTTACTGGCCTGAAAGCGACTGGACAAACCCCGAGAGTATGGCGCCCAGATACCCTTTTAGCTCAGTGGTGAAGTCACCTCCAAGGTTTACCATTCAGCCAGGGATTGGACAGCTCCATAAAACATAACGGGACTAATGAGGTACAGCAGTGCAGGGACAAGGACTAGAAGGCAGAAGGGGAAAGGAAAGCTGGTGATAGGGAACCCAAGGTTGAGTAAGGACAGTGTTGACATGTAGTGGGGTTGTTAACCATTGTCATAGGGCAACATGTGTACTAACTATTTAATGAGAAACTATTTTGTTCTGTAAACCTTCA
>NW_004443944.1:27261530-27290269 GCF_000243295.1 Trichechus manatus latirostris | reverse complement strand
GTGTATCTTTGGCTATGTATATTTTCACCAAGAAAAAAAGGTCGAGAAGGGAGAGGGTTGACATGTCCTGGGGTTGTTAACCAACGTCATAAAACAATATGTGTAAAAAAAAAAAGAAAAATGTGTACTGACTGTTTAATGAGAAACTATTTGTTCTGCAAACCTTCACCTGAAGTACAATTAACAAAAAAAAAAAAAAAAAAGAAAAGAAAGGGAAAAAAAAATAATCCAGTAGAAGGGTAGAGATGAAACAAGACTGCATTCATTCCAGCTGATGACTGGGTGATGGGTACATAACCCATAAAACCAAACCCATTGCCACTGTATCGATTCCAACTCATAGTGACCCTACAGGACAGAGTAGAACTGCCCCATGGGGTTTCAAAGGCTGTAACCTTTACGGAAGCAGACTGCAACATCTTCTTCCCACGGAGTGGCTGGTGGGTTCAAACTGCCAACCTTTCAGTTAGCAGTCAAATGCTTAACCACTGTGCCACTAGGGTTCCTTAAACTCACTGCCATCGAGTCAATTCTGACTCATTGCGACCCTACAGGACAGAGTAGAATTGCCCAGTAGGGTTCCTAAGGCTGTAATCTTTATGGAAGCAAATTGCCACATCTCTCTCCCGCATCATGGCTGGTGAGTTCTAACCACTGACCTTCTGGTTTGCAGCTGAGCGCGTAACTACTGTGCAACCAGGGCTTCTTAATGGATACATAAAACCAAAAACCAAATCCACTGCTGCTGAGTCGATTCCAACTCATAGCGACCCTATAGGAGGGAGGAGAACTGCCCCATAGGGTTTCCAAGGAGCAGCTGGTGGATTCGAACTGCCACTTTTTGTTTGGCAGCTGGGCTCTTAACTACTGCACCACCAGGGCTCCAATGGGTACACAGGGATGTATTAATTTATTGTTGTTACACTTTTTTTTTTTTTTAAAGGGAATGATATTTAAGTATTTACAAACAAAATTATGTCTGGGATCTGCTTCAAAACAGTCCAATGCTTGAAGGGAGTGGGTGGATGGAGCGTGTAAAGCAAAACTGCTATGTATTGATAATTGTTGTTAAGTGATAGGTACATAGAATTTGGTAAATTTCCTTAATACAAAGTTTTAATAGGTTCCATTCCATGATAATACTAGAAAGTAATTTTTAAAAATTCTTGCTTTTTTCTTTTTCCTCCAACTTTTTCTATTAAAAATTTTCAAAATGAAATATCCTTTACCTTATACCATTTACCTAAATTCATCAATTGTTAACATTTCCCACATATGCACTCTGTCTCTCTCTCTCTAGGTGAATTTTTATGAAACATTTGAAAATTGTAGATCTCACACCCCTTCAACCCCTAAATACTGCAGAGTTCTGAGGGGAAGGTAATGTCTATATTTTGCATTTGTCAAAACTCTAGTAAATGCATTTGTACAAATTGTATGCAAATTTTACATCAAAAGAAAAAAAAAATCTACAATAATTATTGACCTTTAATTGATGTGCATGCCGAAGGATTTAGGGTAAAATCTACCGATGTCTGCAATTTACTCTGAAATGCATTAAAAATAAGATGGATAAAGGGATGGTAAACAGATAGATATGTGATAAAGCAAATACAGTAAATGCTAGAATTTAGGTGGTGGGTATACAGATGTTTATTGTAAATTTTTTTCAATACTGCTGCGTGTTTGTAACACTTCCTTGTAAACTGTGGAGAAACATTCTAAAAAACCAACCAACCAACCAACCAACCAAGCAACAAAAGAAAGTGGAGATGTTTAAACAAAGATAAGGTGAGCTGACTTTTGGAAAGCAACAGAGGTAATGCAGGTCCTGATGGTTTTGATCCTTCAAAGTCACGTAGTTAAGGACACCTAGATTATATGTATGGAGCCTTGGTGGTGCAGTGGTTAAGAGCTCAGACTGCTAACCAAAAGGTCAGCAGTTTGAATCCACCAGCCGCTCCCTGGAAACCCTATGGGGCAGTTCTACTCTGTCCTATAGGGATCAATAGGAGTCAGAATCTACTTAACAGCAACGGGTTTAGATTATATGAGGAGCCTGGGTGGTGCAAGCGGTTTGCAATCGGCTGCTAACCTAAAGGTAGGTGGTTTGAACTCACTCGGCTTGAACCCACTCAGGGGCTCCAAAGTGCACGGAGCTTAACAACAACACTGCTCAGAATAATATGTAAGAAAGGCAAGACTATCCCTGCCTGAAATTATCAGAGGTGGAAAGGCTGTATGCTTCTTCTTCCATACTCTAGCAGATAAAGCACAAAAATGTGATCTATTCTCTGGGATTTTGTACTTGGAACAAATGATGCAAAGGAGCGAGAATAGTTTAGATCACTGCTACTCAGAGTGGGATCTGTGGGCCAGTGCTTGTATACAAGCTTGTCAACTAGTCTGTGGGGTTAAGTATAGAAATTGTTGGTAAGCACTTAGAAAGTTCTATAGCAATTTGACATTTGCTACAATAACCAATTACATGATCACCATCTTCTGAGCAAGGTAAAAACCAGTTGGGTGTTACGGAACCTGGACAGTGAGCGAGAGCTCTGTACTAGTCATGAGCTGTAAGGCCACGTCCAAATGTATGATATTTTAAGGTTAGTCAACTGAGCCAAAAGTGTACAAAATTCAAAATTCATTTCCTTTACCAAAAGACAGTTTAAATGTAAATAAAACTTTACAGGATAAATTGTTTTAACTTGCTTCTGATGAAGGATTAAAGATTAATTTTTTAAATATAGTATCACTTGCTTCATTATGGATAAAAGTTAAAAATAAATATCCCCAGCTTGCTTAAATTGTTTTAAAATTTCTTCCATTCCTATGAACATAACAATGGGAGACTAGCTTATATACTACAATGTTAGAAAAAGCGTAGAAATAATTTAGATATATTTTATCCCCTTAAAGTAACTTTTGTTGCAGGTCCAACCTAAATTAGATAAATATACATGCTCTCAATGTGCACAAAGACATTTAATATGGGGAAATTACATTTTCACTTCTAATTTTTTGTTTCGCTATGGTTGCAAAATAACTAAAATACTACAAATGTAATAGTGACTATCAATTGCTTATATGTGTATTTTAAAAGAGCAACATGTACAGTATTGTAATTCTTTTATTTTTCTCTACTGTGTTTCTTTTGATTATATTTACTGAATGTAATGGAAAGGCTGTCAAATTCAATAATAGAAATCTGGGCTTGTATTTTATGTCTCCTCCGTCCCCACCCCAATTTCATTTTTCTAGTAAGTCATTTTTATCGTATTTTACAAAAGTGTCAATCTGTGAGGGGTTGGAAATAAAGAAAATTGGTTCTTCAGAGACAGTTTGAGAACTGGCTTAGGTTTCATTCTGACAGTGTGCTGCAAACCACATCTAGCAGTGACGGAACAGCAGTGGTAGCCTAGGTGCGATGCTGTGTGTATCTTAGGCCACTCAGCTTCTGTTGTTTTTGCCCATTTTCAGAGCCTCCAGGCTTCCCACGATTCTGTAAGCTATGTGACTGCTTTCTAACTTTTAGTTAAAAAGAGTCAGTTTCATGATTTGCACCTAACTCTGTAGGTATATTGGAAACCCTGGTGGCATAGTGGTTAAGAGCTACAGCTGCTAACCAAAAGGTCAGCAGTTTGAATCCAGCAGGCTCTCCTTAGAAACTCTATGGCAGTTCTACTCTGTCCATTAGGGTCACTATGAGTCAGAATTGACTCTACAGCAACAGATTTGGTTTGGCTTGGTTTTCTGCAGGTATATATATTTTTTACGACCTACTTCTCTTGTTTCGCTGACCTTTATTTCTCAATCTATACTTTTCCACATTAAATAACTGGCTGCCAAACCTTCACCTCTCTTCCTTCCTTCTTACTCTAAGCTGCAGCTGTTGTTTCTGCTGGAGTGGGGAGAGGTGTTCCTATGTTTTGCATTCTGTTTTATAACGACAATAATATTAAAAGGGTGAGCCAGGTGTTGGCATTAGTATGGTATTAGAAGAGCTGTATTATGAAATAAATAGTAGTGAATACTAAGTAATGATGTTTCAAGTAGAAGCCCTGGTGATGCAGTGGTTAAGCACTCAGCTGCTAACTGAAGGGTCGACAGTTTGAACCCACCAGCAGTTCCATAGGAGAAAAGACCTGGCAATCTGCTCCCGTAAAGATTACAGCCTAGGAAACCCTATGGGTGGCTCTACTCCGTCACACAGGGTAGCTATGAGTTGAAATTGACTCAGTGGCACACAACAACATTCCTCATTTAAGCATCACAACAAAACTACGTGCTCGGTATCGTTTCCCCCATTTTATAACATGAGAAAACTAAGGTGCACAGCGGTTAAATTACTTTCTCAAGGTCACCTTATTAATACAAGGCAGAGCTAAAATGCAAATCCAAAAATATATAATCACTTGGGAATCTGAACTACATTTGAACATTTGGAAAATAACCCATCTGTAAGCCAGGGACAGCTTATACTTTATCTGAGATGACCACTTTTGTTATGTTCTACTTCTTACCTGTTAGTTTAGTGAAGGCTTCCATGTCATCAATTGCTGTAGAAATGTGAAACTTTTTGCCTTGAGCACCTGTAATCTCTATGTAGGGGTCTGCTTTGAGGAAAGCATCTGTAATCCTAAAGAGGATCATTTTATAAAAATTTATGCTTGTGAGAAATTTTGAATTTTTGCTTCAAGCGTTGCTTAAAGTTAAGGGAATCTTTCTACTTTAGGGAAATAAAATCTTGAAGGTATGACATTCTAAAGAGAACTGCTTCGCAATCATACTAAAGAAGCACATGTTCATAGGAGCTGCCATGCTTAGTATGTTCCAGGTACTATGGCAGGGCTTTAGATATATTATTTAATCTTTCCAGCAACAAGGTGGGTATAACCAATTTTACAGATGCAGAAATTAAATAATTTTCCTTTAACCATCCTGAGCCTTTCTAGCACTGCCTCTTCATGTCTAGCCTAAATCAGCTCTTCTCCCCTTCATCCACCCCCTTTATCCATTCTCCACTTCTTCCTACAATTAAATTAAGTTTACCGTGTGCTAGTTTTTGTTTTGTTGTTTAAGGAAACCATTTTAGATTTATTTACTTAAAATTCACTTGGATTTATCCAGAAATCTCAACTTGGCCCAACTGAGATACTCTAGCAAAGCATCATAGAGAATTTTACTGGAAAATAACAATCACATTTCTTACATTGTCTCAATGATGTTGCCAACTTTGTGCTGGTAAGCTCTGCGGTGTAAGCAGTTGCGCGTGTGGAACATATCATACAGATTCCCAACTTCCTGCAGGAAGACATGTAATAAATATTAATGTAGTACCAGATTATGTTAACCTTGTGAGAAGACAAGTCTATAAGACAAGGAAAAGGGATGGTGGCAGACAAGAAGGCTATGCATAGGGTCTACTTCATTAAAGTCCCTGAGCCCACTAAAAACTGGGGAGGGAGGCAGATTAGTGAAGCTATTTATTGGTTTGCAACTTTCATTCTGACTGAATAATAGTAAACTAAAATCTATTGGGTGCTTTGACTCTGTGACAGGTTCTGTTCTAGGTATCTTACATTTAATATTTCTTTTAATCATCCAATAACTCTAGGAAATAGGTATTATTACTCCTATATTCTTTGCAGGAATCAAATTGACTCCACCTGTGGAAAGAGACAATAGAAAAGCTCAATATCATCAGTCAGAACAAGGCCAAGCGCTGACTGCAGAACAGACCATCAGCTGCTCATATGCAAGCTCAAGTTTAAGCTGAAAAAAATTAAAACAAATCCACAGAAGCCAAAATACAACCTTCAGTATATCCCACCTGAATTTGGAGACCATCTCAAGAATAGATTTAAAGCACTGAACACTAATAACCAAAGACCAGATGAGTTGTGGAATGACATCAAGAACATCATACATAAAGAAAACAAAAGGTCATTAAAAAGAGGAAAGAATAGACGTAAATGGATGTCAGAACAGACTCTGAAACTTGCTCTTGAATGTAGAGTAGTTAAAGCGAAACAAAGAAATGATGAAGCAAAAGAGCTGAACAGAAGATTTCAAAAGGTAGCTCAAGACAACAAAGTATTATAAT
This sequence comes from Trichechus manatus latirostris, assembly GCF_000243295.1. Taxonomy (NCBI): domain Eukaryota; kingdom Metazoa; phylum Chordata; class Mammalia; order Sirenia; family Trichechidae; genus Trichechus; species Trichechus manatus. Next base: position 27,284,160 of record NW_004443944.1, on the reverse strand, counting down.
GAAATGTGCAAAAACCTGGAGTTAGAAAACCAAAAGGAAGAACACACTCAGCATTTCTCAAGCTGAAAGAACTGAAGAAAATATCCAAGTCTCAAGTTGCAATATTGAAGGATTCTATGGGCAAAATATCGAATGACTCAGGAAGCATCAAAACAAGAAGGAAGGCATACACAGAGTCACTGTCCCAAAATGAAATGGTTGACGTTTAACCATTTCAGGAGGTAGCATATGATCAAGAACCAACGGTACTGAAGGAAGAAGTACAAGCTGGACTGAAGGCATCGGTGAAAAACAAGTCTCCAGGAATTGATGGAATACCAGTGGATGCAGCACTGGAGGTGCTCACTCATATACGCCAAAAAATTTCGAAGACAGCTACCTGGCCAACTGACTGGAAGAGATCTATATTTATACCCATTCCAATGAAAGGTGATCCAACAGAATGTGGAAATTATCAAACAATATCATTAATATCACATGCAAGTAAAATTTTACCAAAGATAATTCAAAACAGTTGTAGCAGAACATTGACAGGGAACTGCCCAACACTTAATTGTGCTCATGAGGAACCTGTACATAGATAAAGAGGCAGTCATTAGAACAGAACAAGGGGATACTGCGTGGTCTAAAGTCAGGAAAGGTGTGCGTCAGTGTTGTATCCTTTCAATATATTTATTCAATGTGTATGCTGAGCAAATAATCTGAGAAGCTGGACTATATGAAGATGAACGTGGCATCAGGATTAGAGGAAGACTCATTAACAACCTGTGATATGCAGATGACACAATCTTGCTTGCTGAAAGTAAAGAGGACTTGAAGCAGTTACTGATGAAGATCAAACACTACAGCCTGGCAGTTCCCTGTCAATGTACACCTCAACATAAAGAAAATAAAAATCCTCACAACTAGATCAATAAGAAACACCATGATAAATGGAGAAAATTTTGAAGTTGTCAGGGATTTCACTTTACTTGGATCCACAAGCGATGCCCATGGAAGCAGCAGTCAAGAACTCAAAGGATGTATTGCATCGGGCAAATCTGCTGCAAAAAGTCTCTGTAAAGGGTTGAAAAGCAAAGATGTCACTTTGGGGACTAAGGTTTCCCTCACCCAAGCCATGGTATTTTCAATCCTCATATGCATGCAAAAGCTGGACAACGAATAAGGAAGATGGAAGAAGAGTTGACACTTTTGAATTACAGTGCTGGCAAAGAATATTGAACATACTATGGACTGCCAGAAGAACGACAAGTCTGTCTTGGAAGAAGTACAGCCAGAATGCTCCTTGGAAATGAGGATGGTGAAACTTTGTCTCACGTACTCTGGACATTTTATCAGGAGGGACCAGTCCCTGGAGAAAGACATCATGCTTGGTAAGGAAAAAGGTTAGCAAAAAACAGGAAGACCCTCGACAAGATGGATTGACACAGTGGCTGCAACAATGGGCTCAAACATAACGATGACTGTGAGGATGGCGCAGGACCAGGCAGTGTTTCATTCTGTTGTACAAGGGGTAGCTATGAGTCGGAACTGACTCGATGGCACCAAACAAACAACATTCTTTATTCTCAACAGATTTTTTTTCCCCAAGATCAAAAGGTATTTTTAATATCAAAATAATTTTCCTTCTAAAAGTACCATTATATTGACTTGTTTTAAGGCAAGATATTTATAATTCAAATTTTTAAAGCAAATTTTTGAGATTTTTGTATTTACCAAAGTGGCATGAGCTACTTCTCTTAACAACGTGTAGGAAAAGTTTGGCAATGAGAAATTGTACACCTCGAGGTTTGCACATATGTTCAAGCTTGAATATGTTGTCATCTCACAGGAGAATTTCTTGATTCTTTAATTCTGTGCTTAGAACATGTCATTGGATGGGGGCTAAAGTTCCACAGAAAGGGTGTGATTCACCTGAAACGTGCAAATGCACATTGAAAATCCTAGCACCTCTGGGATTCTAGTAGGTGAGAGTGAGTTCAGGCTATGAGGCAGAACTTACTTCTTGTAGGGATGAAAAGCCAGAGTTTAAGATGTTCTAATGCAGTGGGTCTCAAATTTTAGGGATCATCAGAATCACCTGGAAGGTTGTTAAGACAGAGTGCTAGGTGCCAGCCCTAGAATTTCTAATTCAGTAGATCTAGGTTGGGGCCGAAAATCAGCATTTATAGCTAATCTCAGTCGATGCTCATGCTGCAGGTCTGGGAACCACATTTTTTTTTTTTTTTTTAAATTGTGCTTTGGGTGAAAGTTTACAGCTCAAGTTAGTTTCTCATACAAAAATTTATACACACACTGTTATGTGACCCTAGTTGCTCTCCATATAATGTGACAGCACACTCCTTCTTTCCACCCTGGATTTCCTGTGTCCATTCAGCCAGCTCCTGTCCCTTTCTGCCTTCTTATCTCACCTCTGGACAGGAGCTGCCCATTTAGTCTTATGCATCTACTAGAGCTACGAAGCACACTCTTCACGAGTATCATTTTGTCTTACAGTCCAGTCTAATCTTTGTCTGAAGAGTTGGCTTTGGGAATGGTTTTAGTTTTGGGCTAACCCAGAGTTTGGGGGCCATGTCTTCCGGGGTCCCTCCAGTCTCAGACCATTAAGTCTAGTCTTTGTACTAGAATTTGAGTTCTGCACCCCACTTTTCTCCTGCTCCGTCAGGGACTTTCTCTTATGTTCCCTGTCAGGACAGTCATTGGTGGGAGCCACGCACCATCTAGTTCTTCTGGTCTCAGGCTGATAGAGTCTCTGGTTTACATGGCCCTTTTCAACAGAAAGACTTTTTATAGTACGATACTATATCACTCTTTATTTATACTTCTGTAATCTAGCAGGGACCTAAAGATTTCAGGATTTTAACTGTTCTGAAACATTAAAGTAGTGATTAAGGATTAGGCTCTGGATCCAAACTGTCTGGGATGAAATTCTAGCTCTGCCACTTATTAATTGTAAGCCTTTTCTATGCCTCAATTTGGTCATCTGTTAAATGGAATAGTAACAGTATCTATCTTACAGGGTTGTGAGAATTGAGTTAATCCATGTAAAGCACTTAGAACAGCGCCTAGCACAACACTCAATAAATGTTGATTACAATTTTATTTTTATTATTTAACAATGCAAAGAAAGGAAAAGAGCCTTAAGATACTTACAAGTGCTAAGCATGAAGTAAAGAGATTGACTATTTATCAGGTACTTGTTTTTCCAAACTGTTGAATGGTTATTTCTACATTTCAGACCAGGAACTACACACCTTCCTTGTTGTTTCCACTGACATAGCTTACCTTTTCTCTAGTACAAATATGCTTCTTGTTATCTACTTCACAGACACGGGCAAACTTAATAAAGCGCTTGTAATCAAAATTATTTTGGATTCCGAGATGATGGCAGTCTCTAAAAATATTCCAAAGACAGAAACATAAAATGTTTCAGTGAGGAAACTGTACCTTAAATATTAACACTAAATTTATACAAGGATTTCAACACACTTTTCTGAAGTGGTCAGTGCGTACCTGGCAAAATAATCCCATTTGTCCACATCAATGCCATTTCTTTTATTAGCCACTATCTCATAGAGGAAGCTTTTCTCTTTGGGACGCCCTTTATATGTCCACTAGAAGACAAGGAAAGCCACTGAGAGTTTTAGGGTAGGAACCAAATCTATTTAGAAGCAAGGCAAAGCAATTGTATAATAGGAAAAATATGAACAGATACTTGACTGGGAACATGAGATAAGTTACAAGGTTCTACTCTTTCCTTTCTCCACTTGATTCCTAAATTAGTACAAACATGAAAAAAATCTTTGCCATTGAGTCGATTCCAACTCACAGCGACTCTACAGGACTGAGCAGAACTGCCCCATAGGGTTTCCAAGGAGTGGCTAGTGGATTAGAACTCTCTACCTTTTGGTTGGCAGCCATAGCTCTTGACCACTGCACCACCAGGGCTCCAAATTAGTAGAAAGGGGAAAGAAATGCCAAGCTATATAACATCCTATTAATATTAAACCTTCTGGTGCCACTGAAAGGATCCTAACTTTATTATACTTCCCACAGCCATTAAGCTTCTGTATTCTCTTGGTTTAACAGCTGGTTTGTTTTTTTTTAAATAAAGATCTAACTATGAAGTATTAAGAAGGTTCTTTAAATTATAATGCTTGAATTCATGCATCCAAAACAGTACTATCTTAAAGTAGCTACACACCTAGTCAGAACGATATGCATTGTTCGAAGTAACTTCAGAGGTCCATTTTTTTGAAATATGATATTTGCTGCAAATTCCATCTCTTTATCTTACATGTTAAAAGTGGAGCTGTATATATTTGAGGGAAAAAAAAACTAAGAATCTCAGGGGGAAATTATTTTCCAACTTCTGTTTTTAATTTAAAAACAAAAAGACAAAAGATCAAAAAAAAGAAACAAAGTAGATTTTCTTCTGCAGTGGTTCAAGTTTTTCCTAGGTCTTCATATACCTAAATATTTCAAATATGTTAATTTTAACAGATAAACTAGATATATGCTTTTACATTTCTAAACTAAGTTATTTTAGGTTTCTATATAAAATACTGCATGTATATTCATTAAAAAATTTGGAGTGGTAATTTTTAAAGAACTTACTTAAAAGGCAAACAAAAAGTTTGTCTTTCATTTTTTGCATTAAATAATAGAAATATATAACATATTTTATCATTTAGTCCCTGTAAAATAGGGAAATGCGTAACTTTGAAGGAATTAAGAAAAGACTAGATGAAAAGCATTAGTCAGCTCAGATTAAGTTGTACACAGACTTACAACCAAAGACTTTGTTGGGGATTCAAGTGGTCCCGTAATCTGTTCCTTGATAAAACAAATATCTTCTTCAGGGATGAGACCATAGTGTTGCATGACATCTCTGAGTCCATTAGAATCGACTAGGTGCTCAAACATCTTGACTGAGCCCTCTTCGTGCTAGAAAAAGTCAGCATAATATGTCTATTATAGACTCTGGCTCGTTAGGACTCCAGATTATCAAAATTACTTGAGTCTAGGTAATTCAGAGATAAGGTTCTACTGCACATTAATTATCTAGTTGCTAACTAAAGTCTTTCAGATATTTTTTAAAAACCTGTCAAATTTGTCAATATTTTACTAGTCTACAAATCTTTTATAAATCATATTCATTATTTTGTAAATATATTTAATGCATTTGATGAGATATAATCATTTACATTGCCTGGAAGAATATTACCAGGCCATACAGGTAGAATTCCATTTTAATGAATTAAAAAACCCAAAAACCAAACCCGTTGCCGTCGAGTCAATTCCGACTCATAGTGATCCTATAGGACAGAGTAGAACTGCCCCATATGGTTTCCAAGGAGTGGCTAGTGGATTCAAACTGCCGACATTTTGGTTAGCAGCCAGGCTCATGACCACTGCACCACCAAATTCAGTTCTGCAGTATTTGAATATGTGAAACTATAAGCTCTGTTAGAACTTCCATCTAGTGGTGAAAAGGGGTAATTACAAAATTGCCAGTAAAAACAAAAGTCTATCAAGAGCTCTGAAGTCAAGATCTGGGTTGGAATTTCAAATTAGCCTCCTCTGTTTGCTCACTTGTCTCTGCTTACTCGTTCACTATTGTTGTAAAGATCAGATGACCCCCTGAAGACATATGCCCTATTCCAGGTCTTAACCCAAAACTGACTCCAGATGAAAATCACAACTTGGATGGTCCTATAACTATTTTTTAAATATCAAATCAAAGATACATATTGATGACAAGAGGAATAATAGTAATTTTATAGGGGATGAATTTGGCAGACACTGACTTAACCAAATGATCACCAGTAATATTAACTCAAATAGATTTTATGTGCCTCCTGGTATTATGCACCAAGAAAGACACAATATTGCTTCTGTGGCATTCCTTTCAAAAATGCATAGCCTGACTCTATAAGAAAACATCAGACAAACTCAAACTCGAATTGAGGAACAGTCTACAAAATAACTTGACTATATACCCACTGCCGATGAGTCGATTCTGACTCATAGCGACCCTCTTGGACAGAGGAGAACTGACCCATAGGGTTTCCAAGGAGCAGCTGGTAGATTCGAACTGCTGACCTTTTAGTTAGCAGCTGAGCTCTTAGCCACAGGGCCTATGCTCTTCAAAAAATGGCAATGTCACGACAGACAAAAACATGCTATATGATTCTATTTATATCAAGTATAAGAACAGATGAAACAAATCAGTGTTTATAAAAACCAGAAGGTGAGGGTGGAGGGAAGAATTAAGTGGAAAGGGGCACAAGTGAATCTTCCAGGAAGATAAAAATGTTCTATATTCTGACTTGGGGACTGGTTACATGGATGTATACATTTGTCAAAACTCACTGAATTATATACTTAAGATATGATTTATTGTACATAAATTATACCTTAAAAAAACAAAGAGAGATGGAGAAAACAGTGGTTGACATGCAATAACCTTTCGATATATATTAATTCCCTTTTCTACTCCAGGTACCAGAAATACAGTATGATAAAAACGGCTGGTAGGGGAGCCAACCTAATTTTACTTCAAAATTGATTTTTAAAAAATCCAAAAATATGGGTCAGCCATGTGCAAATGCCTAATTGTAAAATGGTTAATTTAATATATATGATGAAACTTGGTTGGTATTAGTTACTTCGTGGTCATACCAAATGAGTCAGAACTAGAGTTGACCTTTTATGTTTTTATTTTACAGGAGTGCAATAGTGTAGAAAGAGCATTAAATTGGCAGTCAAGAAACCTGGTTTTTTAGTGCTGGATCTACCGTTTAACAGCTTTGTGATTTTGGGTGCATCAACACACCTCTCTATGAGCTTCAAGTTTCCTTACTTATGAAAGGGAGATAATGATTCCTTCCTTACAGATTACTGTGAGGATCAAATGGAAAACACAAAACAAATAAACAAAAAAATATATATATACACACACACTCACACCCTGAAAACTGTAATAGGAAATATAACACAACAGTGGAACCACACAGATAATTTAATAACCCACTCAAATAGTCCTTTTATTGCATATTGAATATATAAATACATACCTTCCATTTTACCTCAGGGCGGGCAAGTGGAATAAATCTTCCATCAAACATGTGAGAAAATGGTCCATGACCTTAAAAACAAAAGCAGCCTTAGAAGAAAGAAAAATGTTCGTAAATTGGTAAAAATAGGATTCATTTTTCTAACTTGAATATCAACAGAAATTAATAATCTATACATACACCACAAAAGGGAACAATGCTTCCTTCCTATTTTCTAAAACAAGAGAACAGGAAATAGAGCCATATAGAGAAGTAAGCTCCCATCAAGGGGCCTCAGAAGAGTCACCAGTGCTTACATAAATCTGACGAAAAGACAGTTTTGTGTAAATAAAATGAGCGTTAATGTTAAAGGAATGTTAACTTTTGGAATCTTCAAACTGAGTATTTGTGGATTAGAATAGGAGTTTTAGAACAACCCACCACTAGGGTGCAGGAAGAAAATATTATACCTTCGTTTTATTACTCTCAGCCTTTAAAAACATCTATTTTTACGCAAATTGATTTGGAGTCCCGGTGGCGCGGTGATTAAGAGCTCGGCTGCGAACCAAGAGGTCAGCAGTTCAAATCCACCAGGTGCTCCTTGGAAACCCTATGGGGCAGTTCTACTCTGTCCTATAGGGTCGCTATGAGTTGAAATCGACTCGACAGCAATGGGTTATGAGTTATGCAAATTTATAATGCACATAATATATTTTATAATAAATATACACATATTGAGGCTGTATGTCAATTTTTTTATTGATGATGTGGGCAATCAGAAGTGTTTGTGGAGATCACCAGTTTATCTTATTTATTCATAAGTGATTTTAAAATTCCACAACATTGAATAATTTGAAACTTTGTTGAGGTACAACTTGGAACTGTCAGAATTTCCATGGAATTCAATTACTGGGCAGAGACAGACGGGGCCTTCTTTGTAGTCTCAGTCTGTGTGTAAAGGCTCATTACAGCAGTGCTTAGACCCCGGGGTACTAGCGAAGGTTACTAGATGATTCCCTTTCAAAATGCCAAGAATCTGTTACAGTTATTATCTAGACGGTGGTACTAGACCTACTGAGATCTCCTGGGTGAATGAGCTGTCCAGGGTGATTTATGATAGAGGGTACCCTACCTGTCCCCTTTAAGAATCTGGTTATTGAAACTGAGACACCTCCCTGAACACTAATTCTCAGGCTCTGCTAATAGGTAGAAATGAACTACAAGGATAAGAATAAAAACTGTGATTAAAGCTGTCAGGGACAGCTCCTTTTCTCTTCATCAAAGGAAAGGGACGATATTCTTTTATTTGGATTCAAGTGGCCCAAACCTGTTAATCTTCTAAATCAGATTAGTATTCTAGGAATAAAAATGATGTATTTGGTTTGACAAAGTAATTAAAGGAAAAATGGCAATTTTATTCAACAAGAAGGATAAAATAAAAATCAAATTCACATCATCCTAAACATAGTGGACAGAAATCTTCACTAACAGAAAGTCTCTTCATATAATTTGTAGCAAAGATGTTTAACATGGGAAATTCACTGAAAGACTTCAAGAAAATAAAATAGAAATGCTTTGCGTTTATGACACGGGAGAAAGATGTGGCAGTCTGCTTCCATAAAGATTTACAGTCTTGGAAACCCTATGGGGCAGCTCCACTCTCGTAGAGGGTCGTTCTGAGTTGGAATTGACTCAGTAGCAATGGGTTTGGTTTTTGGGTTTATGAATCATTCTAGGAAGAAATAATGGCACATTTATATTGATGTTAAAGAATTAAAACAGAACTTCCATATTTCTCTTGGTTAGCTTGATTTTTCTATCTCAAAGAGAGGTAACTTATGTTACAGTTTTACACAACAACTTTGGTTCTTTGTACAGCTTACCAAGATCGTGACAAAGCCCAGCGATCTGAACACAGAGCATATCTCGCTCACTTATCTGCAGCTCCGGTTGTTTTTCATGCAGTGCACGAACTAGACATCCTGCTAGGTACCCTACCCTGCACAGCAAAAAAAAAAAAAAAAAGTCACGCTTCCGTTTGAAAAATGAGTGATACCTCTGGTCTTCAAAAGCTTTAATATGTTTTCTCAAACATTCTAATTTATCTCTAAGGCAGCTTTACAAAATACATAGTCTATTTCAGAACTGGGCAGGAACATTCACAAAATCCCAGTATCATTCTTCAACTCCGTGAAAGTAGAGATAATTTCTATCCTGTTTGTGATTTAACAGGCCTGGTTAATGTTCAACAAATATTTGTTGATGAATAAATGAACATTTGAGTATAGACACATGTGTTCTGGCTAACTACAAAGAACAAAGTAACGCACTGTAAGTTCTTCATGAAAATATGAAAAGCTATCCAGTTCTTCCCTGCCCATATTCTCCTGGTTCTACATTTTATAAAAGAAAAGTAGACCAAAGTCTCAAATTAGTTGTACATAATGGAGGTGCTACCTTCTCTAATTTTGTGAATGCTTTTTTGACATACATTTCCTGATAGGTAAGGAAATGATCTGGTTTCAAAGGGGAATTCTGCACAAGACAAAACAGGGACTACAGGAAAAATTTTACAAATCAAACTCACAGGATTGCTTATATCAATAACCAACACTATCAGCTTTTAAATAATCTGTTTTGTTTCGAACTCATATGCCAATTATTTCATACAATTGATCTTCAGATGGGCACTTTCAGTATCTTTCCAGGAAGGATCTCAGGTGGCTTACAAGAATACTAAAATATATAAAATATAGCAAGGTATGTCAAAAGCCTCAATTTTCTCATCAATAAAATAAGGATATTACTACCATTTTGTAAAGTTTTTTATTCTCTAAATGATAAAATGAGACAACTACTTCATGAGACAGAGGATGTACTGTTATTATGTCCCCACCCCTTCTTACCCCAGACTATGTTCAAATCGGTTGTGTGAAGCTCCTGGAAAAACATAGTAACTGCCTCCCAACTGTTTAATATATCGAAGCCGCTGAAATTGAGGTGTGTCAATGATTCGGATGAGGAGAGGGTGCAGCTCAATGTGGCCATGGATAGGATCATTAATAACCTAGAAAATTATGCTCAAATTAATATAAGTAACAATACACAACTCCATCTAATTTTTTAAAAAATTTTTTTATTGTACTTTAAATGAAGGTTTACAGAACAAATAGTTTCTCATTAAATAGTCAGTACACATATTGTTTTATGACATTGGTTAAACAACCCCACAACATGTCAACACCCTCCCTTCTCTACCTTGGAGGACCCTTTTTTTTTTTGGTGAAAATATATGTAGCCAAAGTTACACCATTTCAAAAGTTTCTACATGTACAATTCAGTGACATCAATTACATTCTTCCAGTTGTGCTGCTATTCTCACTATCCTTTTCCAAAGTATTCCATCACCATTACCTTCAACTCACTGCCCCCTAGGCTTCCCATGAAACCTTCTGAGTTGCTACTGTCAATTTGATCTCACATAGATAATTCTTTTTTTTTGTACCTTAAATGAAGGTTTACAAAACAAATAGTTTCTCATTAAACAGTTAGTACACATATTGCCCTATGACAATGGTTAACAACCCCACGACATGTCAATACTGTCCCTTCTCAACCTTGGGTTCCCTATCACCAGCTTTCCTGTCCCCTTCTGCCTTCTAGTCCTTGTCCCTGGACTGCTGTGCCTCATTAGTCCCATTTTGTTTTATGGGGCTGTCCAATCCCTGGCTGAATGGTGAACCTCAGAAGTGACTTCACCACTGAGCTAAAAGGGTATCTGGGGGCCATACTCTCGGGGTTTCTCCAGTCTGTCAGGCCAGTAAATCTGGTGTTTTTTTGTGAGTTAGAATTTTGTTCTACATCCTTCTCCAGCTCTGCTCAGGACCCTCTGTTGTGATCCTGGTCAGAGCAGTCAGTGGTGGTAGCCGGAAACCACCTAGCTGTACTGGACTTAGTGTGGTGGAGGCCGTGGTAGCTGTGGTCCATTAGTCCTTTGGACTAATCTTTTCCTTGTATCCTGTTCTCTTCATTCTCCCTTGCTTCCAAAGGGGTGAGACCAGTGGAGTATCTTAGATGTCCATCTAAGATTTTTGTGCAGCCATTCCAAACTATACTAGAAAGTCAACGCTACTTAATTGATCAAGTAAGAATAATACAGGAGCCCTGTTGGCACAGTGGTTAAAGTGCTTGGCTGCTAATTGAAAGTCAGCACCAGCCACTCCGTGGAAATCGTATGGGGCAGTTCTACTCCGTCATATACTCGGAATTGACTTGACAGCAACGGGTTTGGTTTTTTATACTTTTTCCAGGTCTAAAACTAAGTTTTCTTAACCTAGAGACGTCAGAAGAGTGACCAATAACATACATTTCCTATTACCAAACCAGTTGCCATCAAGTTGATTTCAACTCATGGCAACTTCATGAGTGTCAGAGTAGAACTGTACTCCAATGGGTTTTCAGTGGCTAAGGTTTTGGAAGTCGATCACCAGGCTTTTCTTCTGAGGTACCTCTGGGTGGACTTGAACCTCCAACCATTTGCTTAGCAGCTGAGCATGTTAACTGTTTGCACCACCCAGGGGCATGGCATTTCCTGTTACCAATCAATAAACAATCGTTTGAGTGTGGTATTAGAATTATCCTGAAGAGCTTGTGAAAAAGTCACATTCCTGGGGTGACACATTAAATTTCCAGAATCAAAATTTTGGGGGCAGGGGCTAGGCAGTTGAATGCTTGCTAAAAAAGATTCTTAGGACTCTGAAATTTGATGATTTTGATGTCTGAAAGGGGGTGGGGAGGAGGGATAAACAGTTACTGATAGATTAAATTTTAGAAATATACTCACCATCTGGACTAGCATTTGGAAAAAAAAGTTCACCAAAACTGACAAGAAAATTTAACACAAATTTAAAAGTTATTCTATAACTGAGGGGTAACCAGGGCTATGCTTATCAATGTGGATGATTCTCAAAAAAAACAATGTTAAATGAAAAAACAATGTTTTAAAATTTACTTATAGTATAATATCATTTATATAAAGTTAAAAAAAAATGTAAAACATAACTATACATTGTTTATGGATATACATATATATACATAGTAATATACACATATATATGTAATATGCTGAGTAAATAATCCAAGAAGATGCACTATATGAAAAAGAACAGGCATCAGGATTGGAGGAAGACTCATTAACAAGCTGCGATATGCAGATGACACAACCTTGCTTGCTGAAAGCAGAGGACTTGAGGCACTTACTGATGAAAATCAAAGACCACAGCCTTCAGTACATATTAAACCTCAACATAAAGAAAACAAAAATCCTCACAACTGGACCAATAAACATCATGTTAAGCGGAGAAAATACTGAAGTTGTCAAAGATTTCATTTTACCTGGATCCACAATCAGTGCCCATAGAAGCAGCAGTCAAGAAATCAAACGATGTATTGCATTAGGCAAATCTGCTGCAAAAGACCTCGTTAAAGTGTTGAAAAGCAAAGATGCCACTTTAAGGACTAAGGTGCACCTGACCCAAGCCATGGTATTTTCAATCATCTCATATGCATGCAAAAGCTGGAGAATGAATGAGGAAGACTGAAGAAGAATGGATGCATTTGAATTATGGTGTTGGCAAGAATATAGAATATACCATAGACTGCCAGAAGAATGAACAAATCTATTTTGGAACAAGTACAACCAGAATGCTCCTTAGAAGCGAGGATGGTGAGACTTCATCTCACTTACTTTGGATATGTTATCAGCGGGTAACAAATTCAGGATGATGCTTACTTCTGGGGAGGGAAGGGTGAAAATAGGAACTAGGAGGGGTATAACGGAGGCCCTCAATTGTTTTTAACAGTTTGTTCTAAAAATAATAGTCGGAAGCAGATAAAGCAAAATGTTAAGATTTGACAAGCTGGGTGGTAGTCTATTTGTACTTTTCTGTATGCTTAAAATATTTTAGTTTTTTTCTGATTTAAATACTCTGCGCTTATTTTAGGAAATGTTTCGAAAAGTATAAAGATTCCCAATTACCCACAATCCTATCACCCAGAAGCAGACTGACTTCCATTCTTTTTAAAATGAATTTTACATGATTAAGTCATATCACTTTATATTCAAGAAAACATACCTTCACTGTATCAACTTGAGTTTCACTTAGTCTTTGGATATGATGAAGCAGCTTCTTTCTCTCCCCCAAGGAGCTAAAATTAAAACAGGATAAGCAAATCTATCATTATATACTTAATAATAATCCATGGAGGATATAATAGCATATAATCAACTCTAGATTATCTGCACTAATACAAAGGGAAGCCAGGTGGAAGGAACAATGAATAATTTGAACATACGCATCCTGGAAACTCTTCCTCTTTAGCAACTATGACATGAGATTCCTCTGTTGAATCAATGTAGGCCTCCCCCAGGGTTCTGTTCTTGACTCTCTTCTCACTTGGTAAACTCAAGACTTCCATATCTCCTGCCTGTAGGTGAAGCCCAGGTCTACGTTCTCTAACCCAGACTCTCTTTCCCAGCTCCAGTTTCACATTTCCATCTCTACTGAATGTTGAATTTATACAAGAAACTTATTTTAACCAAATTGAAGTCAGTATCTACCCTCCTAACCTGAATTTGCATGGCACATAAAAGTGAAAACTCAACATAGCACTCTGAACTAGGGCATGGTAATAATAAAAGAGGACTTTGGAATCAGATAGAAGCAGCTCAGATCTGCCACATGGAATTGGTGTGCCCTTGGACTAGTCACTTAACCTTTTTTGTTCATTGATGTTCTCAACTATAACAGAGGGATAATATTATCTACCTCACAGGGCTGGACACAGATTAAACCAGAATGTATGAATGATGCACTTAGCACAGAGCTCTTAGTGATTCCTCAATTAACCATATCGATCTCTTAATTTAGTCTAATAGTCAGGCCCCTTTACAATACTTTACACGATTATAAAGCTTTATGAAGAGTAAGATTCATTTAACAAGTGTTTAATGAATGCCTACTATTTTCCAGACAGTGTGTTCAGCACTGGGGTTACAATAAAGACTTAGTTCCTACCCTTAAGACCCACCAAACACCTGGGTTGTTTTTTTTTTTTTGCAAAGGCTATGGCTTTAAATAAAGACTTAAAATAGGCACAGGTTGGGATAGTCAAAAAAGTAATATTTTGCTATAATAATAATATTTCTGTATTTCAACATTCTAAAATCTAATGCTTCTTACCACTGATGTGTACCTTTAATGTGACAATGTTCTTCATTTCCCAGAAAAGCGTTTATAAATCAATAGTTGATCATAAAATTGAGCAAATACAAGAAGTGCTTGTCTAACCTGGATTTCCTCTAGAAAGCAGAGCCCAGGACGAGGGCTTGCATACAGATAATATATTTTGGGAAATGAACCCTGGGAACAGAGTGGGAGAATAGGAAAGATGAAACAAGGAAGGAGGGGAAAAGAGCACAAGGATACATTAGCAAGTTGGTTGCACTGGTACCACTGTGAGCAAGTAGGGCTGATCCTACTTGGATTCCCCAAGATTATCTGGTAGAACTTTCTGCAATGATGAAAATGTTCTATATCTGCACTGTCCAACACTGTTGCCACAAGTGGTTATTGAACACTTGACATATGGCTAGTCTATAGCTGAGGAACTGAATTTTTAATTAATTTAAATAGCCACATGTAGCTAGTGGCTACCATACAGGACAGTGCAACTCTAACAAGCTGTGTCAGATCCACCTAAGAGGTACATGTTGAGCAGAAGAGGTTGCTATATAGGGTTCCTTGTGGGATTTTGTTTATTTTATTCACTTATGTGTCCTAAATTCCTGGAAGAACACCTAGCACATAGCAGGCCCTCCATAAGTATTTGTTGAATAAATCAATAGTATTTGATCTACAAAAAAGTATATGGTTCTCTTTAAAAGACAGACTCTACTAAAATAAATCCCATTTAGTTCAAAAGTAAGCAACTATTTACACACAAGAAATAAGTAGTAAAGGGTGAGGTTTGAGGGGAGTTGAGGGGGCTGGAGAGCTATAGTACGAGGGAGAAGGGGAATGTGTTTGTGAAAGAGCCAAGGTTAAGTTCCTGAAGATTTGGATCTGAAGGACATTTATTAAAAGTCAGTTAAATGTCTGAAGGTGATCTTTTTTAACAATCTACTTTCATTATCAATTACTAAGCAACAGTAATAAAATAATTCAGTACACGTGATCCTTTGTTTTGATTCCTTGGTTACTGTGAACACGAACAGCATTTAGCCAAGTGAAATTACCCGAAGAAAAGGCCTATATTGCATCACTGTTGCCAATTTCCTAATGAAAACAAAATCTCCATTTTAAGGAATAATTTACCAGTGGATCCTCAACTGAGATCTTTAAAAGTGGCTCCCAGTCTAATCTAGACTCTAGAATTTCCAGGCTTACATGGGGAGTTCTCCCTGTATATATAATTAATTAAGGGCTTACCATACTCTAAACAATTTACATACATTGCCACATTATTATTCTCCATTTCACAGGTACAGAAATGGGAAGGTTAAATAACTTGTCCCCAGTCATCAAGCACAATGTGACAAAGTTGTTTGTAGAGTCTCTTTAAATCTAATACCAGGGACACTTCCAGTCTTAAGACAGCTTGAAGGAAAACTAAAGATGTTCAATATAGTGTCGTAGCCTTGATATTTCTTGCCAACTTTTTTTTCTTCCCTATCAGTTCTTGTAAATTTTCTGGTGTGTATAATTCAATTATATTGAAATTGAGAGTAAAAGTTGGTCATTACAAATTTCATGAAGGCTTGTTGGCAAAATCCTTTAAAACAGGAGTCAACAGTAATTTTAAACATAGGATTTGCAAGGCAGCAACAACAATAACAAAATACTGTGTTAACCAGAAGGCAGGGGATTCTATTTTAAAACACTTCATAGATTTAAAATGAGGACAATTACTATTAGGGATCTTGGGCTTTGTCCCTCAAACGTAAATAAAATGGAAATAAAATAAATAAATAAATAAATAAATAAAATAAATCTTAAGTGTGCTTGCCCACAATGTGAATTTTATCATTCTTACCTAACTCCAAGATTTTCCAGAAGAGACTCATCAAGAAAGGGCAGTAGTGAACCCGTGATTTTATTTTCTATGAAAGAAAGGGGAGAAAAAAAGATGAATGAATTCAATATTTACAACATATGAATTTCAATTTCTTTCAATTTGATCCACCAGAATTTACCAATCAGATCAACATTTATTGAGTACCTACTACAGGCAATGGACTGTTCCAAGTACTCCTTTTTTGCTTTGCTATTTATAAGTCTTAATTTTAACTAGATAACTATACCAAAAGAGATAATTTTTGATAAATTAGGTAAAAATTTTAACAATTATTTGTGTAAATTATCTGCAAAAAGTCCAGCTACAAAAAATACTGTGAGGGGGGCATTGCGTTTCTTTTAATGGTGATGGAATAATCTGGAAACGGATAGTGCTGATGGTTGTACAACATGATGAACATAACTAATGTCACTGAATTGTACATGTAAAAAATGTTGAACTGACAAATGCTTTGTTATATACATTTTTACCACAATTAAAACAAAACAAAAAACAACAGCTAAGGGGGGGAAAAAAGGTAGAGTGAAACACTATGACCTGCAGCTTCCTTTTAAAACAGAATGGGGGTGGGGACAGGGAAGGAAACAGGTCTATTGTTCTTAGAATTCTCAGGTCAAAACCATAGCCTGAAAGTATTTCTAAAACCTCTGTGAAAAGCACACAGTACTCCATGTTTTGAGAGATTTAAAATATATATATATTTTTTTCCTTTTTACTTCCATATAGTTAATTCTAGTCCTTCCTGACCTCAGAATTCAAAATGCTGGACTGTTTATAAACACAAATCTTCCTAAAGATAAAAAGTAGTTCTCTGAAAAGAAAAAAATGTTTAAATGAAAATGGCTTGTTTTGTATTTTTTTATCAAAAAAAGTTATTCAATATAAAAAAAAATCCAAACAATATGAAAAATATATGAAGTATAAAATATTAACTTATTTAAATTCTCCCTATAGATAACCACTTTTAACATTTTTGATAAAACCACTGAAAACATTTATTTATGCAATTATATAATTTTACATAAATGAGATTATGTTGTCTTATAACCTATCTTACTTATCTAGTATTGCTATAACAGAAATACCATAAATGGGTGGCTTTAACAAACCAAATTTTATTTTCTCACAGTTTAGGAGGCTAGAAGTCCAAATTCAGGGTGCCAACTCTAAGGGAAGGCTTTCTAATTCTCTTGGCTCTGGAGGAAGGTCCTTGTCATTTGAGCTTCTGCTCCTGGGTGATCTTCATGTGGCTTGGCATCTCTCTTCCCCCATCTCTGTTTAATCTCTTTTATATCTCAAAACAGATTAACTCAAAATACACCCTACACTAATCCTGCCTCATTAACATAACAAAGACAACACATAACCAAATAGGATTATAATCACAGACATAGAGGTTAAGATTTACAACACATATTTTTAGGGTACAAAATTCAAACTATGAGATTTCACCCTTTGGCCCCTGTCTTAGTTATCTAGTGCTGCTATATCAGAAACATCACAAGTGGACGACTTTAACAAATGGAAATTTATTCTCTCACAGTCTAGGAGACTAGAAGTCCAAATTCAGGGCATCAGCTCCAGGGGAAGGCTTTCTCTCTCTATTGACTCTGGAGAAAGGTCCTCGTCATCAACCTTCCCCTGGTCTAAGAGCTTCTCAGCACAGGGACCCTAGGTCCAAAGGACCCTTTGCTCCGGGCTCTTCTTTCTTGGTGGTAGGCAGTCCCTCTCTGCTCAGTTCTCTCTTTTATATCTCAGAAGAAACTGACTCAAGACACAACATAATCCTATAGATTGAGTCCTGCCTCATTAACATAACTGCCTCTAATCCTGCCTCATTAACATCATAGAGGTTAGGATTTACAACACAGGATAATCACATCAGATGACAAAATGGTGGAGAACCACACAATACTGGGAATCATGGTCTAGCCAAGTTGACATACATTTTTAGGGGACACAATTCAATCCATAACATTCTACCCTTTAGCCACCCAAAATTCATGTCCTTGCCAAATGTAAAACACTTTCACCCTACCATATCATCCCAAAAGTCTTAAATCAACTCCAAGACCAAATTCTACCCTGGGGCAAAATTCCTCTTCATCTATGAAATCTAGAAAATAAATTATCAGCTTCTGAATACAATGGTAGAAGAGGCACAAGGTAGACATTTCCAAATGGGAGAAATTGGAGGGAAAAAAGGAATAACGGGCACTAAGTGTCATGGATTGAATTATGTCCTCCAAAAAATGTGTGTATCAATTTGGCTAGGCCATAATTCCCAGTACTGTGTGGCTGTCCTCCATTTTGTGATTGTAATTTTATATTAAAGAGGATTAGGGTGGGATTGTAGTAACACCCTTACTAAGGTCACATCCCTGATCCAATGTAAAGGGAGTTTCCCTGGGGTGTGGCCTGCACCACCTTTTATCTTACAAGAGATAAAAGGAAAGGGAAGCAAGCAGAGAGTTGGGGACATCATACCACCAAGAAAGCAGTGTCGGAAGCAGTGCGCGTCCTTTGGACCCGGGGTCCCTGTGCAGAGAAGCTTTTAGTCCGGGGAAGATTGATGAGAAGGCCGACTGAGAGAGAAAGCCTTCCCCTGGAGCTGACGTCCTGAATTTGGACTTTTAGCCTACTTTCTGTGAAGAAATACATTTCTCTTTGTTAAAGCCATCCATTTGTGGTATTTCTGTGGTAGCATCACCAGATGACCAAGACACTAAGCAAGTCAAAAACCCAGCAGAACACATTTCATTAGCTCTCAAGTCTCGAAAATAATCCTCTGTTCTCTGAGACTATCTAGGCAGTAACCCTGCTCTCCAGACTCTGGGTGTTCACATACTCTCCAGATTCTGGGTGGAAGTCTCTCAGCCCTGGGCTTCAGCTTAGCATTCCAGGCCCACTGGGACAGCAGTTCTGCCCTTTGGATTTGGGCAGCCCCATTCTCCTAGTCCATCTGAGTGATGACCTCACCCCCCTTGGCCCAGCCAGACCCCGTGTTCTTCTGCCCCTTCGGTAGGACAGCCCTGCCTCCTTAGCTTTGGGCAGCAGATCTGGCACTCGTGAACGGCAGCTCTACACTTCAGAACTGAGTTGATGAAAATCTGACTCTTTGAAACCTGGGGGGTCGTGGCCCCACCCTTTGAGATTGAGGCAGCTCTGCTTCCCAAGCTCTTTGTCTCTTCAGTTTCTGCTTCCTGTTTCCTTGGCCTCTCGGCCTGAAGGTGCTCAGCTCTCTTATTCCGAGGGTCAGTAAGCCTAGCTCTGCCGATTAGTGCCTGGAGGCACCCTACTCCACCAGCAAGCCTCCTGTCCAAAAGCACTCAGCTCTCTCACTCCATGGATCGGCTCCTATACCATCTGGCGCTGGTCTCCTGGTCCTGCTGCCACCATTTATCTGCTTCTGCTTCTCACCATCTGCGCTGTCTCCAGTGTTACAGCTCTCTTTACTTCCTTCTGAGCCTTCACCAGTATTGCCTTTGACATCCATAATTCCACCAACAGTCTTTTCAAGGCAATTTAGGCTTTTACTATTTGGCACTTGAAAACTCTTCTAGCCTCTACTCATTACTCAATTCCAAAACTTCCACACTGTAGGTATCTGTTAGAATAATACCCCACACTTCCGGTACCAAATTCTTACTTATCTAGTGCTGATATAACGGAAATACCACAAGTGGATAGCTTAAACAAACAGAAATTTATTCTCCCACAGTCTAGGAGACTAGAAGTCCAAATTCAGGGCGCCAGCTCCAGGGGAAGGCTCTCTCTGCCGTTTTTGGGGGAAGGCTCTTGTCATCAATCTTCCCCTCTTCCAGAAGCTTATCAGCACAGGGACCCCAGGTTCAAAAGACACGATCCACTTCCGGCTCTTCTTTATTGGTGATAGGAGGTCCCTCTCCTCTCTGCTCAATTCTCTCTTTCATATCTCAAAAGAGATTGACTCAAAATACAACCTAATCCTGTAGATTGAGTCCTGCCTCATTAGCATAACTACCTCTAATCCTGCCTCATTAACATCATAGAGTTTAGGATTTACAACACAGGATAATCACAACAGATCACAAAATGGTGGACAGTCACAAAGTACTGGGAATAATGGCCTAGCCAAGTTGGTACACATTTTTGAGGGACACAGTTCAATCCATAACAGCCCCCTAAAATTCATGTCTTAGCCACATGCAAAACACATTCACCCCGTCACATCATTACGAAAGTCTTAAATAAATTTCAACTCCAAAATGTCATCATCTGAATATTCTAAATCAAATATGGATGAGACTTTAGACATATTACATCCTGGGGCAAAATTCCTCTTTATCTGTGAACCTGTGAAATCTAGATTACAAGTTATGTTTCCAAAGTACAATGGTTGTTCAGGCACAAGGAAGATATTTCCTTGACAAATGGGAAAAATGAGAGGGAAAAAAGGGATAATAGGCACCAAGCAAGTCCAAAACCCAGTAAAATAATTTACATTAGCTCTCAAGACTTGAAAATAATCCTCTCTTCTGTGAGACCATCTAGGAAATGGCCCTGCCCAGAGGCTCTGGGTATTGACCATGCTCTCTGGATTCTGGGTAGAGGCCCCTCGGACCTGGGCTTCAGTTCTGCCTTCCAGGTCCACTGGTATGGCAACTCTGCTCCCTCACAACTGGAACAATAAGCAAGATCATGATAAACAGAGAAAAGATTGAAGTTGTCAAGGATTTCATTTTACTTGGATCCACAATCAACACCCACAGAAGCAGCAGTCAAGAAATCAAGATGTAGCAGAGGCGGGGCCAAGATGGCACAGACATCAGATGCTTCCGGTGGACCCTCTTACAACAAAGGCCCGAAAACACAAGTGATTCGATTGTACGTGGCAATCCAGAACCCCCGAACATCAAAGGCAGAGTTGAAGAACGAGACTGAGTGGCAGGGGGAGGGAGAGACAGTTCGGAAGCAACTAGGAGCTGCCAGACCTGACACCGCGAAACCCTGCGCCCTGCAGGCCTGATCAGCTCAGGCGTGAGCAGTGAGGGACGCAAGCAGCCGTGCCTGGCAGGCGCGTTTTCTGTGCCAGGAGAGACCCAGCACCAGAGTCTACACGGCCACCTAGAACGAGTGAGAAGCAGCGTTTCACGAAAGATAAGGACTTGCATACGGCTTACTGCATGGATCAAAAACACTCCCCGTTGGGCAAAACTTCTCTCCCATTTACCTCCCCACTCCCTGCTCTGCACTGGGTCCCGGACCGGCTTCAGCAATTGCTGAGTTCCCTGGGCCAGAAGTAGGATCCGTCACATGCCCAGAGCCATTCTCCCTGGTTTGGAGAGTGAACAAACTAACAAACGGGGAAAAAAACCCTGCCAGCTCCCCTAAGCCAGGAACCCAGGGTAGGCACAGCTCCTTTGCCTAGGCACAGGCATAAGGGATACACGGACTTGAGTGCCTTTCCCCCGGAATAGACTTATGTGGGCAATCTCAGCAGCATAGGACCTCATTAAGGCAGTGCAACAGGGTATATACCGGAACTCTAACTTCAACTGTTTCAGCTGTGAAGTGGCACGTTCTTGACATTTGACACTGCTCTGCCTATTAAGCAGGGTCTTTACCTACTTACATCAGGGGCCTGAGGACTGGTGGCTCCACCAATGCCACCTAGCCACCTGCAAGAGGGGCCCGTGAAAAGAAGTGCCCCCCAGTCCATACAGCCAACAGCATTAGGTACTCATAGTCCGGCTGCAAAACCCACTCACCTACGTACTCTAGGGAACACGGACATCAGCCCCCTGCCTTGCTCAGAGTGTGTCCCCCTGCTGTAGCCAGATGCCTGTGCCTACACCAATCACTCATGCCTGTCTAGGACTGTAAGTGAGAGCCTACACTACACACTTGGTGGCTACCTACCTTGGCACCTGAGCTGAATCCATACAGAAAGAGTGGGCAGACACCTGAGCTGACATACCTAGTAACAGATCTAACCACCTGGTGACAGGACATTAGAGATTCAGAGATGTCAATAATTAAACTAGCTCATATAAGCAGCATATTTGGACATATCAAAACAAAACAAGAAGCTAGGACACAGTAAGCAAACATAAAATAAATAAATATTATAACTTACTGATGGCTCAGAGACAACAGTCAATATCAAATCACATAAAGAGGCAATCCATGATGGTTTCAGCAAGCTCCCAAAATAAAGAATCTAGAAATTATCCAGAGGAGGAAAATTTCTTGGAATTACTGGAGGCAGATACAAAAGATTAATATACAGAACTCTTCAAGAGATTAGGAAGGAAATTAATCAAAATGTAGAACACGCAATAGAGGAAATTTAAAAACATTAGAGAAGACTATAATAACAAATTTAACAGGCTGCAAGAATCCATAGAGAGACAGCAATCAGAAATCCAGAAGATTAACAATAAAATTTCAGAATT
>NW_004443944.1:27260136-27261240 GCF_000243295.1 Trichechus manatus latirostris | reverse complement strand
AAAGATGACAAGATATCTGTCCAAGATGCTCACCAAACCCCACATAAGGCAGATCCCAAAAGAAAGTCACCAAGACATAATTAAACTTGCCAAAACCAAAGATAAAGAGAGAATTTTAAGAGCAGCTAGGAATAAATGAAAAGTCATCTACAAAGGAGACTCAATAAGAATAAGCTCGGACTATTCAGCAGAAACTATGCAAGCAAGAAGGCAATGGGATGACATATATAAAGCCTTGAAGGAAAAGAACTGCCAGCCAAGAATTACATATCTAGCAAAACCGTCTCTCAAATATGATGGTGAAATTAGGGCATTTCCAGATAAACAGAAGTTTAGGGAATTTGTAAAAACCAAAGCCAAATTACAAGAAATACTAAAGGGACTCCTCCAGTTAGAAAACCAGTAACATCAGATAACAACCCAAGACTAGAACATAAGACAGAGCAACCAGATATCAACCCAGATAAGGCAGTTACAAAAGTAAATCAAAGCTAAAAAACTGAAAGTGGGGAAACAGATGTCAATATGTAAAAGATGACAACATTAAAACAAAAAAGAGGGACTTAAAAAATGTAGACATAGGTTTTTCATATGGAGAGGAAGTCAAGGTGATATAAAGAAATAAAAGACTGGTATATACTTAGAAAAACAACGGTAAATATTAAGGTAACCACAAAGGAAACTAACAATCCTACAAGTCAAAATAAAAAACTAGAAAAATATAAAGACTCAGCAAACACAAAATCAACAAAAATGAAAAGAAAATACAAAAAGAAAAACGACAGCACAGAAAATTAAGTGGAACAAAGAAACTGTCAACAACACACAAAAAAAGACATCAAAATGATAGCACTAAACTCATGCCTATCAATAATTACACTAAATGTAAATGAACTAAATGCACCAATAAAGAGACAGAGAGTGGCAGATTGGATAAAAAAACACGATCCATCTACATGCTGCCTACAAGAGACACACTTTCGACTTAAAGACACAAACAAACTAAAACTCAAAGGATGGAAAAAAAAACATCAAGCAAACAACACTCAAAAAAGAGCAGGAGCAGCAATATTAATCTCTGACAAAATAGACTTTAAAGTAAAA
>NW_004443944.1:27257721-27258929 GCF_000243295.1 Trichechus manatus latirostris | reverse complement strand
ATAGAAAAGGATGGAATACTCCCAAACTCATTCTATGAAGCCAGCATAACCCTGATACCAAAACCACGTAAAGACACAAAAAAGAAAATTACAGACCAATATCCCTCATGAACATTGATGCAACAATCCTCAACAAAACTCTAGCCAATAGAATTCGGCAACATATAAAAAAAATAATTCACCATGATCAAGTGGGATTTATACCAGGTATGCAGGGATGGTTCAACATTAGAAAAACAATCAATGTAATCTATGACATAAATAAAACAAAAGACAAGAACCACATGATCTTATCGATCGATATAGAAAAGGCATTTGACAAAGTCCAACACCCAGTCACGATAAAAACTCTCAACAAAATAGGAATAGAAGGGAAATTCCTCAGTATAATTAAGGGCATTTATACAAAGCCAGCAGGCAACATCATCCTAAATGGAGAGACTTTGAAAGCATTCCCCTGAGAACGGGAACCAGATACGGATGCCCTTTATCACCACTCTTATTCAATATTGTGCTGGAAGTCCTAGCCAGAGCAATTAGGCTAGGAAAAGAAATAAAAGGCATCCAAACTGTTAAAGAAGAAGTCAAACTATCTCTATTTGCAGATGATATGATCTTATACACAGAAAATCCCAAAGAATCCACAAGAAAACTACTGGAACTAATAGAAAATTTCAGCAAAGTTTCAGGATACAAGGTAAACATATAAAAATTAGTTGGATTCCTTTCCACCAACAAAGAGAACCTTGAGGGGAAATCACCAGATCAGTACCATTTACAATAGCCCCCAAGAAGATCAGATACTTACGAATAAATCTAACAAGAGACATAAAAGATCTATACAATGAAAACTACAAGACACTACTGCAAGAAACCAAAACAGAACTGCATAAGTGGAAAAACATACCTTACTCATGGATAGGTAGACTCAACATTGTGAAAATGTCACTTCTACCTAAAGCGATCCACAGATACAATGCAATCCAGATCTAAATTCCACCAGCGTTTTTTAATGAGATGGAGAAACAAATCACCAACTTCATATGGAAAGGGAAGAGGACCTGAATAAGTAAAGCATTATTCAAGAAGAAGAACAAAGCGGGAGGCCTCACACTACCTGATTTCAGAACCTGTTATACCGCCACTGTAGCCAAAACAGCCTGGTACTGGTACAACAACAGATAGATAGACCAATGGAACAGAATTGA
>NW_004443944.1:27242869-27256256 GCF_000243295.1 Trichechus manatus latirostris | reverse complement strand
CCACATAAACCAGAGACTTCATCAGCCTGAAACCAGAAGAACTAGATGGTGCCCGGCTACCACCAATGACCACCCTGACAGGGAACACAACAGAGAATCCCAGATGGAGCAGGAGAAAACTTGGGTACAGAACTCAAATTCTAGTAAGAAGACCAGACTTAACGGTCTGACTGAGACTGGAGGAACCCCGGAAGGCATGGCCCCTGGACTCTCTATCAGCCCAGAACTAAAACAATTTCCGAGGCCAACTCTTCAGACAGGGACTGGACTGGACTGTGGGACATAAAGTGATACTTGTGAGGAGTGTGCCTCTTAGCTCAAGTAGATACAAGAGACTAAACAGGCAGCTTCTGTCTGGAGGTGAGATGGGAAGGCAGAGAGGGTTAGGAGCTGGCTGAACTGACATGGGGAATCGGGTGGAAAGGAGGAGTGTGCTGTCACAGTATGGGGAGAGCAATTAGGGTCAGAACAATGTATGTATAAATTTTTGTATGGGGAAAAAAAAAAAAAAAGAAATCCAGAAGCATTGTATTGGGCAAATCTGCTGCAAAAGACCTCTTTGAAGTGTTAAAAAGCAAAGATGTCCCCTTGAAGACTAAGGTGCTCCTGACCCAAGCCATGGTGTTTTCAATTGCCTTATATACATGTGAAAGCTGGATGATGAATAAGGAAGATAGAAGTACAACTGATGCCTTTGAATTTTGATGTTGGGGAAGAATACAGAATATACCATGGACTACCAAAATAATAAACAAATCTGTCTTGGAAGAAGTAAAACTAAGAATCCTCCTTAGAAGCAAGGATGGCAAGACTATGTCTCATATACTTTGTACATGTTATCAGGAGGGATCAGTCCCTGGAGAAGGACATTATGTTTAACCTTTAGCCCACCAGGGCTCCTTCAATAAATGTTAGCCATCACTATTATATATTATTATTATTATCATTTGTAGCTATTTAGACTATTTCTAATTTTTTGGTACTGATAACCTATGGTTCCAAGAATTACTTGAATACATTACTTTGGATACCTGTTCTATTATATCTGTAAATTCCTATAAGTGAAATTCTTGTAAGTCAAAAGGTATCAACAACAACAACAAAAAGGTATGGCCAAACTGTTCATTAGTATGGTTGAGCTGAATGAGATTACCATAAAATTTATTGGACTTTTCCCCTGCTATCAATCTTTTTAGTCTTTTCCAATCTAAAGCAAAAATTGGTATTTCTTTGCTTGCTGTTGAGAGTAAACATCTTTTCCTGTGTTTACTAGCTGGTTGTCAACAGTCTGTTGTTTTGCTCATTTGTCTTTTCTTTTTTTTCCCTCTAGCTCTTATATGATTTTGTAACTTTGGTTATGTTCTCTAGTGGTTTTTGATGAGCACATTTATTCAGGTATAACTGGCATGAGTTCTGAAGTCTGAAGACCTAGGCTTAAAATCCAGGTGCTTTTTCCTAGCTGTGTGACTTTTGGCAAGTTACTTAATATCTTTGGACCTCAAATACCTCATCTATAAAAAATGTGATTTATAGTGTTAAAATCTCAGGGATCTTGTGAGATTATACTCCACAATGAAGACATGGAACCAGCACCTTGTGCTTGGATTTTACCCGTTGAAAGTATATAGTGTCTTTTGCTGCACTAGACTGACCATAGATCAGTCTGGAGGCTGTTGAATTAATCTACAGAGCACCACTGAAACAGATTCAACAACATTGCCAGTCACATTCTGGAGACAGAAAATTTAAAGCTATTCCTCCCCACTGCTTCCATCCCTGCCTTGGAGGAAAACAAAACAAAAGGAGGAAGGAAAAAAAGAGAACTGCAATTTCCCATACCATTCCAGCTATCTTTAGGTCTTGAAACACTAAAGTTCCTCTCACCCAACCTCAGCAAACAGAGCTCCACCCAATCACTGAAAAGTTAATTTGCAAATCATAACCACCAAAGAACCACCTTCCTATTGAGCACCTCAGAGGATAAGGCGGGGGCTAAGTTTCACACCCCAGCACAGAAAGCTGAGTAGATTTCAAGTGGATGGATGCTGAACAGGAGCCAGTCAGTAAAGGCGCTTAAATAGGCTGCTTCAGAAATCTCCGTGCGAGCAAGGACTAAGTTCACACCGCCCCCATGTGATTGTGGCCAAGTTGTGGGCTGCTGGGGTTCAGCGGTGAGCTGTACAACACCAGTGTTCAGAAGGAGCAAGGGAAACTGCATTTAGAAGAGCAAAACATTACCAAACTCTGCTGACCCAGTCAACAAACATTGCTTGAGCCCTACTGGGATGCTAGGTTAATTCAGAGATTAACAAAACAAGTTCCCTCCCGTTTGGGAGAACCCAGAGTTAAATGCGGGGAAAGAGAAACTTAAAAAAGCTTCAGAACATACTCTAATGTGGCAAGCGTGCGAGGAGCTGCGGTAACAGAGCCTGAATGACAGCAACCCTCCGACCATGTTCTCTCACTAAAAAAAGGACCTGGCGCTGGGGTAGAAAGTTCTTGAAGAAACCCATCAAAGTGAGACCAAAATCTACCATTGACCCTCCAGGCTCAAAATCCCTACGTGTCCCCAACCTCAAGTCGCCCCCTTTTCTCCTGGGCGCATTCTGCATAAGGTCCCCCACTTCTGAGTACCTCCCGGGGGGAGTCTCCCTTCCCATGCTCAGGTTGCCTCCTCCTGAAGGCTCTCTGCCTCAAGACTCTATTCTCCACCTTATGTCGTCCCTCCTGGGGCGCCCCCGCCTGCCTCAGGTCTCCCCCTCTGTTTGCCTCCCCAGTCCAGTCTCCCTTCTCCGCTTTAGGTCGCCCTCTTTGAGGCCCCTTGCCCCCAACCTCAGGGCGCCCTCTGCTCAACCCCAGCTGATCCCCGCCTCGCCTCGCCTCGCCGTCCCTCCGCCCTCCAGCCCTTTTATCCCCGCTACCTCGGAAACGTGTCTGCAGCAGGGGGTCACTGATGCCACTGCGCCTTAGAAAGGCGCACACCTGCTCAGGGCACCAGGTCTTGTGGTCGGGGTGGAGTTCGTGGCCCGGGGATTTCTCTGCCGCTGCAGTGTGGGCGCTTGGCGGGGTTCTTGGGCTGCCATCGCGTCGGGGCCGCTTGAACGGCTGCTCGGAGTCAGCGTTCTGCATGGCTACACCGGCCAGCGCAGCCCAGTCAAGAACCGCGGCGCCGGACCGCGCGCAGACGCACTGAATGCCCCACCCTAGAGGCGAGTCAGCTCGACATTGCCGGCCAACTGGCCTGCTGCGCAGGCGCACTGACAACTCAGCCCTTGGGGCAATGAAGTCCAGCAACTGCAGACAAATGGCCACCTGCTCAGGCGCAATGTCAATCTAGTCGTTCTCGATTCGACCGAGGAGCTTACGTTTAGGGGCGGGGCTAGAAGTGTATCTAAGCCGGTGTTCTGGTCGGTGCTAATGGCAGGGGCGGGGAAAGGGCGTCCTGTGGTGGGCGTCTGGCCACACTCCGGAATGGCGGCTCTTCTGGCGAACTGAAGGTAGCCCTTCTCCAAATGGCTATCCCAGGCCACCGCTTGGCTGGATTTCAGATGCCCCCATAAATCAGAACTGACTCCACGGCAACTGTTTTGTTGGTTTTTTTTAAACTTAAATCTAAAAGGCCATCAGGCTGCCAGCACCTTTCCAATGAACAGGGAAAAACGGGCAAGGGGCTGAAGTGGAAAACCCTGGAATGATTTAAAACCTAATGTGTCTTGCACTTCAGTAGTTCCAGGTTCTGTGCTCTGGCCAAGTTGAGAGATGTAATAGTTTAAGCTCCCCTCTTCTGAAGTCAATCATGCCATAGTTAGGACTAGAAAAGACTATAAAGGCAATTAATTTAAGGCCCACTGTCCAAAGACCTTGAATACAAAAAAAAAAAACCAACAAAACAAAACCCATTGCTGTTAATTCCGACTCACAGTGACCCTATAGGACAAACGATAGGGTTTCCAAGGAGCTGCTGGTGGATCCAAACTGCCAAGCTTTTGGTTAGCAGCCTAGCTCTTAACCACAGTGCCATCGGGGCTCCTCAAATACTCCCAGCAATTCTCCTTCCCCAGCTACCATCTCCCCACACAACCAAGCTGGGCAATTTCTGATAGCATTATCCTTGTGGTTTTAAGTCTCTTCACAGCTTCCTGTTCCACCAGTGCTGCCAGTTCCTCAATACCAGCTCAATTTTACATTTCTTCATTCTTTCCAGAACCCAGCCTCCTCCACGCATTCTTTTTTTCAGTCTGCCCAAATCTCAAAACCCAGCCAAAATTCTTAAATAAACAAATAAAACAGTATTGATTTTTCTTGTCTGACAAAAATAAAGCTCAGGAAAGAAAACTTGGAAATTGTAGTGTGTTTATACACAACATGCAGCCAAAGATCCCCTTCATGTGCCCCATCATTCTTTTTCTCTTCATAGATGTAGAAACTTTTCTTCAGCTCTGGAAATTCTTTAAGAAAGAAAGAGAACATGTAAAATGATAACAGCTACCTTTTTTTGAGTACTAACTATGAGGCAGAAGTTCTACTTCTGCTTTACTTTATGTCTTAGGCCGGGTTCTCTAAAGAAGCAAAACCAGTGAAGCATCTGTACATATATATAGAGAGATTTATGTCAAGGAAATGGCTCACGCAGTTGTAAAGGCTGGAAAGTCCCAAGTCCATGAGTCACGCTGGCAGCTTCTCCTGACCCATGTAGCTGCAGGGGCTGGTGAAACCAAAACTGACAGGTCAGACAAAAGACCTCTGGCTCACAGGCTGTGGAGGTCAATGAATCTGAAGATCAGCAGGTAAGCTGCTAGCTCAAGTCCCAGATGAACAGGAACCAGCTGCAGGATCCAGAGACAGTAAAAGCCCATGAGCCTTGCCAGAAAGTCCACCTATATTGGATGCAGGCCACACCCCTAAGGAAATTCTCTATTAACTGATTGGCTACTTACAGCAGATTCTATCATGGAGGTAATCACTTTATATCGGATCTCATCATGGAAGTGATTACATCATTATACAACTGCCAAACTACATCATAACTGCCAAACCACAGAGAATCATGGCACAGCCAAGTTGACATACAACCTAACCTATCACACTTTATGTCCATAATTTCTAATTATCATAACACACTGTTAGAATTATTTTGGTTATAAAAACATTCATTCATCCACTCAATAAATATTAATGGTTTCTGGGTACAATGTATTTAATATTTGCAAGACACTGCTCTGAGCACTTGGGACACATCAATAAACAAAACAAACAAAAATCTCCACTGTAGTGAAATTTATATTCTAGTGGGGATAGACTGTCACTAAACAACAACATGATTAACAATAATAAACTTACACTATATGTTAGAAATTGGTGCTATGAAAAAAATAGAGCACGGTAAGAGATTAAAAGCGGAGAGGGATAGGGTCACAATTTTGGATAGGATGGTCAGGATAGGCCTATTGAGAAGGTGAGACATAAGCAGAGATTTAAAGGAGAAGGAGTCAGCCATGTAGGTATCTGGAGGAAAAACATTCTAGACAGAGGGAACAGCAAAGGAAAAGGCCCTGAATCAGGGGCATGCCTGGAGCTGAGAAAGACCAAAGGGCCAGTATGGATGGGGCAGAGTGAGTAAAGGGGGAGGTGGTGAGAGATGACATTGAGGAGTGTGCGAATCATATAGGAATATAGAGGCTACAGGCTACAAGCAGCTCTGGGATTCCATCCTTATGCATCCACATCTGGACATGAGAGCAAGCCTCTGTTCCTCCTGTTTCAACAGGAAATTCTAAGGGACTGGCTTCAACAAGCCTGGAATGCATCTCAGGCCCATCCCTGGACCAATCTCTGTGGACAAGGTAATATGATGGTTGGCTCTGTGAGGTCACTTGGGTCAGAGGGCAAAGCCTAGTCCCAGGAAGAAGAGAATTGGTTCTGGACAAAGATCCCAGGTTTTATTATACCCATTTAACAAATAAGGAAACAAAGCTTAGAGAGGTGAAATGACATGACCAACTGCACGCACATGTGAGAAATGATCTGGGATTTGAACCTGGATTTGCCTGAAAACCATTGCTTTCTTCTGCAACTTGGGCTGAGTACAAGTTCTATTGCTTCTAGGCTATACCAGGGAGAGGTCATCCCATTCTATAGGGTGTAGTGTGACTCCCTGTGAGTGGCTCAGTGTCTGGGCTGTGGTGACCATGTATTTGGGGGTGGGCTGTTCAAACACATAAGGGAGTGGGCCAGACATCAGGGGATGGGGTACCCCTGGGTAAAAAGAACTCATTGATCCTTTTTAAACCCACTGCTAAGTGCCGATCACAGCTCATATTTCAAATACAGCACTGGCTCCTAAATTCAAATGGTAGTTGCATCAGTCTGAAAATCTTATTCCAAAATAGATTTGCATGGGAGTCCCTTTGTTGTTGTTGTTAGGTGCTGTCAACGAGACAATTTTCCACTAATAGCGACCCCATGTGACAGAGCACAGTGCCCCATAGTGCCTTCTAGGCTGTAATCTTTAGGTGATCATATGATCAAGTCTTTCTCCTGCGGAGTCGCTGGGTGGGTTTGAGCTGACAATCTTTCAGTTAGCTGCTGAGCACTTAACCATTGAGCCAGGGTTGCTAAGGGGAATTTGTTCTTGCTACTGTTGGCCATTCTAAGATCATTAGAAGAAATTTAGGAAGAAACTGGCACTAAGGTACCTTGGGTCTTTTTTGTGTGTGTGCTTTAAGTGAAAGTTTACAATTCAAGTTAGTTTCTCATACAAAAATTTATACACACATTGTTATGTGACCCTAGTTGCTCTCCCTATACTGTGACAGCACACTCTTCCTTTCCACCCCGGATTTCCCATGTCCATTTAACCAGCTCCTAACCCTCTCTGCCTTCTCATCTCACCTTCGGACAGGAGTTGCCCATTTAGTCTCATGTATCTACTTGAGCTAAGAAGCACACTCTTCATGAGTATCATTTTGTGTACCATAGTCCAGTCTAATCTTTGTCTGAAGAGTTGGCCTCAGGAATGGTTTTAGTTTTGGGCTAACAGAGAATCCAGAGGTCGTGTCTTCCGTGATCCCTCCAGTCTCAGTCAAACTATTAAGTCTGGTCTTTCTATTAGAATTTGAGTTCTGTACCCCACTTTCTCCTGCTCCATCAGGGACTCTCTGTTGTGCTCCCTGTCAGGGCGATCATTGGTGGTAGCCGGGCACCATCTAGTTCTTCTGGTCTCAGGCTGATGGAGTGTCTGGTTTATATGGCCCATTCTGTCTCTTGGGCTAATATTTTCCTTGTGTCTCTGGTGTTCTTCATTCTCCTTTGCTCCCGGTGGGTTGGGACCGACTGATGCATCTTAGATGGCCGCTCACTAGCTTTTAAGACCCCAGACACCACAAGTCCAATATAATCCACCTTTTTGTTGAGATATTTTGGTCAAATCTTTTCAGCAAATCAGCATTATGTAAAAACTTATCTGCAGATGACAAATCTTAATATGGCCATAATTAATTTATAAACATAATACTCTTAATTACAAAAATTCAAAGCCAAATAAATTCAGTTTAAAAAAACTTTAGACAAAAGTATTACTAAATATAATCATTAACCTTATTTTTCAAAGAGCTTCAGATATAGTACATAACTATCTTGAAACATAATACCACATAGTCAAGATATACCAAGAATATACCAAGATTATCAGTCTCTAAATACCTGAATAGTAATTAAAAAAAAACTTAATAGGTAAATGATTTGAATTCTCTGGTCAAAGTATTGGCTTTGATGATGCTAGATTAAAAAAAATTAAGTTGTACCCAAGTTAGCAATAAAGAAATAATAAAAGTATGACATAATATTATACGTTTTCTGTCTAATATTAGGCAAAAACAAAAGGGGAAATACTAACATATAAATTTCAACCCAAAGAGAATCAGGCACTTCTCTTGATTTTGACAACACATCGTATGTAATTTATAACATACTATATAAATCTTTTTAGCACTTTTCCTTTGTAAAATTCT
This sequence comes from Trichechus manatus latirostris, assembly GCF_000243295.1. Classification (NCBI taxonomy): domain Eukaryota; kingdom Metazoa; phylum Chordata; class Mammalia; order Sirenia; family Trichechidae; genus Trichechus; species Trichechus manatus. The sequence goes on along the minus strand of NW_004443944.1, from coordinate 27,248,247 downwards.
TTTTTGTAGCTTTCCATGAAGTTTCAAAGTTGTCAGGAGTTGGTTATAGGTCACTGAGAATACAATATTTAGGTTATTTAACCAAAGATCTTAAAGATAAAAACCTTAGCTTTTTCTTTCTCAAGCTAAGCAGCTTGGTTTTTGACTCAGGAATCTTACTCTAATGAGAGATCAAACCTTCGTCTTCAAGGCAGTTTAAACAAAGAGTAAATTAACCCTTCAACTCAGAAATCAAAGAATATTTTGTTATTTTAACAGTGAGAAACCCTATTTTTTGTTTTATATACTATTTAACATTAAAGCTCCTAAAAATCTCATAAATTAAACCATACCATATCAAATAAATTTGTTTTTAATAAACCTCTTAAATGCTACCTTTGTTGCATCTCTTATAGTGCATCTCTTTAAATGGCAAAAATGAACACACTCATTAACAGCATAAAACATAACTGTTGAAATAAAGTTTGTTTAAACATTCTAAGTTTTCATTCAACTTTTACTATTTCCCAGTCAAAATTTAGCCCTTAAGGATTTTATTCACTTGCTTTGGAAATCACAAAGTCTCTGTTCAACCGACCAATTCATTGATACAGATATAAGCTTAAGTCTCTGGCTAGGGTTGGAAACATGCTTCCAGGCTGTTTCAGGTGTGTCTCATTGTGATTTCCCTTTTTTTTGGCTTCTTAGAGTTCCCTTACAACAGAGAGAACTTGTTTACAGTTCTTTTATGATTGAGATCTACCTAATTTTTGGTAACTTTTTAAGACAAAAGTAAAGAAAAAATTGTTGCTTTACTATAGTTACCAAAAGTTTTCCAGAGCTCTATGACTTCAGAGACTTGGGGGGTGGCCTGATACTGCCCTGCCCTCACTCTCTTGACTCATGGAAGTCAAGACTGGGTCATCCCAATCATTTACATGTGCTTAAGTTGTCCTAGGCATTTTGAAGGGCTATTTACCAAGTAAACAGCAAAGCTCTTTAGCAGTTTTGTAAATGAATCCATCAATTCTTGGCTAGCCCTTGTGCTATACCTCCCTTTTCCTATTCTAGGACTGCTAGTTTTACTTTAAGAAAAAATTATCCTTTTTCCTTAAATAAAACTCATTTCATAATATCTAGCTTAAGTTACTTTGAACGGTTTTGCTTTTAAGACTCTTAGTGTACTTTTCAAATAGACCAGTTTATATCAGCCATAGCCTCCAATCTGATACAAGACAGAAACTAAGATACAATGCTCTAGGCCAGAAGCAAGCTCACAGTACAAAAGGAGACAGGAAGACCACATAAACTCACCAGACAATACCAGACAAAACAAGGACATCTGGATCCTAGTTTCTTAAAGTATATATAGCAATTTTTGGTAAGGTCAACTCAATTCAATGGAAAAAACAGGTTCTAGATAAATCTTATTAACTTGCCAGAGTCTCAGATGCAGAGGAATATCAGACCTTTTGACAAAACATTAGAATCAAGCAAAAGGTCCCCGAAAAGGAAAAGATGATACAAATGACAGCTCATTTTCCCAGTTGTCACTGAAATTTCAAATTACTTCCAATATATTCAGTTTGTAGTGCTTTTAAATATGAACCCCAAACCAATGTCTCCATAGTGGGGCTGGGTTGGGGTGGGGGGCGGAGAAATCCGGGCTCATTTATCAAAGATGTTAAGCTCTAAGTTTCAAGCTTTTGGTTTTCTTCTTTTTGAACTTAATTCATTCTGTCGGCGAGAGGCCTAGTCTCTTATTTTAGACCTTAAACATACTAGTTCCTCTAACTGAAAAGTATTGTAAAGTAGCTGATTTAGGAAATAATATTGGAATTATTATTCCCTCTCCTTGAGCATAGAGAATGTGACCCAGATGGAGCTGGGCTCACAATGACTCACAAGGACACATCACAGGATAACTGTGCCCTGAGGTGTAAAGACAGTAGGTAAAATAATCTTGGAAAATATCTTTTAGGGAAACTTTCACATAAAGCCAATCTAACAGAACATAAAAGACTTTCCACTCTTACCTTTTTTCTATTAGCATTTAGTGAATAGAAATTGGTTGGACCAATGAAGACCCTCCTGACTCTTGTTACTGAAACCTGTACCAACAATTGTTGAGAAAGACAATTCAAAATGTAGGATCACAGTTTCTAGCCAATTTGAAAAAGGCTAAGCTTTCAATGGTTTTGCCCATTTGTAATGTTAATATATACTGATGCCTCTCTAACTGTTCTTTGGACTAGGGCAGACTTGGCTGTGGCAGCATCCTTGTCCGTTTTCCCACTTTTGCCTATTCTGTAATACTCTTTGGAGTCGGGCACACATGGCTGTGGCAGCATGCTTGTCCATTTTCCCATTCTTGCCTATTCTGTAATATTCTTTGGACTCGGGCAGACATGGCTGTGGCAGCATGCTTGTCCGTTTTCCCATTCTTGCCTGTTCTGTAATGGTCTTTGGGCTCGGGACAGACATGGCTCTAGCAACATGCTTGTCCGTTTTCCCACTTTTATTTGTTCTGTGATATTTCCTTGGACTCAGGCAGGCATGGCTCTGGAAGCCTGGTTGTCCATTTCCCACTTCTGCCCCTTTGAATATATGCCGAATAAACTTTCTTTTTGCTTTACTAAACTTTATGATGTTTTTCCCCTACAACAGCTAATGGCATAGTCAAGGATTCTGAAGCTACAAATCCAGTCGACCTCGAGGAGACCTGGACTGTGGAGCAGAAACTAGCAAAGAGAGGGCCTATCTTCTGGACGCATGTTTTCCCACTCCATGTCCCTTCGAAACCAACAGGGTGAGTGCTCTCGGAAAATTAGCCTTTGCTTATTCTTTTTTGTTCTCTTTCTCATGTTTTCTTAAGCTTTGTTTGGCATATTTCTTTGAAAAACCAGTTGTTTTATTAAGGAGAATCTTTCTTAGATTTTTGCTTGATCATTTGGCTAAGAGTGACATTTAGTAACTCTTTAAGTGAACCGCAGTTTAGGTCCAGATTCGGGTGTTTGAAACATTAAAGAGAGAATTCTATTTTCAAAGAGCTTTGAGTCCCTATAAGCTGCAAAATTCTGGCCTTTTTGTGGCTCAGAAAACCTGGAAACTAGTGCTTTGCTTGCCAAATTTGCAGGGAGAGGTGGCAGCTCTTGCCTATTTTGCCAAATTCTCAGGGGGAGGTGGCAGCTCCTGACCTGTGTGATGATATTTAAGGAAGAAGTGGTAGTTTTGTACCTGTTTTTTATGTTGGATTGAGTCAATTTTACCAAATATTGCTAGGTACACTTTAAGAAACTAGGATCCCCATACGCTTCTTTTGTGTGGTATTGTCTGGTGAGTTTATGTGCTCTTTCTGTCTCCTTTTGTCCTGAAAGAGCTTCAGGTCTAGAGAATTGTGTCTAAGTTTGTCTTGTATGAGATTGGTGGCTATGGCTAAGAACTGGTGTTTTTTGCAAGGCTAGTCATGGAACCTCAGTTCTTTCTCCGTCCAGAAAAAACTGGATCTTCTGTCTGTCTTATGATTTAGACTTTTAATAGCTACTTGGAGAAATTTTGATATAAATTGGTCTATTTGAAAAGTACACTAAGATCTTCATGTTTTATACTATTAATCTTAAAAGTGAAACCTTTCTAAGTAACTTAAGCTAGATACTATATGAAATGTGTTTTATTCAAGGAAAAAGGATAGCTTTGTCTTAAAGTAAAAGTAGCAGTGCCAGAATAGTAAAAAAGAAATTAGTTATCTCTTGTCCTTAAATACCTAGGTCAACTTAAACATATGTAAATGAATTGGGATGACACCCATAGCCCAGTCTTGCTGGCCAGGAATTGATGGATTCATTAACAAAATTGCTAAGTAGATTTGGTATTTACTGGGTAGACAGCCTTTCAAAATACCTCCATCAATTTAAACTATGTAAATGTCTTCCATGAGTGAAGAGAGTGAGGGCAGAGCAAAATGAGGCCTTCCCGGCCCCCAGTCTCCAAGGTCAAATAGCTCCAGGGAAGCTTTTGAAAGACCCTTTCCAGCTAGGTGGAGACTCTTTTAAGACAAAAGAAAAAATGCTGCTTTGTTAATAGTTATCAGAAATTGAGTGGATCCCAATCATGGAACTCTAAAGTTCTCTCTGTTATAGGGGAACTCTAAGAAGTCAAAAAAATAGAAATCACAATAAGACACACCTGAAGCGGACTGTAAAAATGTTTCCAGCAGTAGCCAGACACTTAAGGTTATATCCGTATCAATGAATTGGTGAAGTGAGCAGAGACTCTGTGATTTCCCAAGCCAGTTGCTACAATCTTTAAAGGCTAAAATTAGATTGGGAAAAATATAAGTAGTAAAAGTTGAATGAAATCTTAGAAGGTTTAAGTAGACTTTTCTTTCAATTACATTTACGTTTTATGATATACAGGCTTAAAATAATTCGCAAGACATTTTAGGTAACTTAGAGATGTTAAATTGAGTTAACAGATATTTGACATAATTTTATATACTTTTGCTTTTTATGCCAGAAGGATATATATATGTGTGCTAATGAGTGTGTTCATTTTTGTCATTTAAAGGGATGCGCTATAAAAGATATGTAACAAAGGCAACATTTAAGAGGTTTATTGAAAAAGAAATTGATTTGGTCAAGTTTTATCTAAACTTTAATGGCTTACTTTATGAGATTTTTAGGAGTTTTAATATTAAGTACCATATAAAACAAAAAGAATTGTGTTTCTCTCTGTTAAAATAACAAAATGTTAATTGAGCATTTCTTTATGTCTCTGTTAGCTGCATGAACATCTTCTTTGGTGAAGTGTCAGTTCATATCCTTCGCCCATTTTTCAATTGGGTTGTCTTTTTGTTGATGAGGTTTTGCAGTATCTTGTAGATTGTAGAGATTAGACGCTGAACAGATTTGTCCCGGCCAAAAATTTTTTCCCAGTCTGTAGGTTGTCTTTTGACTCTTTTGATGAAGTCTTTTGATAGACGTAAGTGTTTGATTTTTAGGAGCTTCCATTAATCCGGTCTCTCTTCTGGTGCTTGTGCATTATTATTTATGGTTCGTATTCTGTTTATGCCATGTATTAGGGCTCCTAGCATTGTCCCTATTTTTTCTTCCATGATCTTTATCATTTTTGATTTTATATTTAAGTCTTTGATCCATTTTGAGTTAGTTTTTGTGCATGGTGTCAGATACGGGTCTTGTTTCAGTTTCTGCAGATGGATATCCAGTTATGCCAGCACCATTTGTTAAACAGACTGTCTTTTCCCTAATTAACAGACTTTGGGCCTTTGTCAAATATCAGCTGCTCATAGGTGGATGAATTTAAGTCTGTATTGTCAATTCTGTTCCATTGGTCTATCTATCTGTTGTTGTACCAGTACCAGGCTGTTTTGGCTACAGTGG